>NC_041388.1:214661507-214798249 GCF_002162155.2 Triticum dicoccoides
TATATCATATGATGAGGTGGCTATCCAGTGCCCTGTTGGCAGTGGTTCTTGTTCGTCTCCTACATCATCGTCCATACCGTCGATGTCTTTGGAGTCGAAGTCGAGCATGTCAGTCAAATTGTCGACAGTGGCTACTAAGTGGGTGGTGGGTGGGTGGCGAATTTCTTCGTCATCAGCATCCCAATCCTGCCGGACATAGTTCAGCTAGGACTCTCCTGAAAAGGAGAGAGACCTTAATGAGTTCAGTATGTCGCCGAAGGGCGAGTGCTAAAAGATATCCGCGGAGGTGAACTCCATGATCGGCGCCCAGTCGGATCCGATAGGCACGGGCGCAGGCGGTTCGGAGTCCATGGCCGGGGAAGAATCCGGCAGTTTGGCATCACGGCTCTCGTGAAGGGTAAGGTTGATACTCGGTTCGATCGCCGCTGAGAATGCGGCCTCCGTGGCGGGGTCTATCCACCCGTCCATGGATGGCGCAATTGGCTCCGAATTGAGGGTCGGAGCGGTTGCCGGTGCGGTCTCCTGAACACGGTCCGATGGTAGAGCTAAATCATGCTCATCATGACCGTGCGGCGGACTCGTAGGGGCTCAAATCTGTCGAAGATCAAGTCTCCGCGGATGTCGGCGGTGTAGTTTAAGCTTCCAAACCTGACCTGGTGGCCAGGGGCGTAACTCTCGATCTGCTCCAGATGGCCAAGCGAGTTGGCCCATAGTGCGAAGCCGCTGAATACGAAGATCTGTCCGGGGAGAAGTCTCACCCTGGACTGCATCACTATCGATGATTGAGGGAGCCATCAAGCCTAACGATGATGACACAGAGGAACTCTCAATGAAAGCACCAATGTCGGTGTCAAAACCGGCGGATCTCGGGTAGGGGGTCCCGAACTGTACGTCTAGGCGGATGGTAATAGGAGGCAAGGGACACGATGTTTACCCAGGTTCGGGCCCTCTTGATGGAGGTAATACCCTACGTCCTGCTTGATTGTTCTTGATAATATGAGTAGTACAAGATTTGATCTACCACGAGATCGAAGAGGCTAAACCCTAGAAGCTAGCCTATGGTATGATTGTTGTTGTTGGTCCTAGGGACTAAACCCTCCGGTTTATATAGACACCGGAGGGGGCTAGGGTTACATAGAGTCGGTTACAAGGAAGGAGATCTATATATCCGTATTGCCAAGCTTGCCTTCCACGCCAAGGAGAGTCCCATCCGGACATGGGAGGAAGTCTTCAATCTTGTATCTTCATAGTCCAACATTCCGGCCAAAGGATATAATCCGGTTGTCCGGATACCCCCTAATCCAGGACTCCCTCAGTAACAATCTAGTCTATCAAACTTTAATAGAAAATACTAATGCTCAGAAGAATATATCTCAATCGTCTAGTGGTAATGATGGTGTAGCTGCTAATGTGCAAAACCCTAATCTGGCTTTACCTATCTCATCGGCGCCTCCCATGCTGATGACTTACTATCCTACCCAAACAAATCAGATTGTGGCTACACCCATTAATCCTATTATTAGCATGACAGGTTCGGTGGCAACGCCAAACCAAACCCTACCTACAGCTAAATCCACTCGACCACTACCAAATTTTGGGTCGACGTACATGCCACAATTCCTACCTATAGCTAGTACCCCTATTCCTTCTATGCCACTGCCACAAGCTACATCATCCACTATGGATGATTGTCTAGCTAATCTTAGAGAGGGTACGGCTAAGATGCTTCAAAAGAATTTTGGAGTTGAGATACCTCGGAATCGGATTTACCAAAACCCGTACCCCGAGTATGCCATCCAGTGCCCTCCAGGATATAAAATTCTAGATTTTGTTAAGTTTAATGGAGAAGGCAAAAAAACCACATGGGAACATGTTAGTCAATATTTAGCACAATTGGGTGAGGCAGGCTCATTAAATGAATTGAAAGTGCGTTTATTTCCTTTATCATTAACGGGTACCGCATTTTCATGGTTTTCTTCTTTACCACATGGTTCCATTCGAGTTTGGTCGCAGCTAGAGCAGAAATTTCATGATCACTTTTATAATGGTGACAATGAACTCAAGTTATCACATCTAACATCGGTTAAACAAAAGCATGATGAATCAGTCTCAGATTATGTTAAGAAATTCAGAGAAACAAAAAACCGGTGTTTTAGTTTGGTGATAACCGAGAGGGACTTGGCAGACCTAGTGTTGAGTGGTTTGAGAACTGCCATTAGAGAAAATCTAGAAGGTCATGAGTTCTTAAATATGAACCAAGTCTTACAAGGGGCTTTGGGTCAGGAAAGCCGAAGCAAAGATCTCAAAGAAATGCATACATACAAAGTCGATCGTCCAAAGATGAATGTGGTTGAATATGATAGTGATCACTCGGGCGACGAGGGTGATGTTTTTGCTACTGAATTTGTTTGGCCATCTAAGGCCAAACCCTTTACTTGCAATGATCTGAAACCAATTCATAAGAATCGTGATGAAGAGATGAAGTTTACTTTTAACATTGCTAAGTGTGATAGAATATTTGATGCTTTGCTGCAAGCTAAAATTATTAGGATATCTCATACTTTACCGCCATTTGAAGAGCTAAAATGACGTGCTTATTTCAAGTATCATAATTCTTTTTCTCATGCTACTAACGATTGAAATGTTTTTCGGCGACAGATACAATCGGCCATTAATGACGGACGATTGAACTTTTCTGAGATGCAAGTTGATAAACAACCTTTTCCAATGAATACCATGGATTTGGAGGGGAAGAAGCTACACATTCGGCCAGAGGTAGCGAACTTGACAAGCAATCCGGTGGCAAGGAGATAATCAAGATCACCATCAAGAATCCTACACTCGGGGGGCAACCACAAGTGCAACAGAACACTCATTTCAAATTTGTGAAGCCCAAGAATCCAGAGTTTGGTAAGTGGAAGACGAATGAAGCTGAAGTGCAGCGCAAGAAAGTCAAGCCAACTTTTGATATGTTGTTGTCCAAGTATGCCAATTATGCAGCCGGTTCTAGCTCTAACCGGTCATCAAATTTGAAGCGCTCAAGGTCACCTCCCCGGGAAGAATTTCAGCATCATGCAAGGCCATATGGATTGTGAGCGCCGGGACCATGGATGCCGCCACCCCCTATGTGCCATGCTACATGGGAGACTTCAATGGAGGATGGTGGCCTCCCCCAATGGCCCCTTATGCTTTTCATCTGGGTTGGGCAGAACCAAGGAGGCCCGTTCATGGGAGACTTTCTTATCCCACACGAGGTCATTTGAACAATGATGTCAGTCGGCCAGTGCAAGATAATCAAAAAAGGGTCGGCAAGCAAGAATGGCATGTTAAGTCGCTAAGTGCTGCAATGTTCGAGTCAAGCAAAAGCAAGGAAAAAATCGATGCCGACTCACTCATCTTGGGCACCGAAACATTCACCATACAGCAGCCGATTATGCATAGCAATCCAACTAAGCCGATACTTGCTATCGCGCCAAAGCACTCAGCTAATGACCATGAAGCAAGCACTAGCCAAGTAAAGATGAGAGATCCTAAATACACTCAGCCAAAGTGGTGTCCTCCAGGGCTAACAAAGACACAAAAGAGGAAACTACAGAGGTTAAGGAGTCAAGAGATGATAGAACAAGAGGCCAAGAAGAAAAGGGATAAGTTGTTCAATGACACTCGACCCATGGTACCTACAAAACAAGTGTGGAGGCCTAAATAAATACAAGATGCAGTGGCTTCTACGCCTATCACAGCAGGACCTACACCACCAAAAGAGGATGATGTAATCATTGCATTGTCTGCGTTACCTATTGCTTCCTCTTCGCTCGAACAAATTTCAGAATCGGTGGATACACTAGGGGAAGAGGAGGATATGTTACATTACAAGTCTACACCGGTTCATGATGGTATGGATATTAATATGGTGTATTACTTACCCGCTTAGTTTCGTGCTGTAGATGAGGAAGGGGAGGTGGCTCAGCTGGATTTTGGCCCTAAAAATGCAATATTCGAGAAGCCAAAAGACCCAGTAACGCATCTTAAACAGTTATATCTCAAAGGTCATATCAATGGGTCACCGCTCACTCGGATACTTGTTTATGGTGGTGTTGTGGTGAACCTTATGCCGTATTCGGTCTTCAAAAAATTGGGCCTGCATGATGAAGAGTTGATAAAGACCAACATGGTGCTCAATGGATTTGAAGGCAAAGAGAAAACTGAAGCCAAAGGTGTGATGTATGTGGAGCTCACGGTGGGAAGTAAAACTTTGGCTACCGCATTCTTTGTCGCTGAGGTGAAAGGTAACTACAACGTCATACTAGGTCGTGATTGGGTTCATGCAAACCAGTGTGTGCCATCCACTATGCACCAGTTTTTGATTCAGTGGCTTAATGATGAAGTGGAAGTCATTCATGCGGATAACTCGACCTATGTTGCTTTGGCCGAGGCATCGGTGGATTTGCAACACCCAAATGCTACTTGCTTGTCAGAGTTTGATTTTCTCAGCACGACCAAGAATGGTTTCGTGCCCGTCTCGTTAAAGCTAACTGAATGCAATCGGCTCCAAGGTATGATATGCTTAAATGGATCCTAACTCAGAGTGGTTACAAACGCGACTTGTAGAATATCGGTCCAATGGGAATGATATGTATGAGTCCATAGAAGAGTTAGATGAGATGGATAAATTAGGACAAGGTTTTACATCAGTCGATCCATTAGAAGAGATAGATATAGGAGATGGTTCAATTTCTAGGCCGACGTTTGTAAACAAAAATTTGAAAGCCGATTGTAAAGCTAAGTTAATCGAGCTATTGAAAGAATATGTTTGTTGCTTTGCATGGGAATATCATGAGATGCTAGGTTTAAGCCGAAGCTAGTGGAGCATCGGTTACCTATAAAGGCTGGTTTTAGATCATATAAACAATCGGCCAAAAAATTTAATCCAAAAACATATGATCGGATCAAGGAAGAGATCGGTTGTTTTATTAAAGCTAATTTTATTAGACCTTGCAGGTATGCCGAGTGGATTTCTAACATTGTCCCAGTGGAGAAGAAAGGATCCGACAAGTTAAGGGTGTGCATTGACTTCAGAGATTTGAATAGGGATATACCCAAAGATGAGTATCCCATGACAATAGACGATATGCTTATTAATGATGCTTCTGTACATAAGGTTATTAGCTTTCTAGATAGTAATGCCGGATACAATCAAATTTTTATGGCCGAAGAGGACATGTCCAAGACAACTTTTTGTTGCCCTAGTTTTCTTGGTTTATTCGAGTGGACAGTGATGACATTCGGGTTAAAAAATGATGGCGCCACATATCAAAGGGCTATGAATTTGATTTTTCATGATTTACTCGGTGTCATACTTGAAGTTTGTATTGATGATATTGTTGTCAAATCGGATGCTTTTGAATCTCACTTAGCTGATTTGCATTTGGCTTTTGAAAGAATGAAGAAATATTGGCTGAAAATGAATCCTTTGAAGTGTGCCTTTGGTGTATCGGCTGGGAAGTTTCTGGGTTTCATTATTCATGAAGATGGCGTGGAAATGGATTCCAAAAAGTAGAGGCTCCAACATGCAAGAGAGATATGCAAAAATTCCTTGGCAAGGTAAATTATTTGAGGAGGTTCATAGCCAATCTATCAGGGAAGGTTGATGCATTTACTCCTACCTTCGGTTAAAAAATGATGTTGATTTTACTTGGGGGCAAAACAACAAGAGGCATTTGATATGATTAAGAAATATTTGTGCACTCCTCCGGTTATGAAAGCGCCCAGGCACAGGGAGCCATTTAGACTGTACATTGCAGCGGAGGAAGGTGTTATTGGTGATGTTTTGACTCAAGAGACCGAAGGGAAGGAGCATGCTATTACTTATTTGAGCCGACACTTATTGGAAGCCGAGACAAGGTATACATTTAAAGAGAAATTATGCTTGTTCTTATATTATGCTTGCATAAAATTGAGACATTATCTAGTGCCTAGTACTTGCATTATAGCTTGTCAAACCGATGTCATAAAATACATGTTGCATAGGCCAATTATTAGTGGTAGAATTGGCAAGTGGGCTTATGCTTTAATTGAATTTGATTTGGCTTATGAATCTATGAAATCCATGAAAGGCCAAATTGTTGCGAATTTTATTGTTGAGCATTAGATTGATGACAAGCATGATATTGATATAAACCTTGTCTCATTAGTACCATCGAGATTATATTTTGATGGTTCAGTTTGTAGCAACGACCAAGGTGTCGGTATTGTTTACATATTTCCTCATGGTGTTGTTTTTGAAGCCTCGTGCCGCTTAGAATATTTTTGCACAAATAATCAAGCCGAATATGAAGCATTGTTATTCGGCTTAGAGATGTTGCTTGCCATAGGTGTTACACATATTGAGGCTTTTGGTTATACGTTATTAGTAGTGCAGCAAATATCCAAAGTTTTTCAATGTTTTGACAAATCACTTAATGTTTATCTTGATAAATGTCTAGATATAATTTCTGTTCTGGATTATTTTAGCATTGCTCATATATCAGGACATGACAATTGGAGAGCAAATGAGTTGGCACAACAAGCATCCGGCTATCATGTTGATCGTGGCATGTTTCATATTTCTGAAAGGCCGATGTCTGGTCTTCCGAACATAGGGGAGGCTGAACCAGAGCCCACCGCGTCGGGGAAACTGATCCACGAACACCTATGGGGATCGGCGGACCGAACCCCTTTCGGTTCGTGAGGGCGGAGGTTGAACAAAGAGCAGATCGAGGTAGTACACGCGGGCGGTTTTACCCAGCTTCGGGCCGCACGGATGCGTAAAACCCTACTGCTGCTTGTTTGTGTGTATTCTATCTTTGCTCAGGAGCGATTGACGCTATCAGACTGAGCGTGGGAGTGTTTCTGGTGTTTCGAATGAGCCGAACCGGCCGAACCCCTTCTACGTTGCGCCTGGGCCTCCTTTTATACTTTCAAGGGGTCACCGACAGGTGGCAACGTAGACTAGAAGGGTAAAAATAGAAAAGGATGCGGTAGGTGCAGCTACCGCTACTGTGGATACAGTGCACCCTACCTAACTCTGGCGGCAGGGGACAAGGGCATTAAATGCCTGTCTGAGTCTCCTAAACAGTGCAAAAGGTGACCGTTAGGAGCGCCACCGTTTGCCACGATGGGCTTCTCTTCATCTCCGCTTGCCACCACGTACCCCTAGCTGCACGGCCTCCTGCCACGTGTGCTTGGGAGAGTCCTAGAGTGACACGTTAGCAGGTGTGCTGGAGCGCGGGCACGAAGTGGGGTTTTCCCGCGGCAAGCTCCTTGCCGCGGCCGTCGTCTTGTCGCGTCCGGAAGCTTGTCGCTCGCCGGATCTTGCCGGGATGCAGGGCGCGTCGCGGCAAGCTTTCTTGGTATGCCTTGAGTGGCCTTCCCGGCAAGCTCCTCTTGCCGGGGTCTTGTCTCTTCCCGGCAAGATCCTCTTGCCGGGGCCTTGGTTGGCCTTCCCGGCAAGCTCCTCTTGCCGGGGCCTTGGTTGGCCCTCCCGGCAAGCTCCTCTTGCCGGGGCCTTGGTTTGTGTACTTTGTTCTTGAATGGTCTTCAAGGGAACCACGGAGGGTCTTGGCGGTCACCCGGCAAGCCTTGCCGCGGGGTGCTGAAACTGCCCGTGCACGAGTTCGGGATACTAGGGTACCCCTACTCTAGTACACCGACAGGAGCCCCCGGGCCTGGGCCATACACGGTGCCGAGCGCTGATGGGCCAGGCCCAAAACAGTGCACGGGCACGCGCGGCCTGGGTCCACACCAAATCTCACTCCGTATCCACCGCACCCCCCGCAACGGCACGTGTCAATCACGGCGTCGTGGGGGAGATCGTGTGTGGTTCTTTATTCGGAGAGAGCGCAACGTCCGCCCCTTTCTCCTTATAAGCAGGGGAAACAGGGGTATTTCCCCTATCTTCGCCATTTGCTGCTGCAATCTCAGAAACCTCCGCCGCCCTCTTCCGCTTCCAAAGTCGAAAGAGAGCAGCGCTCCGCTCCCGTCGCTGTCGCCACCACCAGCGCCGTCGATCTCCCCCACCGCCTCCGCCATGCCTCCGAAGCCCGGGAAGGGGAAGGCCACGAAGGCCGCGGCCGCGAAAGCTGTGAAGTCGACCGAAGCGCAGCGGCTTGAGGCGCTGCGAAAGGAGCGGGCCACTTTCCCCCCGAGCTCTCCGCGGAGGAGCCGAGGGAGTGGTACTATCTCTTTTGGTCGACGGAGACGCGGGCGCATCCGCGCACGAAGGTACTCTCCGCCGTCGCCTCGCAAGCAGCTCCAGTTGGCGGATATCCTTTCTTCGCCGTGTTCTTCTACTGCGGGCTCTGCCCGCCATTCTCTGATTTCTTTTGCGACGTCATGAACACCTATGGACTCCACCTCCTTGACTTCACCCCCAATGCCGTTCTGACCATGGCAGTTTTCGCCCATCTATGCGAAAACTTTGTCGGAGTCCACCCCAACGTAGCTCTCTTCCGCCATTTCTTTATGCCTCGTGTCGAGAGAGGGGAACCTCTTGCCGGCGGGATCGCCTGGATCTCGCGGGCCAGCAAGAAGGAGACCTATCTGGAGGGGGAGCTCCGCAGCAAGTGGGACGAGTGGAGAGCTGATTGGTGCTGGGTTGTAGAAGAGAGCCCGCAGCCGTTCACCGCCCTGCGTCAAGCCCCAGCAGTGCGTGGCAATGACTGGAGCGCTCTGTCCGTGGACGACGACAAGCTGACGATCGCCACCACTCGGATCTTGCGCCTCAGGCTTGCCGGGCTGACTGTAGGAGCTGTTGGCGCAGATTTCCTTCGTCGGCGGATCGCCCCTCTGCAGGCGAGGGGGAGACCCGTCTGGGAATTTGGAGGCCCGGCAGATATCATGAGGTTGTCCCCAGGCCTCAACTTCAATTTCACCGTCATAGAGTTGGACGGGATACTTAAGGAGATATTCAAGCATGACCCACAGCATCCCGAGTGGTTCAGGTTGCCGGCAGGCGTCGTTCCTCTGTGCAACAACTCCTCGCGCGACCGCATCTGCGCCATGATGCCGTTGTGTGACTCACACGGGATTGCTCCAACTTGGCAAGAGCCCGCCGGCGACGTCGTGCAGCAGTTCTTTGACAGCCTAGTAGAGGTGGCGGTCAATGCTGACGAGAAGAAACTCCTCACCCGCGACACCACTGAGCAAGAGATGGAGCGCATCGCCACCAGGGCGGAAGAGGCGGCGGTGGCCGCGGCCGCGGGTGAATTCGGGTTCACCATGGAGGAAGCGGACGCGGCGTTGGCGATGAGTATTGCCGAACGGGAGCAGCCCGAAGAGGAAGAAGAGCTCGCCGCGCCCGACGCAGAGTCGAACGAGCCCGCCGAGGGTGCAAGCGGCCCGCCATCTCCGAGGAGCTTGCCGCGAGCAGGGCTCGCAGCGCAGCCAAGAAGGCGCCTCCGCAGGCTTGATGATGTAGCAGGGCGGCAAGTGGGCCAATAGCCGCAGCGTCGCGCAACGCGCTCTACCGCGGCAAGTACGGTTGCCGCGGGAGCGCCTCCTGCCGCAGCGACAACTGAAGCGGGGTCGTCTCGGGCTGGCGCCGCAGCCCCCGCCAAGTGGCCAAGGGATCCCACCCCTCCACCTCGTCGTGCCGGAGGTGGGCCGAACTTCGACCTCTCCGCGCTCAGCTCCGACGAGGAAGAGGAAGAAGAGTAAGATTCCCTTGTTGTTCTTGTAGTTCTTCAACTTGCTGGTGTTATCTTGCATCTGATCTGACCCATCCTGGACTCTCCCTTTTCAGGACTCTGGCCCAGAGGGCGGCGAAGAGGGCCAAGGCTCAGGTGGTGGTCATCGAGGACGAGCCCACTGCGATGACAGGAGGCGTGCCCGAGACCACCTTGCCGGATCCGGCCATCACTTTGCAGAGCAGCCCCCAGCGCAGCCCCCAGCGTGAGCATATGGTTTACTTTCTGTTTCTGGGTGCGCATGGTTGCTCTTTTTCCTTTGTTGACATCCGATCACTGGTTTGTTTGTGCAGGAGCAGAACGGCTTCATCAGGAGAGCGTGGTGGTCACCTCCGACTCGTCGTCTACTTCGACTACGCCGCCAAGGGCGGACTCCCCGGCAAGGGAGCGTTCTCCGGCAAGGAAGCGATCTCCGGCAAGGGAGGAGTCTCCGGCAAGGGGGGAGTCTCTGGCAAGGGACAATGTCAACGATCCCCCGGTGGTGGAGGTCATGACAGCAGATCCCAGCACAGGTAGTCCTCCTTGTTCGAAACTTTCCTTGTAGTCTTCCGCTGATTTCTTTTCTCGGATACTTGTTTGATTTCTCCTTCTTCTCCGGTCGTCAGACCCACTCTCCGTGAATCCGATGGAGACCGAAGCGGGCAGCGAGGGGGACGCGCGTGGCAATACTGATGATGCCGCGGCCACCGAAGAAGGAGCCGGTGCTGACGTGCCCGCCGGCGAAGAGGCCGCCAAGGCTGCCGCCGAGGAAGCTAGCGGGGGATCTGGCGATCGCACTGACGGCCCTGAGGCCGCAGGAGCGTTAGGCGCTGCACCGACCATCGATCCCTCCGCCGCTGCCGCAGCGCCAGACTCCGAGGAGCCCCAGTCCGGCGCCTATCTGAAGGCTGGCGAAGGCATCTTCATCAAGCTCCCCTGGGCGTCGAGCTCCAGGGCGCCGGTGGAAGGAGAAGCTCTGGATGGGGAGGTGCTTGCCTCCGCCGGGTTGTCGATCGTCGACGTGCCGGGAAGCAGCAGCGGCGAGCCTGAGGACGAGCGGCTGCTACGGAGGCTGCTGGCGCTCTACCGCGCCCGCCAGGTCAAGTTGGAGTCCCAGGAAGCGCTTGTCGCGAGGGCGAGCATGGACATAGAGAAGCGCGCGGAGGAGCTCCGGGGTCTTCGCCAAGAAACTCTCCGGGCCTTGGCGGAGGAGCGGGAGCAGCTTGCTGAGGAGCGGAAGGCCTTCCTCCTCGAGGAAGCTGAGGCCGAAGAGCAGCAGCGGCTCACCGGCGAGAAGCTGTACGCGCGAGAAGGTGAGCTGACTCAGCGGAAAGTGAACCTCGACAGCCACGAAGAGGAGCTTGCCGCGCGCGAACGGGCACTTGGCGGGACGCTCCAAGAGGCAAAGGATGCGGCTGCGGCTGCCGAGGCCGCCAAGAAAGAATTGGAGGTAAAGGTTGCGCAGCTAGAAGCTGATCTGAAGGTTGGTGGCGAAGAGCTTGCCGCGCTCAAGCTAGAGCGCGAGAAGGACGCCCTTGCCCACGGTGAGCTGCAGGGCCAACTCTCCGAGAAGGGCAAAGAGCTGCGTGCTGCCAAGGATTCCAATGCTGATCTGGAGCTGAAGCTGGCCACCTTGACGGAGACGTTGGACAGCGCTAGGAAATGGGAGGCAGACTTGAAGAAAGACATCAAGGCCAACGATGCGCTGCTGGCGAGGGCCGCCGAAACCCAGAATCTCCTAAGAGATACCGTGGAGCTCTGGACGGAGGGCCTCGTGAATATTGCTGCAGTCATCAAAGAGGAGCTGGTGCATTTGGGGGTGGAAGGCTTCGGGTACTCCTCCGACGAGAACCTCCAACCCAGCGCCAAGCTCACTCTGTTCTTCAAAGGCGTGGCGGCGGCGCTCCAGCAACTCCGGGAACGGATCCCAAAGCAGTTGGCCGACGAGTCACGCTCGATTTGTGCCGGAGTTCTGGAGAAGGTGCTGGTGAAGGTGGCCTTCCGCAATCCGGGCCTCAACCTCACCAACGTCCTCAAGAAGCTGCCGGCGGACGCTGATCTTGACGCACTTAAGGCCCTCGTCGCACCCATTGTGGACAGGGTGAACGAGGTCAAAAGGGTTGACGGCGGCCGCGTAGATTAGGCCATCCGTTTTCTTCTTTCCTGGTCGCTGCCAGCCATGTCATGGGAACACTTTATTAGAGGCGCGACAAGTTATTTTTGTAATATAACTCTATCTTAGGCAAAAAATTGATGTGTTACTTCCTTTACTCGACTCTTGGCCTTGTATGGTTCTGCCCTACGCTTTCTAGGGAAACTTGCCGGTGCAGGCACCCTTGCCGCGAGCGTCGAGTGCGGAACTTCAGCAGCCTGCTGGCGGGGTCGCTACCGACAAGCAACCTTGTCGCAACTAGTTGCAGCTCTCTTAAGTTGTTGAGCGAACTCGAAACAAAGTAAGGGCGCTAGCAGCTCACTTAAGTTGCTGAGCGGACTCGAAGCAAAGTAAGGGCGCTAGCAGCTCACTTAAGTTGTTGAGCGGGCTCGAAACAAAATAAAGGCGCAACTAGCTACGAGTTGGTTCCTCCGCGCACAGGTTTTCCATACAAAGCACGGTCGTTCAAGGAAAATAACTCAAAAACTTAAAAAATTGATTGCTCAAGCTTTAGCAACTTAGCTTTTCTGGCGTCTGCTTCCCGGCAAGGAGAAACTTTCTTGAACGGCCTGGTCCACACCATTATCTTCTCCTTCCCCCCGGTAAACCTTGTGGGCGAGGGAACCTTCCTTCTTTTGAGAAAGAAACAGAGAAATAAAGTAATGATATGGAGCCTTGGGCTCGTTATCGCTTACCGGGGTCTGGTGCTGCACAAAGTGTCAGATAACATATGCGAAAAAGGATTATAGCATAAAAGAAAGCTGACAAGATGTGCGGGGCACATGAACTTTACTGGTGCACGGGGTCTGCGCCCGGCTTTGTACAAAGGATTACATGCAACAGCGGCAAGACTTGTACAAAAGGTGGTTGCCGGAAAAGCTTCTGGCAACCGCGCCTTACGGGTAAAACTTATGAAGATGTTCAATGTTCCAGGAGTTGCTCACTGGAATGCCATCTTCGGTCTCAAGGCGGACAGCGCCGGGCCTAGTGACTCGTTTCACCCGATAAGGGCCTTCCCACTTCAGCGTCAACTTGTTGGAATTCTTGGCGGACTGAACGCGCCGAAGAACAAGGTCGCCTTCCTCGAAGCTTCTGGCTTTTACTTTGCGGCTATGGTAGCGACGCAAAGCTTGCTGGTAGCGAGCGGCTCGCACAGCAGCCTGAAGACGGTCTTCCTCAAGGAGCAGCGCGTCATCTTGTCGCAGCTGCTCTTGCTCGAGCTCATCATAAGCGAGCACTCGAGGTGACCCGTATACGAGTTCCGTGGGGAGAACTGCCTCCGCTCCGTAGACTAGAGCGAAGGGCGTCTGGCCAGTGGCTCGATTTGGCGTCGTTCTGATCGACCAAAGAACCACCGGCAGCTCCTCGATCCAATTTCTTCCGCACTTGTGCAGCCTGTCGAAAGTTCTGGTCTTGAGGCCTCACATCACTTCAGCATTTGCCCTCTCTGTTTGACCGTTGCTTCTCGGATGAGCAACAGAAGCGAAGCAGACCTTGGCGCCAAGGTCTTGGACATACTGCATGAAGGTGCGGCTCGTAAATTGCGTGCCGTTGTCGGTGATGATCCTGTTCAGGATCCCGAAACGGCAAACAATTGACCTGAAGAACTTGACTGCTGACTGTGCTGTCACCTTCCTCACTGGTTCCACTTCCGGCCACTTTGTGAACTTGTCGATTGCAACATACAAGACCTCAAAGCCCCCGACAGCTCGGGGGAAGGGGCCGAGGATGTCGAGCCCCCAGACCGAAAATGGCCAGGATAAAGGGATCGTCTGGAGAGCTTGAGCTGGCTGGTGTATCTATTTGGACTGGAACTGGCACGCTTCACACTTGGTTACTTGTGCAGTTGCATCCTGGAGGGCTGTCGGCCAGAAGAAGCCTTGTCGGAATGCTTTGCCGACAAGTGCTCTTGCGCCAATGTGGTGACCACATATGCCTCCATGTATCTCTGCCAACAGCTGTTGTCCATCTTCCCGGCGAATGCACTTCAATTTCACACCGTTGAGTCTTATTCTGTACAGTGTGTTGTCGACAAACTTGTACAAACTTGACTGCCGGGCTACTTTTTCAGCTTCTTCTTGCTCTTCGGGAAGCTCTCCCGTCTGAAGGAAACGGAAAATTTGTTGCGCCCATGCTGGAGCTTGCGGCTCGACAACAAGGACTAAAGGCATATCTGTTGCTGCGGGAACATCCGCTTCTACGGCAAGAACCTGCGGTTCTGCCGGAGCGTGATATTCCCCGGCAAGCTTGCCGGAGCAAAACTTGTCGGGAGCGTTTGCTTCGATGAAACAAACCATAAGGTTTGCCGGAGCAGACTGCCCCTCAGCATCCTTGGTGTTGATCTTGGGGACTTTCTTGGCGGCGGCTTCGGGGAGCTCTGCCGGAGAGTAGTCACCAGAAACCAACTTCCTCTTCTTATTCTGTCTAGTTGATGGTGTCACGGATGGTTGAGTCAGCTTGAGCACAAAGATCCCTGGTTCCACAGGCAACTTTAGAGCAGCGCACTTTGACAGGCCATCTGCAATGTCATTCTGAGCTCTTGGAATATGCTCCATTTGTAGGCCGTCAAAGCGCTCTTCTAGCTTCCTCACTTCATCAACATATGCTTCCATCAACAGACTCTGGTAGTTCTTGTTCACTTGGCGGACGACAAGCTGTGAGTCACCCCTGATAATGAGCTTCTTGATCCCAAGGTCGGCTGCGATTTTGAGACCGGCAAGCAATCCTTCATACTCTACAGTATTGTTGGTTGCTTGCTCTTTGGGAAAGTGCATCTGGACTATGTACTTGAGGTGCTCTCCAGTGGGTGCGACAAGAAGCACGCCAGCACCGGCGCCTTGCAGCGAGAAGGCACCATCAAAGTACATCAGCCACTCTTTGCTTGTCTCCTTGACGGGGATGCTCGTCTCTGGTATTTCTTCGTCCGGGGTTGGCGTCCACTCTGCTATGAACTCTGCCAATGCCCTGCTTTGGATAGTTGCAGTGCTCTCAAACTTGAGGCCAAAGCTTGATAGTTCCAATGCCCACTCGACAATCCTCCCTGTTGCTTCTGGATTCTGCAGTATCCTCTTCAGCGGAAAGCGAGTGACGACTGTGATCTCGTGTGCCTGGAAGTAATGGCGCAGCTTTCTCGAGGCCATGAGAAGGCTGAAAAGCAATTTTTGCACACCAGGGTACCTCGACCTAGCCCCCTGGAGAAGGGAGCTGACAAATTAAACTGGGCGCTGCACCATCTTCTTCTGCACGTCCTTGCACGTCTGCGCAGATCTATCTTTGTCGGGACCAGAGCTTGCCGGACCAGAGCTTGTCGGAGAAGCCCCCTGCTTGTCGCTGGATTCACTTGCCGCGGTTGCTGGCTCATCGTCCGCCTCCCTCTCCGCTACTAACGCAGCACTAACCACTTGATTGGTTGCCGCTAGGTACAGCAGCAACTTCTCTTGTGGCTTAGGTGCGACAAGTATTGGAGTGGAGGACAGGTACCTCTTCAAGTCCTGCAGCGCAGCCTCCGCTTCCGGAGTCCATTTCATTGGACCTGCCTTTTTCAATATTTTGAAAAACGGCAGGGCGCGCTCAGCAGACTTAGAGATAAACCTGCTGAGAGCAGCCACGCAACCGGCAAGTCTTCGGACATCCTTGACGCGCTTCGGTGCTTCAATCTGCTCGATGACCTTAATCTTGTCGGGGTTGGCTTCAATTCCCCGCTGAGACACAAAGAACCCGAGAAGCTTGCCGGAAGAGACTCCAAACACGCACTTCTTGGGGTTGAGCTTGAGGTTGATCTTGCGCAGATTTGCAAAAGTTTCTTCTAAATCTTGGATCAGGGTAGCCTTGTCCTTACTCTTGACCACTATATCATCCATGTAGGCTTCCACATTTCTATGTATCTGTGGCTCAAAAGCGACATGGACTACCCTTGCAAATGTTGAACCAGCATTCTTCAACCCAAAGGGCAACCGTACAAAACAGTATGTGCCACAAGGGGTGATAAATGCAGTTTTTTCCTCATCCTCTTCTGCCATGAAGATTTGATGGTATCCTGAATACGCATCAAGAAATGAAAGCAAATCACATCCAGCTGTGGAGTCAACAATCTGGTCAATGCGCGGCAAGGGAAATGGATCTTTGGGACAAGCTTTATTGATATCAGTGAAGTCTATACAAAGCCTCCATTTCCCGTTTGCCTTGTGCACAACTACAGGATTGGCCAACCACGTGGGATGGAGCACTCCCCTGACAAGGCCTGCTGCTTCCAATTTCCTGATCTCTTCTGCAATGAACTCTTGGCGCTCCACTGCCTGCTTCCTGACTCTCTGCTTGACGGGTCACGCATGAGGACAGACGGCAAGGTGGTGCTCGATTACTTTCCTGGGAACACCGGGGATATCTGACGGTTGCCATGCAAACACGTCGACATTCGCCCGCAGGAAAGCAATGAGCGCGCTTTCCTATTTGGGGTCAAGCGTGGCACTAATGGTGAAGGTACCACCAGTGCCGTCCTCCTTGGCGGACACCTTCTTGGTATCGGGTGGAGCTGCCATCGTCTTCTTGCACTTGCCGGTGGAGCTCGATGGTGCGTCCTCGACGGTAGCGCAGCACTCCGAAGAGGCGCGCTTGCCGGAGTGGGCATCAGAGCTCTTGCCGGACTTGGCCTTCTTCTTCCCCCCGGGAGCTTCAGCGGCAAGTGTGTGGTGATCAGCTGCGGCTGCTGCTTCCCGGTAGATCTTGTCGGCGCAGATAAGGGCATCCTTCTTGTCGCCGGGGGCAGAGATGACACTTATCGGGCCTGGCCTTTTGAGCATGTTGTATGCATAGTGAGAGGCTGCCATAAACTTGGCGAGCGCTGGACGGCCAAGGATCCCATTGTAGGGCAATGGAAAATCGGCAACGTCAAATGTGACCCTCTCAGTTCTGAAATTCAGCTCGCTGCCAAATGTGACCGGCAGCGTGATCTTCCCTTTCGGCTTGCTCCTTCCCGGGTTGATTCCTTGGAATGTGCCGGTCTCTTCGAGCTCGCTGTCAGGGATCTGGAGTTTGTGAAGGACCGCGGAGGAGATGAGATTCAAGCCGGCCCCGCCGTCAACTAGCATCTTTGTGACCTTGAGGTTGCGGATAGTTGGTGAAACCAACATCGGCAAGCACCCGACCGCAGTTACGCGATCAGAGGTGATCCCCGATGTCGGAGATGATAGGCGTGCTGGACCATTTCAGGGGCTTGCGTGACTCTATGGATGGCTCCGCTGCATTCACTTCCCGCATCCACTGCTTGAGCTGGCTGTGCGAAGTATGCAGAGAGGCGCCACCGTCAACGCACAGGACCTCTGTGGCTTTCTGAAATTCCTGCTCATCGGCCTCATCATCATCCACGTCTTCGTCATCATCGTCATCTTCATCCTTGTCGCGGCCGCGGGGAGGTCTATCTCCTTGCCGCTGCTTGGCCTTGCCGCGGCGTCCTCCCCGGCCGGGGCATTTCTTGCCGGAGCAAGCTGTTCGACCTTCTTGCAGTTCTGGAGATCATGACCCTTGGTGCGGTGAATCTTGCAATACTGCCTGCCGGAGCTGTCCTACTTGTCGGCGGCCGCCACAGGATGGGCCTCCTTGTCGGAGCCACCAGCCTTAGCTTCCTTGGCGCCACCTCTGTTGCCGGTCTGCTTGACAGCTAACACTTCCTTGCCCTTATTCCTTCTGTTGTTCCGCCGCCGGCCTTTCCTTGCCGGGGCGGCATCCTCACTGTCAGATCCTCCTGCTCCTGTACTCTCTCCGGGGAGCCTCCTCCCCTCTTCAGCGCGTGCACACTTGTCAGCCAGGGCATAAAGCTCGCTGACGTCTCTGATCTTACACATCACCATCTCCTCCCTCATCCTTCGGTTTCGCACGTTCTGATGGAACGCGCTGATGATCGCGGCGGGGTGGACGTCTGGGATGTTGTGCTGTATGCGGCTGAATCTCTGAATGTACTTGCGCAGTGGCTCTCCTTCCTTCTGGGCGAGCAGATGAAGATCGCTCTCTTGGCCATGTGGCTTGTGGCCGCCTGTAAAGGCGCCGACAAACTGATGGCACAGATCAGCCCAGGAGGATATGGAGTTGTCCGGCAAGTGCATGAGCCAGGATCTGACATTGGGCTTGAGCACCAGCGGGAAGTAGTTGGCAAGGATCTTGTCATCTCGTCCCCCGGCAGCCTGCACCGCAATGGTGTAGATGCTGAGGAACTCCGACGGGTGCGTCTTGCCGTCGTACTTCTCCGGCACGTCTGGCTTGAAATTCTTTGGGCTGGGCCACTGGACTTGCCGCAGCTCACGGGTGAACGCAGGACAACCTACCGCGTACGGCAGATCGCCTGGTTCCCCTGGCGCATGCATGTCAACAGAGAGCCCAGCGCGCTTGTCGGATTGACGTCGCGCTTCTCTTCGGCGCTCGATGCGGGTTCGAGCGTCTTCTTGTTGTCGTTCATGGAGAACTTGGCGCTGGTCGCAACGAGCTCGTGGGTCCGACGACGCGGTGGAGCCGCTGTTGGGGTGGACCCGGCGAGTCGGCGATTTTTGCCTTCGTAGTGGAGAGTGCATGGAAGTCGCACCTCCCTCAGTCTTGTTGCCATCGGCTCGCGTCCGGCTGTCCTGCTGCGGCAGCGAGGTGCTTGGTCGTCGCGCAGTGTCGCCGTTGGCGAAGCCGATGAGGCTCTGGATAGTGGCCCTCCATTCGTCGGTCTTGTCCGCCGTCGGAGGATAGTCCAGGAGCCGCTGGGCCCGCGCCAAGGCTTCTGCTGGGGTGGTGGGCGGCGGAGGTGAACGATGCGAGGAGAGGGGCGTGCTCGGACTCCTAACCAAGTTAGAAGGAGCAGCGTCCCGTCCCGGCGACCGCACCTCGCTGGGGCCGGCATGCTGGCGTGCATGCTGGTCTTGAACGCCACACGAACCACCATCTTGATCTTGGGTCAGCGGACGTATGGCGCTACGAACGCTATGACGCTGCTAGTCCCGCGCCTCCTGAGAGGGACGCGGTGCGCGCATGGACGCCGAGGTCTGTGCCGCCTCGTCCTTGGACTTGGCAGCGCTGTGGGCACCCTCGTCGACGCCCATTCCTCCGCCGGCATCCACTCCACCACCCGTTTGTTCCGGAGGCGGTGGAAGCGACGCAGACGGAATAGCTGCCTCCGAATCCTTCTTCTTCGGTGGCATGTCGATGAAGACGATGAAGATTTAGCTTGCGTGCACGCCGGATCGGGTTCGCACAATCTCGACGCCCCCTACCTGGCGCGCCAAAGATGTCAGGGAAACTGATCCACGAACACCTATGGGGATCGGCGGACCGAACCCCTTTCGGTTAGGTGAGGGCGGAGGTTGAACAAAGAGCAGATCGATGCAGTACACGCGGGCGGTTTTACCCAGCTTCGGGCCGCACGGATGCGTAAAACCCTACTGCTGCTTGTTTGTGTGTATTCTATCTTTGCTCAGGAGCGATTGACGCTATTAGACTGAGCGTGGGAGTGTTTATGGTGTTTCGAATGAGCCGAACCGGCCGAACCCCTTCTACGTTGCGCCTGGGCCTCCTTTTATACTTTCAAGGGGTCACCGACAGGTGGCAACGTAGACTAGAAGGGTAAAAATAGAAAAGGATGCGGTAGGTGCAGCTACCACTACTGTGGATACAGTGCACCCTACCTAACTCTGACGGCAGGGGACAAGGGCATTAAATGCTTGTTTGAGTCTCCTAAATAGTGCAAAAGGTGACCATTAGGAGCGCCACCATTTGCCATGATGGGCTTCTCTTCATCTCCGCTTGCCACCACGTACCCCTAGCTGCACGGCCTCCTGCCACGTGTGCTTGGGAGAGTCCTAGAGCGACACGTTAGCAGGTGTGCTGGAGCGCGGGCACGAAGTGGGGGTTTCCCGCGGCAAGCTCCTTGCCGCGGCCGTCATCTTGTCGCGTCCGGAAGCTTGTCGCTCGCCGGATCTTGCCAGGACGCAGGGCGCGTCGCGGCAAGCTTTCTTGGTATGCCTTGAGTGGCCTTCCCGGCAAGCTCCTCTTCCCGGGGTCTTGTCTCTTCCCGGCAAGATCCTCTCGCCGAGGCCTTGGTTGGCCTTCCCGGCAAGCTCCTCTTGCCGGGGTCTTGGCTCTTCCTGGCAAGATCCTCTTGCCGGGGCCTTGGTTGGCCTTCCCGGCAAGCTCCTCTTGCCGGGGCCTTGGTTGGCCCTCCCGGCAAGCTCCTCTTGCCGGGGCCTTGGTTTGTGTACTTTGTTCTTGAATGGTCTTCAAGGGAACCACGGAGGGTCTTGGCGGTCACCCGGCAAGCCTTGCCGCGGGGTGCTGCAACTGCCCGTGCACGAGTTCGAGATACTAGGGTACCCCTACTCTAGTACACCGACACACCGTTTCGGCCACTAATAAAATATTTAATGCAAGAGAAAATCAAGAGTGGAGGAAACCCATTATTGATTATTTGTGTGATCCTAGTAAAAGGGTGGACAGGACTGTTCGGCGTATGGCTTTCAAATACACAATGATAGATGATGATCTCTATCGTCGAACGGTTGATGATGTTTTTTTAAAGTGCTTGGACGAGGACCAAGCAAGAGTTGCTATGGGAGAGGTCGATGAAGGTATTTGTGGCACTCATCAGTCAGCCCCCCAAGATGAAATGGTTATTACGAAGTGCTAGGTTTTATTGGCCGACAATGGTTAATGATTGCTTCTGGTATTATAAAGGATGTGAAGATTTTCAAAAGTTTGGTGATATTCACTTGGCTCGCGCTGCTATGTTACATCCTATTATCAAGCCGTGGCCTTTTAGAGGTTGGGGATTAGACTTTATTGGGGAGATTCATACTTCTTCTTCAAAAGGGCATCTGTTCATGTTGGTGGCAACTGATTATTTCACTAAATGTTTTGAAGCAATACCGCTCAAAAATATGACGCATACAGAGGTAATTCAATTCATAACTGAGCACATTCTTCATAGATTCGGCATTCCTCAAACATTAACAACGAACCAAGGTTCATACTTTATGTCACATCAAGTTAGAGAATTTGCCAAATCATATAAGATAAAGTTGCTCAATTCCTCCCCATATTATGCCCAAGGAAATGGAAAAGCTGAGTCTAGCAATAAAATATTAATCAAGCTCATCAAGAAGAAGATTGAGGATAATCCAAGGAAATGGCATGAGCTACTGTCCGAAGCTTTGTGGGCACACAGAATCTCAAGGCATGGTGCTACAAAGGTAACTCCATATGAGCTCGTATATTGTCAAGAGGCCATTTTACCAGTGGAAGTGAATTTGAATGCTTTGAGAATAGCCACACAAAATGATTTGTCGGCGGTAGACTTTTATAAATTGATGGTGGAAAATATTGATGAAGTCACCGATAAATGTTTGGCTGCTTTGAAGGCCATAGAGAGAGATAAGTTGAGGGTGGCAAGAGCTTACAATAAGAAGGTCAAGTTGAAGAATTTCCAAGTTGGCGATGTCGTGTGGAAGGTGATTCTACCAATTGGTTCAAAAGATAGAAAATTCGGGAAGTGGTCTCCTAGTTGGGAAGGTCCTTTTAAGATTACTAGAGTAGTTCCCGGAAAGTCATATTTGGTGGAATCCGTACAAGGCAAAATGTTACCTCGAGCTCTCAATCGCAAGTATTTAAAGAAGTATCACCCAAGTGTGTGGCAAGAAGCCTAGATAGGCAACAGCCGATATATAATTACCGCCCTAAGCACATATAAATGGACGATGGAGTGTTGACATCTGAAAGTGCTAGTTATCGACTAGAGGGGGGTGAATAGGCGATTTTTATGAAAGTCTTCAAAACATGGGTGTTTCAAAGACAAACGATAGAAATGAACCTATAACCATGCAGCGGAAGGTAGACTACACTAGACAAGCCATAGTCAAGTATAAAATGAAGTGAGAGCACGAAGACTAATAGCAGCTAGGCAGTAAAGATCAGGATGGAAGATAGTATGAAACCAATATGAACAAACAGTCACACAGAGAAGACAAATGGACAACGCAAACAGGCAATGACTTCACAAGGACCAACTGTAAATAAAGAGATGGGAAGGATAGAACCAGTGGCTTGTTGAAGACAATGATTTGTTGGGCCAGTTCCAGTTGCTGTGAAAACTATTCGTCTGGTTAGGGAGGCTGAGATTTAACTCAGAAGACCGTGTCTTCACCTTATTCCCCTTGAGCTAAGGACACCCAGTCCTCGCCCAATCACTCTGGTAAGTCTTCAAGGTAGACTTCCAAACTTTCACAGACTTCGTTCACCGGCGATTCACAATGACTCTTGGATGCTCAGAATGTGACGCCTAACCGGCTGGAGGATTCACAGTCCTCAAGTGCAACAAGTCTTCAGATCACACAGACAGGAAGACTTCAGTGATGCCTAACACTCTCAAAGGCTTCAAGGTGGGTTGCTCCCAAATGACAAAAGCCGTGCACTAACTCTGAGAAGCCACCAATTTATGGTGTAGGGGTGGGCTATTTATAGCCACTAGGAAACTCGACCTGATTTGTCTGGAATGACCCTGGGTCACTAAGGAACTGACACGTGTTCCAACGGTCAGATATCAAACACACGCGGCAACTTTACTTGGCCTACAAGTAAAGATGACTTATCCAACTCTGGATAAGTTTTGCTCTCATTGTCTTCGCTCGAAGACATAGGATTTTGGTTAAACATCTCTTCAATCACTCTGACTTTGTTCACTGGGACCCCACTTAATAGTACGGTGGTTCCTATGACTCAACAAAGAAGAGAAGGAAACAACGAAACAACTAAGTCTTCGCGCTCCATAGTCTTCACGCGATGTCTTCTCTTGTCATAGTCTTCAATGTGAATATCTTCACATACCAACTTTGTCTTCAATGTCTTCATACATTTTTAGGGGTCATCTCCGGTAGGTAAACTGAATCAATGAGGGACTACTACCTGTGTTATCATGCAATTCTCACAAACACATTAGTCCCTCAACCAGGTTTGTCGTCAATACTCCAAAACCAACTAGGGGTGGCACTAGATGCACTTACAATCTCCCCCTTTTTGGTGATTGATGACAAACTGGTTGAAGTTTTCAACGGGGATAAAAGTATGTGAAATTGTAAAGGATTTAGGTATTGTCTTCGTAAGTAGCAAAAAGGCTCTCCCTGAAGATGTGCATATAAGTATTCTGCTTTTGAATGCAAATGCACATGGCAGGTTGTACTTGCGGAGCTCCTCTTCTACTTATGAAGACAATTTATCATGCATGAAAGGATATAACGAAGATAATGACATGCATAATGAAAAATGGACGTCTGCAAAATGACTTCGTGGGGAATTTATCGTCGCACATGTGGAATTTATCATCGCATCACATAGTGTCGAAAAGGTAGCAGACGACCATCAAGTTTAAGTGTTACAACTCAAAACGAACCAAATGTATCAAAAGCGATAGTTGTAAGCACTTGGCAAATGTAGAAAAAGTATAGCAACCTCCCATATGGACCCGCTTGAAGACTATCAACTCATATTCTTCTCCCCTTTTGTCAGTAATGACCAAAAAGGTTTGAAGACATAGAGCTTGCTACTCGTTCCCATGTGGAGTACGCGATGAAGCAGGGTCGTCGTTGAGGTTTGGTGGTGCAGACGAACTTGGTGCAGTGTCGATACGCGCCGAAGTTGGAGGTGGTGAGGTATCATCATCTTGATCATCTATGACTCTGTAATTAACTATTGCAGCTGAGGAAGAATAGTCAGAGTCTTCAAGTGAGGGAGTCTGACGCAAGTGAGCATTCCTCGGAGGAGTTGAGTCAAACTTGAATCTCTCTGTGAAGCCATCATCTTGAAGACCAGCTTCAGCACTGAGTAACGTCAAACTCATCCAAGACCTCCCACAGGTTTCATGTGTAACAAAAACATTCTTGGTGGCAAGATTTCGAATGCGATTGACGTCCACCAAGAGGCTTTGCATCTGACGCTTAAGCCAGTCATGATGCTTATCCTATTTCTGATATAGAGCGACGAGAAGCTCTCGGTCATTGAGAACACGAGATCGCTTCCGAGGCCTTTGGGTGCGAGGGGCGCGTGTATTGCCAGCCAAGGGATAAACACGAGAAACAGCCTGAACTCCTTCAATGGGCTGGGTGAAGCTTTGATGATTGACATTGTGAAGATAAATTGGCTCCTTTGCAGGCTCTGGGTAAATGGCTTCGACAGACAGATCAACCTCTGGCAAGAATATAAGGTGATTGCGCGCAGACGGCTGATAGTTGATAGTAGAGTGAAGCTTGATGAGGCGCATCATCCATGGAGCATAGAACTTCAGACCAAAGATATCGGTGCCAGATGCAGCCAATTGCCTGATGAAGAAGTCTTGAGCATTGAAGCTGATGCCATTGAAGATATAGAAAACCAATGTCTTCATTGCTCCTTCAAGCTTCGCCTGCAGGAGAATGGCCTTTGACCGGCTAGAGAGTTCGCCTGATAATATGATAAATAGTGCGGGGTAGATACTCTAGGTCTTCAACAAAGAACTCCTTAGGATAGTCAGCGTCTTGTGGCAGTGGCTTCATCATGCTCAGCATGTAGCTCATATTTGGCTCTGGCTTCTGGAAGATGCTTCCCAACGCATTCTGGTGTAGCTGACAACCTGGTTCATAATGTTTGCCAGGAGTGGGCAGGGCAGTAAGCTCAATGATGTCTTGGGCTTTAGCTTCATGGTGTACATCGCCTATCATCCACTCAAGGATCCAAGTCTTCGGATCCCTGTTGTAGCCGTGAATGTGAAGGGTAGCGTAGAATTGTAGCAGAAGATCTTCATTCCAATGTTCTTTGGCAGTCACAAACTGTATAAGGCCAGCATCTCTGAAGCGGTGAAGGGCTTCTTCTAGGCAGGGCAGGCCAGCCATGGCTTCGTTGTCTATACGCATATGAGGGAAAATGCGCCCCTGATTGTATAAGATGCAGGAATAGTAGATGTGCTGCTGATAACTCTAGAATGGATCTGAGGAGATTCTTGGCCTTGTGTAGGGGTTCTTGGCACTGTCAAAGAATGTGTTGTGTGCCTTGAAGCCATTCAGATTAAACGATCCTGGTGAAGTTCCAGTACCTGGAAACCTTGCTATCCTTGGCTTTGTCTTCTGGACCTAAGGCCTGTGCTCCACATGATAGTCAAATTGCGGACGGGCAGCAGGTGGAGGAACCAGAATGGGCCAGCGGACGGTGGTAAGTTGTCCTTGATAGAATGGTTGCTCAAGGGTGTGTGGCCGTGGAGGTGGTACAGGAGTAGTGGCATTGACGTCTGGCTGCAGATTGGCTTCAGGTGCAATCACTTCTGCACCACATTAACTTCAGGCGCCAAAGTAGCTTCAGCCATGACAACGTCATTGGCGTCAGTATGGGTGTTGGTGGTCGCCTCAATGTTATCAACCTCCACTCGAGTAGCTGGAGGGTCGGACACGTTCTCCTCGAGAACAACGTCAGGGTTGGTTGGGGGTGTAGCAACACGTTCTTCTTCATGTCTTGGTTCTTCTTGTTCATCGACTAATGTAGCCGAAATATCTTCAGCCGCTTTGGCTTCAGACTCGGGGATGTTCGCAGTAGGAGAGGCTTCAGGAAAGACTTGGCGTGAAGCAGATTGGCGCTCTTCTCCTTCTGGAACACTTGACAAAGTGACCTGTGGCCTTGGTCCTTTGCGAAGCCTGCGGAGTGTGGGTGACGCCTTTGGAGAGGGAGTTGGCTGGGCCACAAAGTCATCGTATTCAAGCACCGAAGTGGTGACTTGAGGTCGGGGAGTACTTGGGGATTCTTCTTGACGGGGGGAGTGATAACCCACAAGTATAGGGGATCGCAACAATTTTTGAGGGTAGAGTATTCAATCCAAATTTATTGATTCGACAAAAGGGGAGACGAAGAATATTCTCAAGTATTAGCAGCTGAGTTGTCAATTCAACCAGACATGGAAACATAATATCTGCAGCAAAGTGTTTAGTAGCAAAGTAATATGATAGTGGTGATAACGGTAGGAAAAGATAACAGTAGTAAAAGTAATATTTTTGGTATGTTGTAGTGATGATAGCAATAGCAACGGAAAAGTAAATAAGCGAAGAACAATATATGGAAATCTCATAGGCAATGGATCGGTGATGGAGAATTATGCCGGATGCGGTTCATCATGTAATAGTCATAACCTAGGGTGACACAGAACTAGCTCTAGTTCATTGATATAATGTAGGCATGTATTCCGAACATAGTCAGACGTGCTTACGGAAAAGAACTTGCATGACATCTTTTGTCCTACCCTCCCGTGGCAGCGGGGTCCTTACGGAAACTAAGGGATATCAAGGTCTCCTTTTAATAGAGAACCGTAACAAAGCATTAACACATAGTGAATACATGAACTCCTCAAACTACGGTCATCACCGGTAAGTATCCCGATTATTGTCACTTCGGGGTTAACGGATCATAACACATAATAGGTGACTATAGACTTGCAAGATAGGATCAAGAACACTCATATATTGATGAAAACATAATAGGTTCAGATATGAAATCATGGCACTCGGGCCCTAGTGACAAGCATTAAGCATAGCAAAGTCATAGCAACATCAATCTCAGAACATAGTGGACACTAGGGATCAAACCCTAACAAAACTAACTCGATTACATGATAGATCCCATCCAACCCATCACCGTCCATCAAGCCTACGATGGAATTACTCACGCACGGCAGTGAGCATCATGAAGTTGGTGATGGAGGATGGTTGATGATGACGATGGTGACGGATTCCCCTCTCCGGAGCCCCGAACGGACTCCAGATCAGCCCTCCCGAGAGGTTTTGGGGCTTGGTGGCGGCTCCGTATCGTAAAACGCGATGATTTCTTCTCTCTGATTTTTTTCTCCCCGAAACTCAATATATGGAGGTGGAGTTGGAGTTGGAGAGGCAACAGGGGGCCCACGAGGTAGGGGGCGCACCCTAGGGGGGCAGGCGCGCCCCCCACCCTCGTGGCAAGGTGGTGCCCCCCTGGCCTTCATCTTTGGTAGGTATTTTTCTTATTTTCTAAAAAGTGTCTCCGTGAAGTTTCAGGTCATTCCGAGAATGTTTGCTCCTGCACATAAATAACACCATGGTAATTCTACTGAAAACAACGTCAGTCCGGGTTAGTTCCATTCAAATCATGCAAGTTAGAGTCCAAAACAAGGGCAGAAGTGTTTGGAAAAGTAGATACGTTGGAGACGTATCAACTCCCCCAAGCTTAAACCTTTGCTTGTCCTCAAGAACTTCAGTTGATAAACTGAAAGTTATAAAGAAAAACTTATACAAACTCTGTTTGCTCTTGTTGTTGTAAATATGTAAAACCAGCATTCAAGTTTTCAGCAAAGATTATAACTAACCACATTCGCAATAACGCATAGGTCTCAAGTTTACTCATACCAATAGCATAATCAACTAGCGAGCCATAATAATAAAACTCGGATGACAACACTTTCTCAAAACAATCATAATATGATATAACAGGATGGTATCTCGCTAGCCCTTTCTGAGACCGCAAAACATAAATGCATAGCACCTTTAAAAACCAAGGACTGACTAGACATTGTAATTCATGGTAAAAGAGATCCAGTCAAGTCATACTCAATGTAAACTAACAGCAATGAATGCAAATGACAGCAGTGCTCTCCAACTGGTGCTTTTTAATAAGAGGATGATGACTCAGCATAAAAGTAAATAGATAGGCCCTTCGCAAAGGGAAGTAGGGATTTGTAGAGGTGCCAGAGATCGGTTTTGCAATAGAGGTGAATAATATTTTGAGCGGTATACTTTCATTGTCAACATAACAACCAAGAGATGGCGATATCTTCCATGCTACACACATTATAGACGGTTCCTAAACAGAATGATAAAGTTTATACTCCCCCTTCCACCACAAGCATCAATCCATGGCTTGCTCGAAACAACGAGTGCCTCCAACTAACAAGAGTCCCAGGGGGAGTTTTGTTTGCAATTATTTTGATTTAGTTTGCATAAAGCATGGGACTGGGCATCCCGGTGACCAGCCATTTATCTCGTGAGTGAGGAGCAGAGTCCACTCCTCTTGAGAATAGCCTGCCTAACATGGAAGATACATGCAGCCCTAGTTGATACATGAGCTATTCGAGCATACAAAACAATATATTTATTTGAAGGTTTAGAGTTTGGCACATACAAATTTACTTGGAACGTCAGGTAGATACCGTATATAGGTAGGTATAGTGGACTCATGTGGAATAACTTTGGGGTTTAAGGGATTGGATGCACAAACAGTATTCCTGCTTAGTACAGGTGAAGGCTAGCAAAAGACTGGGAAGCGACCAACTAGAGAGCGACAACAGTCATGAACATGCATTAAAATTAATCAACACCGAATGCAAGCATGAGTAGGATATAATCCACCATGAACATAAATATCGTGAAGGCTATGTTGATTTTGTTTCAACTACATGCGTGAACATGTGCCAAGTCAAGTCACTTAAATCATTCAGAGGAGGATACCACCCTATCATACCACATCATAACCATTTTAATAGCATGTTGTCACGCAAGGTAAACCATTATAACTCATAGCTAATCAAGCATGGCATAAGAAACTATGATCTCTAATTATCATTGCAAACATGTTTATTCATAACAGGCTGAATCAGGAACGATGAACTAATCATATTTACAAAAACAAAAGAGGCCGAGTTCATACCAGCTTTTCTCATCTCAGTCAGTCCATCATATATCGTCATAATTGCCTTTCACTTGCACGGCCGAATAGTGTGAATAATAATAGTGCACGTACATTGGACTAAGCTGGAATCTGCAGGCATTCAATAAATAGGAGAAGACAAGGCAATATGGTCTCTTTTGTCAGATCAACAATAATGCATATAAGAGCCATTTCAACAATTTAATTATGGTCTTCTCCTATCGACCCCCAAAGAAAAGAAAAAGAAAAAAAAACTATTTACATGGGAGAGCTCCCAACAAGCAAAAGAAGAGCAGGAAATATTTTTTGGTTTTATTTTTAATTACTACTACAAGCATGGAAAGCAAACTGATTAAAAGCTACAACTAATTTTTTGGTTTTTCTTAAGGTTTATTAAACACACAAGAAGAAAGCATAAAAAGGAAAATAAACTAGCATGGATGATACAATGAAAAAGTATGAGCACCGACATCTAGCAATGAGTGTGTGAGCATAAATGTAATGTCGATGAGAAATACGTACTCCCCCAAGCTTAGGCTTTTGGTCTAAGTTGGTCTATGGCCACGGCTGGCCTAGCCGATATCCATAATAGTAGTTGGGGTCGTACTGTGGTGCAGACGAGGAAGACTCCGATTGCCACTGGCTGACAATCATCTCCGGATCCCACTAATAATTAGACTGTCGTGAAGGATCAAATTGTGGTTCCGGCTCTGGCTCCTCGGCTGGTGCAGGGTTCCGGTAGGCGTGGATAGCCGTCAACGGAACAAGGTACGTGCCTACAGTCAAATCAAACAAAGAAGGAGCAAGCAAGGTAATAGTCTCAGGATGATGTCTATTAAAGAACAATTGATATTTAAGCTCTCCTTCCCTATTCTTAACAATAAAATCATGTGCTACCATACTTTTATAATCTAGATAAACACGAGGCAACACTTTTTCTTCCTTCTTAGCGTGCCTAATAGGTATGTTAAAATGTGCAGCTAGGCGTGTAGTATAGATGCCTCCAAAGATGGGGCCCTTGGTACGATTCAGACTTAACCGTTTGGCAATAATGCCGCCCATACTAAAAGAGTTATCACCGTATAAACCATGGTGCAAAATAATAATATTAGGGATACTCAGGTTTCCACAGTTTCCACGACCAATTAAGCAACGACTAGCAAATAATGCAAAGTAACGTAAAACAGGAAAGTGAATGCTAGTGATTCGTGCATCGGAAACCTTCCTTGTTTCCCCTACAGTGATAGTGTCAATAAATCCCTCCACATAATCACGATGTGGTTCTTCTGTATTGCCCTCAAAAGGGACTAAACAAATCCGACAGAAATCATAAAGTGACATCTCCTTATGCTCATCATATAAATGAAACTCCACCGTAGGTGGTGAGTTCCTAGAATGAAAATGAAAGTTTTGCACAAAGGTATTTGTGAGCAAGAGATACTGATTGCATTGGTCATGGAGGAACGCGGTAAGGCCTGCAGTCTGAGCCAATTCATGAAAATCTTCATAAATCACGGCTGCTCTTAAGAAATCCTCGGAAGGCCATTCACACGCCCGAACCTCCGCGGTGCGAGGCAGATTATACTTAGACTTTGGTGCCTTTTCCTTCGAGCTTTGGCTCGATAAGCCCCTCAAAAGTCTCCTCATCATTTTCCTCCTGCAAATAGTTTTGCAGGAGGTGAATAATACTCATAGGAATAAGCAGAGTAGTTCTTGGTCTTATGAACATGGCAGTTTGACGAAACACGCTCATATTCACAGGCCTGGGTATGATTTCCTTGCAAAACATTTGTGTTAGTGTGACTCAGGTGAGTCCTCTGTCTGTATGAAGCCTTTGGACCGTATGAAGCCTGTGGTCTGGGGTTTGTCTTCTTCCCTTGTGGTGTCATGATGACATTCACAGGAAGATTCTCTAGACACCTTTTGGGCACCCAGACTTTCTTCATAGGTGGACCATTCCCACAGTTAGTACCAATATACCTGGCAAACACTTCACCATTCTGATTCTTAAATAGTTTATAGTTTGCATTAAAGGATTCATCAATGACAATAGGATAAGCACAAGTGAAGCCAGATAGGGTGGATGGATCCACTGAAGGTTCCTTTGCAGCAACCCATGTGGTTTTGGGGTACTGCTCAGGCTTCTAGTAAGAGCCATTAGCATTCATTTTCCTTTCGAACCCAACACCCTCTTTCCTAGGGTTTCGGTTCAGAATCTGCCTTTTGAGGACATCACATAGTGTCTGATGCCCTTTGAGACTTTTGTACATTCCTGTTTCAAGCAATGTCTTCAACCTAGCATTTTTATCAGCAATAGCGGTGGCATCCTCAGCAGAGGGGTTAGTTACCACATCAAAAGTTGAAGATATTGCAACAGTAGCAGCAGTAGAACATTCAACAACAGAAGTAGTGTTATCATGCTCAAGGCATTTAAGACATGGTGGTTCAAATCCTTCCTGAGCGGGACTGATCTGTTCAGCGCGAACTGACTCGTTTTCCATTTGACGATCTTCATGAACCGCTCTCAATTTCTCAAGTTCTTGCTTCCTTTGAAGATAATCATAGGAAAGATTTTCATGAGTTTTTGAGAGCGTTTCATGAAGATTTTTTATGTATTCAATTAAGGACTGCGATCAAGTCATTTCAGCATCGAACAGGTCGTCGCTCTTGTCTAACAGTTTTTGAATATGTCCCATAGCTTTCTGTTGTTCAGTTGCAATTTTAGCAAGTGTTTTGTAGCTGGGTTTGGAACCACAATTAGAGTCATCTTCACTGGATGTTTGAAAGTAGGCATCACGGGAGTTTACCTTGGCACCACGTGCCATGAAGCAGTAGGTCGGAGAGGATGGCTCGGGTTCGGGAGACATTGTTTTAAGTGACTCCTTGAAGTCGAGGAACCAGGGATCCTGGCGTGTCCGATGACCTTCATAAACATTAGAAATCCGATCCCATATAAGCTTTGCATTGCAGAGATGCATGATGCGCCTGAACTCATCTCTGGACAGAGAGTAGCATACAATGTCCTTCGCCTTGACATCCAGCAGAGTGAACTTTTGAATGTCTTCGGCATCCGCCATCTTGCATAAGTCGGTGAGGCCAATCTCCGTGACCGTCCAAAGCTCACTGTCCATTGAAAGGAGTCGCTTCCTCATCATAGTCTTCCATTTGGGATAATCAGTGCCATCGAAGATAGGGCACGCAGCGGAGACTTTAATTATCCCTGCAGTCGACATAGCTAAAACTCCAGGTTGTTAAACCGAATCACACAGAACAAGGGAGTACATTGCTCTGATACCAATTGAAAGTGCTAGTTATCGACTAGAGGGGGGGTGAATAGGCGGTTTTTATGAAAGTCTTCAAAACATGGGAGTTTCGAAGACAAATGATAGAAATGAACCTATAACCATGCAGTGGAAGGTAGACTACACTAGACAAGCCATAGTCAAGTATTCAATGAAGTGAGGGCACGAAGACTAATAGCAGCTAGGCGGTACGGATCAGGATGGAAGGTAGTATGAAACCAATCTAAACAAACAGTCACAAAGTGAAGACAAATGGACAATGCAAACAGGCAATGACTTCACAAGGACCAACTGTAAATAAAGAGATGGGAAGGATATAACCAGTGGCTTGTTGAAGACAATGATTTGTTGGACCAGTTCCAGTTGCTGTGAAAATTGTACGTCTGGTTAGGGAGGCTAAGACTTAACTCAGAAGACCGTGTCTTCACCTTATTCCCCTTGAGCTAAGGACACCCAGTCCTCGCCCAATCACTCTGGTAAGTCTTCAAGGTAGACTTCCAAACCTTCACAAACTTCGTTCACCGGCGATCCACAATGACTCTTGGATGCTCAGAACGCGACGCCTTACCGGCTGGAGGATTCACAGTCCTCAAGTGTGACAAGTCTTCATATCACACAGACAGGAAGACTTCAGTGATGCCTAACACTCTTTGGCTCTGAGTGTTTAGGGCTTTGTCCTCGCAAGGATTTCTCTCTCAAAGGCTTCAAGGTGGGTTGCTCTCAAACGACAAAAGCCATGCACTAACTCTGAGCATCCACCAATTTATGGTGTAGGGGATGGGCTATTTATAGCCACTAGGCAACCCGACCTGATTTGTCCGAAATGACCCTGGGTCACTAAGGAACTGACACGTGTTCCAATGGTCAGATTTCAAACACATGCAGCAACTTTACTTGGGCTACAAGTAAAGCTGACTTATCTAGCTCTGGATAAGTTTTGCTCTCATTGTCTTTGCTCGAAGACATAGGATTTTGGTTAAGCATCACTTCAGTCACTCTGACTTTGTTCACTGGGACCCCACTTAACAGTATGTTGGTTCCTGTGACTCAACAAAGAAGAAAAGGAAACAACGAAACAACTAAGTCTTCGCACTCCATAGTCTTCACGTGATGTCTTCTCTTGTCGTAGTCTTCAATGTGAATATCTTCACATACCACCTTTGTCTTCAATGTCTTCATACATTTTTAGGGGTCATCTCCGGTAGGTAAACCGAATCAATGAGGGACTACTACATGTGTTATCCTGCAATTCTCACAAACACATTAGTCCCTCAACCAGGTTTGTCGTCAATACTCCAAAACCAACTAGGGGTAGCACTAGATGCACTTACAACATCGTCCTTAGAACAAACTCTGGGAAAATTATTTTCCGGCATCCAAGTTGTGCCGAAAAAACAGGGGGGCTTGTGTTGACCCCCGATTTTGGCACGGTCAAGAACTTAATTAATATGGCCTCAAATGGAGAAGTGATCTACATAAAAAAGTTTCGTATTGTTGATATGAACATCTTTGAAGTTTGGGCCATCGCCATCGGATCTCATCTTGAAGGCAAAACTTGTGTTTGAAATACTGAGATTTTGTATTCAGGACACTATTCGGCTCATTACGCCCCTAACACTGCCCCGTATGGAAAAATGATCTGCACGGATCGTCTTCGTCTCGTTGAAACGATTGATTTTGATATAACTATTGTCCCAATCCGAGGTCGTATGCAAAAGGTAGAGCCCGCACAGCGTGACCCTTCAATGGGCAAAATATGATGCCCGAAACCAGACACATGTGTGGGTATGTCTGATAAGCTTCATGAGTATTTAGCTGTTTTGCTCGAGCAATTTGACCCTGAAGATGACCTCTGATAAAAAAACTTTCAACATGAAAGTTGTTCACCTCGTTGAAATTGTCAAGATTGCTTTTGGGATCGTTTCCATGGGAGGTCGTTTACCACCACAAAAAAGACACGCAAGGTGCAGCCAGTTTGAACCGAACAATTTTGGAAAGTTTGGAAAAAACCAATCCAAATTTGACTAGGGTTTTGAACGTGAATCCAAGCCTTTTCCTTGCACGGGGAGTCCAGCCGCCTCTTATATACCTAAGGGGTGACGGCCGATTGAACAACAACACACAATCGAACAAATCAATATACTACTTTTTCAGTCTACGTTTTATCTCCCCACCATTTTTTCTCTCTCATTCTTCGCTGTTCTTCGTGTTTGAGAGCTGCAAGTCTCGAGGCTCTAGGGGCAAGCAAATCGACCTAGGGCAGCCCATAGCTGCCGCAATCTTTGACGAGGTCCCTCCCAGGTGCGCGGGGTTTCGGGTCTACAAAAGCGCCCGCCGACTGTCTTGCGTATCGCGCTGTCGGTCGGGTCTCCTTCGACGTGAGCTACGGTGCATCACCCCCCGTGTCGAGGGTACTCGTGACGTGTTCGTGTGTCAATACTAGTGAGCAATAATAAGATATCCCGAAAGCTAAAATTTGTCAAAACAATCATTGGCAATAATGGTATCTCGCTCGTCCTTTCTGTGACCGCAAAACATAAATGCAAAGCACCCCCAAAGTTCTAGCAGCGACTAAACATTGTGATTCATGGTAGAAGAGATCTAGTCATGATGCATTCAACATTAACTATACACAATGCATGGGGATGAAAATAGTGCTCTCAAGTTTGGTGCTTATTTGAAAGGTGATGACTCAACATAAAAGTAAAATAACATAAAAGTAAATGTATAGGCCCTTCGCAGAGGAAAGTACGGATTTGCAGAGGTGCCAGAGCTCGAAGCTTAAATCAGAGATAATATAATATTGGGAGGTATACCCTTCAAGTCAACATTACGACCAAGAGTTTTCAATATCTTCGATACTAAATAAATTAGCAGCAGTTCCCAAGCGATAAAAGTAAATGTTACTCCCCCTCCACCAACAAACACAAGCCATGGTTAACCAAATCCATGGGTACCTTCCATACCAACAACAGTCCTGGGGGAGTTTTGTTTAATTATTTACAATTATTTTTTATTTTGGGACTGGGTATCCCTATTACCAGCCCTCTCATGCAAGGATCATGAGAATAACCCTTTTAGCATGGAAGATACTGACCACCCCCTGTCGCTCCATGAGCGGTCCAGGCACACAAAACATATGTTCATTTGAACTTTTAGAGGTGGCACATGCAAATTTACTTGGAAAAGCAAGATAATACCGAATATAGGTAGATATAGTGTGCTCATCTGGAATAACTTTGGTATAAGGATTTTGATGGACTAGCAATGTTCCCGCTTAGTACATGCGAAGGCTAGAAAATAGGTAGGGTAGCGACCAGCTAGAGAGCGAAAATGGTCATGAGCATGCATTTTGGATAATCAAATTGAATACTAGCATGAGTAGGATATAAACACCATGAACATAAATATCGTGGAGGCTATGTTGGTTTTGATTCAACTCATGCATGAACATGCGCAAGTCAAGCCACCTGAAACATTCAGAGGAGGGTACCATATCATCATACCACATCACAATTATTTTGATGCATGTTGACACCCAAGATAAATCGTTATACATTCCTAGCTACTTAAGCATGGCATGAGCAACTATAATCTCTAATTGTCATTCCAAACATGTTTAATCATAATGTGCAGAATCATGGATACCGAGTTAAACATATTTACAAAAAAGACAAGTTGAGTTCATACCCGCTTTTCCCTGCCACAGTAAGTTCATCAAATATCATCATTATTGCCTTCACTTCCACAACTGAATGATATGAAAATAATAATAGTGCAATAGTGTCGTGGACTAAGCTGGAGACTGCAGCATTTTATTCAGAGGAGAAGATAAAATAATAGGGAAAATTGATTTATGCCCCTAGTTGGGTCACACTTGACAGGTTTACCCCTAGTTTCCGAAAACACTTGTTGTTGCCCAAACCACTTTGCTCCTCTTATGATTTTGCCCTTTGACTGTTTGACCATCACTTTGAAAACTTCATAAAAAATTCATACTAACTCAGAAAAATTCAAATAAGATATCAAATTTTTTAGAAAAGCATCACCTATATGTGCATGTCATTTGCATTCATGAAAAAAGTGTTGGCCAACCCCCATCTTAGTTTTAGCTCATATGATCTTAGCATGAACAGCAAAATATAAAAAAATCCAAAAAATTGAAAAAAAATTGTGGCAAAGTTTAACCAATGTTTTGAGTGCTTGCCAAGTTTCATGAGGGAATGACATTCGTGGAAGTCTTGGCAAAAAAACAAAAATCAATGCTCCAAAATTTCATTTTTTACCATGATTTCCACGAATGCCATTCCCTTATGAAACTTGGCAAGCACTCAAAACATTGGTCAAAGTTTGCCACCAAATGTTTTTAGAATTTTAAGAAGCTTTTTAGATTTTACTGTTCATGCCAAGATCATATGAGCTAAAACTGAGATGGGGACTAGCAACACTTTTTTCATGAATGCAAATGACATGCACATATAGGTGATGCTTTTCTGAACATTTTGATATCTTATTTGAATTTTTCTGATTTAGTATTATTTTTTTATGAAGATTTCAAAGTGATGATCAAACGGTCAAAGGGCAAAAGCATCAAACGATCAAAGTGGTTTTGGCAGGAACAAGTGTTTTCGGAAACTAGGGGTAAACCTGCCGAGTGGGACACAACTAAGGGCACCAAAATAATATGTGCTCTTGTTAGATCAACAATAATGCACATGAGAGCCACTCAACTTTTTCATCATGGTCATCTCCTTGGTACGAATCAACAAAAAAAGAATTTCAGAGAAACACACTGATTTTTTTTGGAGTTTTTAGTTTTTCTTAAAAAGAGAAATTTAAGAAATAAAAACATAAACGAGAAAAACTATTTACATGGGAAAGCTCCCAACAAACAAAAGAAGAAATGGGGAATCTTTTTTGGGTTTTCTTTTAATACTACAACTAAATCAAACTAGAAAGAAAAATCAAAAAGAAGCAGGAACTATTTTTGGATTTTTTTCAATGTTTTTCAAACACACAAGAAGAAAGCGAGAAAATAAATCTAGCATGGATAATACAATGAAAAAGTATGAACACCAACAACGACAATGAAATGTGTGAACAGGAATATAATGCCGGTCGAGACACGTGATGTTCAATTCCTAGTTGACGAAAAAAGGCATTGCTAAGTTTCTCGTATTCACAACCTAATTGGACTGAACACATAGGATTTTGCGAGAGAGAACTTGTTCAACATGTGGAAGGAAATCATGAAACATATCAAACATGTCACTCTTTTTTCTTAAGAAGATAGATCCAAATGAATTTGCTATACATAGTTTTGGAACCCACTAGAAGAATTCTTAACCGGTCTCAATACATCTGAAAAGACAAGTTCCAAAGGAAAATAGGAAACAATAGATGATATAAAAAAGGTAACTGTTGTGACTTTCATTGTTGTCATGCATTTCAAATAATATTCAAGGACCTAATTGAGGAAGCTAATTTATTTAATGCCCAAACATGTTGAACTACTTGAGATGCCGGATGGCCAAGCCGAGAATGCCAATCTTTCGCTGTGATTGTGACCGATTTGAGTGCATGGAAGGAGTATGGCTGGATTTGGTAAAGTCCATCCTCAGATTTGCATCGAAGAAGAATTATCTTGGTGGCTAAATCCTTCATAAGAAAATAAGTGGGATAATACTTTAGATAAGCATTATTATAAGTGATAAGACGACTAACAAAGAGGATGTTTTTATCCATGTTAGGGAAATGAAGAACATTGCAAAGTTGGAATGTGGCAGAAGGAGTCGGAAGGAATGCATGACCCCGATGAGATATAGGCAAATTGGAATCATCAGCTATATGGATGCAGCTCGACAAGTGTACTTCTCCTGCGTGGTGAGGCGATCCAGATCAGATGTGATGTTCTTTGTTGCTTTGGTGTTCGTATATTAGGTTGGATCACCTAGGATGGACGGTGGTGATACTGTTGCCAGGCCCGGTATCCTGGTTTTCTATGGCTAGAAGGCAAAGTTGAAGTGTTGGATACACTCCCACACACGACGTCCCATACTACAGCAGAGCTGGCCATGCAGATGACCATCCTTGCATCCGCCATGGTCACCGCGGTCATCATGGGCGTGGCCATGGTGGCCGCGGTGATTACTACTCAAGGTTGTCGCGATCATCGTGGTAGAAGTAGTTGGTGCCTTGGTAGTCACCGTTGTTGTCGTGGCCCTTGCTATGATAATCACCCTTGTCACATGCGGTGTAGTTGATTGACTAGTGGCCAAAGGCTTGATGCAGACATGTAGCATTATACTCGCGATGCCGCTCAAAGCCGATCGTGTGGGAGTATAACTCCTAGAGCGTCATGACATCAAGGTGTGTGGTGGCGGCGGTGATGAGCAGCTCATAGTCTCTTTCAGGGCAGGTGACGGCGGTGGTGATAATGTCCAGATTGCGCATAGGGTGGCTGGGAGCAGCAATATGATTGGTGTTCATCCGAATCTTGTTGAAGTACTCAACCATGGATACATTGCCCTTGCGAAAAGTTGCTATCTCGAGCTTGATCTGGACAACAGTAGCATGGGAGTGGGAAGAGTACATATGCTCTAGGTTCTTTCAGATCTGACGAGAGGTTTGCAACATGATCACTTGTTGGAGAATTTTCTCGGTGAGAGAGGCGAGGAGGTAGTTGAAGACGATCTGGTGATGACGAACCCAGTCAGCGTACGCGGGGTTAGGCATCCTCTCTCCTTTGTCATCAGTAGGGAGGCGCTGATCACGAGATTGGATGGAACCATTGAAATAGCCAATGGAGTTGGCAATGCGCAAAGGAGGAAGAATCTTGGCCTTCAACATGAGCTAGATGCAATTGGTGAGGCAGGCAGTGATGAGGCTAGCAGAGGGAGCAGGTATGTACTGTTGGGGAACGCAGTAATTTCAAAAAAATTCCTACGCACACGCAAGATCATGGTGATGCATAGCAACGAGAGGGGAGAGTATCGTCCACGTACCCTCGTAGACCATAAGTGGAAGCGTTATGACAACGCGGTTGATGTAGTCGTACGTCTTCACGATCGACCGATCTAGAACCGAAGGTACGACACCTCTGCGATCTGCACACGTTCAGCTCGGTGAAGTCCCGTGAACTCATGATCCAGTAGAGCTTCGAGGGAGAGTTTCATCAGCACGACGGCGTGATGATGGTGATGATGTTGCTACCGGAACAGGGCTTCGCCTAAGCACCGCTACAATATAATTGCGGTGGATTACGGTGGAGGGGGCACCGCACACGGCTAAAAGATCAATGATCAACTTGTGTGTCCATGGGGTGCCCCCTCCCCCGTATATAAAGGAGTGGAGGAGGGGTAGGGCTGGCCCTCTCTATGGCGCGCCCTAGGGGAGTCCTACTCCCTCCGGGAGTAGGATTCCCCCCTTCCAAGTAGCAGTAGGAGAGGAAGGAAGGAGGAGAGAGGGAGGAAGGAAAGGGGCGCCGGCCCCCCTCCCAATTAGGATTGGGCTTGGGGGGCGCGCCTCCCTCTTTTCCCTTCCCTCTCCTCTATTCCACTAAGGCCCAATAAGGCCCATATACTCCCCGGGACGTTCCGGTAACCTCCCGGTACTCCGAAAAAAATGCCCAAACCAGTCAGAACCATTCTGATGTCCAAATATAGGCTTCCAATATATCGATATTTATGTCTCGACCATTCCGAGACTCCTCGTCATGTCTGTGATCAAATCCGGGACTCTGAACTACCTTCGGTACATCCAAACACATAAACTGTAAACCAATCGTCACCGAACGTTAAGCATGCGGACCCTACGGGTTTGAGAACTATGTAGACATGACTGAGACATGTCTCTGGTCAATAACCAATAGCGGAACCTGGATGCTCATATTGGCTCCTACATATTCTATGAAGATCTTTATCGTCAAACCGGATAACGGTATATGTTGTTCCCTTTGTCATCGGTATGTTACTTGCCCGAGATTCAATCCTCGGTATCTCAATACCTAGTTCAATCTCGTTACTGGCAAGTCTCTTTACTCGTTCCGTAAAGCTACATCCCGTAACTAATTCATTAGCTACATTGCTTGCAAGGCTTATAGTGATGTAAATTACCGAGAGGGCCCAGAGATACCTCTCCGACAATCGGAGTGACAAATCCTAATCTTGATCCATGCCAACTCAACAACCACCATCGGAGACACCTGTAGAGCACCTTTATAATCACCAAGTTACGTTGTGACGTTTGGTAGCACACAAAGTGTTCCTTCGGTATTCGGGAGTTGCATGATCTCATAGTCATAGGAACATGTATAGTTATGGAGAGAGCAATAGCAACAAACTAAACGATCATCGTGCTAAGCTAACGGATGGGTCAAGTCAATCACATCATTCTCTAATGATGCGATCCTGTTAATCAAATGACAACTCATGTCTATGGTTAGGAAACATAACCATCATTGATTCAACGAGCTAGTCAAGTAGAGGCAAACTAGTGACACTCTGTTTGTCTATGTATTCACACATGTACTAAGTTTCCGATTAATACAATTCTAGCATGAATAATAAACATTTATCATGATATAAGGAAATATAAATAATGACTTTATTATTGCCTCTAGGGCATATTTCTTTCAATCTCCCACTTGCACTAGAGTCAACAATCTAGATTACATTGTAATGATTCTAACATCCATGGAGTCTTTGTGCTGATCATGTTTTGCTCGTGAGAGAGGCTTAGTCGAGAGGCTTAGTCAATGGGTCTGCAACATTAGATCCGTATGTATCTTGCAAATCTCCATGTCTCCCTCATTGACTTGATCACGGATGGAATTGGAGCGTCTCTTGATGTGCTTGGTTCTCTTGTGAAATCTGGATTCCTTTGCCAAGGCAATTGCCCCAGTATTGTCACAAAAGATTTTCATTGGACCCGATGCACTAGGTATGACACCTAGATCGGATATGAACTCCTTCATCTAGACTCCTTCATTTGCTTCTTCCGAAGTAGCTATGTATTCCGCTTCACACGTAGATCCCGCCATGATGCTCTGCTTGGAACCGCACCAACTGACAGCTCCACCATTTAATAAAAACATGTATCCGGTCTGTGACTTAGAGTCATACGGATCAGTGTCAAAGCTTGCATCGACGTAACCATTTACGACGAGCTCTTTGTCACCTCCATATAAGAGAAACATATCCTTAGTCCTTTTCAGGTATTTCAGGATGTGCTTGACCGTTGTCGAGTGATCCACTCCTGGATTAATTTGGTACCTCCCTACTAAATTTATAGCAAGGCACACATCAGGTCTGGTACACAACATTGCATACATGATAGAGCCTATGGCTGAAGCATAGGGAACACCTTTCATTTTCTCTCTATCTTCTGTAGTGGTCGGGCATTGAGTCTGACTCAACTTCACACCTTGTAATACAGGCAAGAACACTTTCTTTGCCTGATCCATTTTGAACTTCTTCAAAACTTTATCAAGGTATGTGCTTTGTGAAAGTCCAATTAAGCGTCTTGATCTATCTCTATAGATCTTGATGCCCTATATATAAGCAGCTTCACCGAGGTCTTTTATTGAAAAATTCTTATTCAAGTATCCTTTTATTATATTCAAAAGTTCAGTATCATTTCCGATTAACAATATGTCATCTACATATAATATCAGAAATGCTACGTAGCTCCCACTCACTTTCTTGTAAATACAGGCTTCTCCAAAAGTCTATATAAAACCATATGCTTTGATCACACTATCAAAGCATATAATCCAAGTCCGAGAGGCTTGCACTAGTCCATAAATGGATCCCTGGAGCTTGCACACTTTGTTAGCACCTTTTGGATCGACAAAACCTTCTGGTTGCATCATATACAACTCTTCTTTAATATATCCATTAAGGAATGCAGTTTTTCCATCCATTTGCCAAATTTCATAATCATAAAATGCGGCAATTGCTAACATGATTCGGACGGAGTTAAGCATCGGTACGGGTGAGAAGGTCTCATCGTAGTCAACTCCTTGAACTCGTCGAAAACCTTTCGCAACAAGTCGAGCTTTGTGACAGTAACATTACCGTCAGCGTCAGTCTTCTTCTTGAAGATCCATTTATTCTCTATGGTCTGCCGATCATCGGGCAAGTCAACCAAAGTCCATACTTTGTTCTCATACATGGATCCCATCTCATATTTCATGGCTTCAAGCCATTTTGCAGAATATGGGCTCATCATCGCTTCCTCATAGTTGTAGGTTCGTCATGGTCAAGTAACATGACTTCCAGAACAGGATTACCGTACCATTTTGGTGCAGATCTTACTCTAGTTGACCTACGAGGTTCGGTTGTAACTTGATCAGAAGCTTCATGATCATCATCATTAGCTTCCTCACTTACTAGTGTAGGAATCACTGGAACTGATTTCGGTGATGAACTACTTTCCAATAAGGGAGAAGGTACAATTACCTCATCAAGTTCTACTTTCCTCCCACTCACTTCTTTCGAGAGAAACTCCTCTAGAAAGGATCCATTCTTAGCAACGAATATCTTGCCTTCGGATCTGTGATTGAAGGTGTACCCGACAGTCTCCTTTGGGTATCCTATGAAGACACATTTCTCCGATTTGGGTTCAATCTTATCAGGTTGAAGCTTTTTCACATAAGCATCACAACCCCAAACTTTAAGAAATGACAACTTGGGTTTCTTGCCAAACCATAGTTCATAAGGTGTCATCTCAACGGATTTAGATGGTGCCCTTTTAACGTGAATGGAGCTGTCTCTAAAGCGTAACCCCAAAACGATAGCGGTAAATCAGTGGGAGACATCATAGATCGCACCATATCTAGTAAAGTATGATTACAACGTTCGAACACACCATTACGCTGTGGTGCTCCAGGTGGCGTGAGTTGCAAAACTATTCCGCATTGTTTCCAATGAAGTCCAAACTCGTAACTCAAATATTCGCCTCCACGATCAGATCGTAGAAACTTGATTTTCTTGTTACGATGATTTTCCACTTCACTCTGAAATTCTTTGAACTTTTCAAATGTTTCAGATTTATGTTTCATTAAGTAGATATACCCATATTTGCTCAAATCATCTGTGAAGGTGAGAAAATAACGATATCCGCCGCGAGCTTCAATGTTCATTGGACCACACACATCAGTATGTATGATTTCCAATAACGCTGTTGCTCGCTCCATTGTTCGAGAGAACGGAGTTTTAGTCATCTTGCTCATGAGACATGGTTCGCAAGTACCAAGTGAATCATAATCAAGTGATTCCAGAAGTCCATCAGAATGGAGTTTCTTCATGCGCTTTACACCAATATGACTTGAACGGCAGTGCCACAAATAAGTTGCACTATCATTATCAACTCTGCATCTTTTGGCTTCAATACTATGAACATGTGTATCACTACTATCAAGATTTAGTAAGAATAGACCACTCATCAGGGGTGCATGACCATGAAAGATATTTTTCATATAAATAGAACAACCATTATTCTCTGATTTAAATGAATAACCGTCTCGCATCAAACAAGATCTAGATATAATGTTCATGCTCAATGCTAGCACCAAATAACAATTATTTAGGTCTAAAACTAATCCCGAAGGTAGATGTAGAGGTAGCGTGCCGACGGCGATCACATCGACTTTGGAACCATTTCCCACGCGCATCATCACCTCGTCCTTAGCCAATCTTCGCTTAATCCGTAGCCCCTGTTTCAAGTTGCAAATATTAGCAACTAAACCAGTATCAAATACTCAAGCACTACTGCGGGCATTAGTAAGGTACACATCAATAACATGTATATCAAATATACCTTTCACTTTGCCATCCTTCTTCTCCGTGAAATACTTGGGGCAGTTCCGTTTCCAGTGACTAGTTCCTTTGCAGTAGAAGCACCCAGTCTCAGGCTTAGGTCCAGACTTGGGTTTCTTCACTTGAGAAGCAACTGGATTGCTGTTCTTCTTGAAGTTCCCCTTCTTCCCTTTACCCTTTTTCTTGACCCTGGTGGTCTTGTTGACCATCAACACTTGATGCTCCTTCTTGATTTGTACCTCCGTAGCCTTTAGCATTGTGAAGAGCTCGGGAATCATCTTATCCATCCCTTGCATATTATAGTTCATCACGAAGGTCTTGTAGCTTGGTGGCAGTGATCAAAGAACTCTGTCAATGACACTATCATCAGGAAGATTAACTCCCAGTTGAGTCAAGTGGTTGTGGTACCCAGACATTCTGAGTATATGTTCACTGACAGAACTATTCTCCTTCATCTTGGAGATATAGATCTTATTGGAGACTTCACATATCTCAACCGGGCATTTGCTTGAAATATTAACTTCAACTCCTGGAACATCTCATATGCTCCATGATGTTCAAAACGTCGTTGAAGTCCCGGTTCTAAGCCGTAAAGCATGGCACACTGAACTGTCCAGTAGTCATCAGCTTTGCTCTGCTAGGTGTTCATAACATCTGGCGTTGCTCCTGTAGCGGGTTTGTCACCTAGCGGTGCTTCCAGGACGTAATTCTTCTGTGCAGCAATAGGATAATCCTCAAGTTACGGACCCAATCCGTGTAGTTTCTACCATCATCTTTCAACTTAGCTTTCTCTAGGAACGCATTAAAATTCAATGGAACAACAACACAGGCCATCTATCTACAACATCATAGACATGCAAAATACTATCAGGTACTAAGTTCATGATAAATTAAAGTTCAATTAATCAAATTACTTAAGAACTCTGACTTAGATAGATCATGATCCATATCAACTAAACCATGTCCGATCATCACGTGAGACGGAGTAGTTTTCAATGGTGACATCACTATGTTGATCATATCTACTATATGATTCATGCTCGACCTTTCGGTCTCCAGTGTTTCGAGGCCATATCTGCATATGCTAGGCTTGTCAAGTTTAACCCGAGTATTCCGCGTGTGCAAAACTGGCTTGCACCCGTTGTATGTGAACGTAGAGCTTATCACACCCGATCATCACGTGGTGTATCGGCACGACGAACTGTAACAACAGTGCATACTCAGGGAGAACACTTATACCTTGAAATTTAGTGAGAGATCATCTTATAATGCTACCACCTAACTTTGCATATGAACGTAAAGGAGGGATCAGAGATATCAAATGCAGTGAAGACACGGTGATTTTTGGCGTGGTTCCGATAGGTGGTGCTATCATACGTCCACGTTGATGGAGACTTCAACCCACGGAGGGTAATGGCTGCCCGAGTCCACGGAGGGATCCACCCATGGAGGGTCCACGAAGAAGCAACCTTGTCTATTCCATCATGGCTTACGTCCATGAAGGACTAGCCTCACTTAGGGTAGTTCTTCATGAAGTAGGCGATCTCCCTCCCTTACAAACTCATCGTTTCAACTCCACAAGATCTTAGAGGCTCCCAAGTGACACCTAACCAATCTAGGAGACACCACCCTCCAAAAGGTAATAGATGGTGTCGTTGATGATGAACTCCTTGCTCTTGTGCTTCAAATGATGGTCTCCTCAACACTCAATCACTCTCTCACAGATTTGGCTTTGGTAGGAGAAGGATTGGAGTAGAAAGATGTCGGTGTTCTGGGAATGGGGGTCCCCAGACTTGCCTGCCTGCGGCCCATGGCGTGGCTCTGCAAGCGGGCCCGTATGGCCCATCTTCACCTACAAGCATTCAAGACCCTTGCGAGGGGGGCCAAGCCTCGCGAGGCGGATGACACAAGACCTCCTCAAGAGCAGCCTCACCAGGCTGGCTTGCGAGGGGCAGAGAGATCAAGGCAAGGCAAACCTCGCGAGGTTCCAATGACGTGGGCCATGACGATCGAGATCAAGCGGGTGCCAGGCGGGCGCCAGCGCTCACAGTGTCCTTGTTTCCTCTTTAGTGTTAATGAGGCAAGCGCAGATGAAGAGTACCGAGGCATCAAGCAAAGATTTCCATATCGGTGCAACGAGACCAAGACCAACAGCACGGCAGGACGAAGGCCACCGTGGAGCCCAGGACGACGTCACCACCAGAGCCTTTGGCAGGCGAAGATTGCTTTTGTCAGGATAGCTTGTACTAGTTGTCCCCTTTCAAATTGGCCATTGTTGGCTCCCTTCCCGCTCAATATTTGGGGAGAAGACCAGGGCCTCTATAAATAGGATTAGCCACCACAGTAGGGGAGAGAGAGAGAACCAGAGCCATCTCAACTTGGACTAGATCCAACCCATCCTCACACCCACCAAGCACAACAACACCTCTCCTCAGGAGGCTGTTCTTCCCCTTGTACTGTTCATCATCAGCCCAAGAGGCAATCCACCACACCACACTGGAGTAGGGTATTACACCACAACGGTGGTCCAAACCAGTATAAATCTTGTGTCCCTTGTGTTGCGAGTTCGTCGAGCTAGCCGTTGAGATCGCGAAGTGCTTGAGGGCATGATCGGTGACGGAGAGATCTTCGTGCGCACCCCAGTGTTCGAACCTTAAGTGTTTTGCCGGAACCCGAAATCCGACATTTGGTGCGCCAGGTAGGGGTGCGCCGGAGCTCTTCTTCCGCCAGTTGATCCGCTCGTTGGTCCCCCGACACTCCGCGACTCCGATGTACATCGACTCAAGGAACAACGCCGCCCGCTCAAGAAGACCTCAACCTAGCACCCCAGGCAGCACGTGCACCACCAAACACTGCGGGGCGTGGGCGACGCGGTCAGCCGCCATCCGCCCTTACTCCGCGACAAGTGCGGGCAACCACAAGAGCCTCAAGCCACGCCACAGCCACGGCACCACACACCCGACGAGAGCAAGAAAACATGAGGGCTGCCCTCACAGTGGCTCGGGAGCTGCTGCGATGCCAATTAATGGAGAGCAGCCGGGATGCATTACTAGAGTGCATCGCCGAGCTCTTGGACGCCGTGGCCTCGGGAGCACCACCTTTCTGCTCTCTGCTCACACCTCAAGCCGCGGCCGGGCCGCATGGCGGGCCTCGCCGTGCCCGCGTGCCCACGGGCGTGCCACCAGGCTTCACTGACACAAGCGCAACCAACTGAGCTGGACGCTTGCTCGCACCCACGCCACCTCCGGCGGTGCGGGCACGAGCGCTGCCACCTACGGCCTCGGTGGGATGCAACCCTACCATCGTCAACACGGCACGCTGGGCGGGGCAACATGGAGCGTGGGGCACTACGGCGAGGTCTTTGAGGCGACGGCCTCGAAGGCCTACGTGCCCCACATGGTGGACTAGGAGTACATGCTGGAGGACGACCCTGGCTCGTTCCTCAAGTCGGGCTGGGAGGAGGAGGCGCTAGAAGCCGGCACCTTTCAGGAGCCCTACGGAAGCCTCACCAACCATGGCGGCGACAACAGCTACAGGGTACCACTAATTTCTCAGGAGCAGGCTTACGCTAACCATGGGACGCAGGAGGATCAGGTCGCAGCGGTGGATGGCGGCCCCAGCTCGTCGGCCTCCCTGCCGCGAGGGGGGCACGCTGGGGGCTGCATGAGAGGGGTCTAGAGCAAGGCCCCTCCCCGCACCGCACAGAGCAAGGCGTCCCCCAAAGGTAGGCCCTCTGCCGGGGAGGTGCTCCAGAGCCTTCCCCCGGCAGAGGACCCGTGGTCGCCGAGGGCGCTGCTGGCGTCCCATTTGCCCCTTGGTGTTGCGCAGGTTATCGGTCGCTCCCAATGGTGGTCGAGGGAAGCGCAAGGCGGGGCCCTCGTCTGGCGATATGAAGTAAGGCTCATGCCTATGAAGGTCTCTGCTCGTGACACTCTCACGTAATAATGAGTGGGGCTGTACACGCCTCGGAGCCTCAGGAGTGCCGCCCTCGGGCCTCAGGGGCTCCCTCCCACGTCCTAGTGGCAGCACTTAGCTCCGCGCTAGTGAGAAGACTCGAAGACAAGAATACTATACTAGGGGCCGGACGCGGCCATTTGCTTTGGATCTCTTTTTTGTAACCCTGCCTTCTGGATTTTGATTTAAGTTGAAGTTGAATTTTCATCGATGCACGCGGGGGGTCCCTTTTATCGTTCGAGCAATTTCTTGCTATCTGATTCTTGTCTTAATTTGGAGTTCGCTCCTGTTGCTTCCCCCTCGCAGGCCCCTCGCGAGCGGGGCTAGGCATGGCGCACACGCGCCACGTGCATGTCGCGCCACGGCTAGTGCTTGCTTATCACGCGGCCCCCTCGGGCGTGTCGACGAGTTCCTCAGGAGCTTCCCGGAAACTCGCAACCTCACGAGCCGGTTTCTGGCTCATCTAGGCTAAGGTAAACCGCAACAGCAACTTTGCCCCAGGATACGTGAGTTCACGAAGACACATATTCAACTCGACCTAACAAGATAGAGGCAGTAGTATATTTACATGAGGGGCTTCCCCTCCAAAAATGCTCTTACAACTTCAAGGGCTGCGCCCGAGCCTTTGTGTGCAGGACAAATAGCTGGGAAACACGGGATCAGTCAGACATGTCGCTCGCCACGTCCCCCGGATCGCCCTCAGACGCGTCGCTGGCATCACTGCCACCATCACTGGCATCACCATCACCTCCACCAGCGCCACCATCACCGTCGTCGACCACGTCGCCCGTGTCCGCCCGATGACCACCCCATCGTCATCAGAAGTGAAGGCCCTGACCAGCGCGTCCACATTGTCTTCCACCCATCGCGACAGGTCACCCCGGATGGCCTCGGGTACGAGAGCGATGGCGGCATCAAAATCAAAGTCGGGGTCGATGTTCTGGAGATGGCTGAAGACGCGGGAGAACGCACGCCTGAGCAGGCCGCGGCTCCTCTCTTCAACAAGTTGGCGAGCTCTGTCGGAACGACTCTCCAGGCGTGTCACCACGTCGGTGAAGAAGCGAAGGTGGTTGGTGTAGTCGTTCACGTGGGGATGAGGAGCATTCTCATCGCAGATGTAGCCCAGGGCGATATTGGCCCTGTTCCTGAGGTCATGGAGCATGGGGGCGTGCACACGCTCCAACATCCGCCGCTGAAGCACTTCCTCGCTGTTCTACCGCGCGACGGACTCGGCGTCAGCAACTCTCTACTGAAGGGGGAGCAGCTCGGTGCGGGCGGAGGCCAGTTCGGCCCGCGCCGAGACCAGGGTGGCTGCGGCGGCCTCCTCTCGCCACTCCACCTCGGTCAACCTGGACTTGAGGGCAGGAGTCCTACCAGCGGCCTGAGCTTCCATGAGCTTCAGCTTCAGATCGTACCTGCCCTCGAGATCCGGGCGAGCCTCGGCCACTCGATGATCGACCTCCTCCTGGGCCCTAGCCTCGCACGTGCCAACGACATCCTCTGCTTGGGCAACTTCACTCTCCCTCGTCTCCAGACGTTCGATCTCAAGGCTACGCTCCACGGCTTCCAGCGCCAACACCTCCTCGCGCTTCCAGATCTCTTCCTCTTTGGCGGGCGTCCCCCTCAACGACGCAAGGGTGGCTCTGCGAGCCTCCACTTGCTGATCGAAGGAGGCGCTCCAGGCTTGGATCTCCCACACGCGCTTCTCCGCGGCCTCACGACAGCGGTTAGCTTCTTGAGACTCTTCTAGAGCTTGGGAGCAGGCCTCACGGGAGGCTGCGAGGGAAACTTCGGCCTTCACATTATCAAGCTCGCGCTGATGGCCCCCGAGGTTGATAGCCACCTTCAGCTTACGCCGCTCCTCCACCAGCCGAAGACCCTCGGCCAGGAGGTGCGCGTCCATGTCCACGAGATCTTCACCAAGACGGTTCATCGCGCCCATCGCCTCCTGAAAGAGCTTGTGGAGGACGACGCTCCTTTCTTCCGCCGACTTAAGCATGCTGCAGACTCCGTCCTCTGCCGCGGGGACCGCAGATGGGGCTCGAAGTGGCTCGCCCCCTCTCAGCAATGGGCTGGGGGCTGGCGCCCACCTAGTTGCAGGCCATGCCTCAAGAGGAGCCCGAACGAGTGGAGGCCCGCTGCTTGAAGAGGAGCCCAAGACCGAAGCCACCCAGCCACCATCCACGACCAGGGGAGGAACCCTTGGCACACTTGTTGTGTTCCAAGCAAGGCCGCAAAGGAAGGATGGAGAGGGCGCGAGTTCAAGACGCCTTGTCGACGGGCTGGCGCGAGTTCAAGATGCCTTGTCGACGGGCGTGAGTTCCAAGCAAATCTCCAGTGAGCAGCGCGCGGGCTTGCAGCGCTCGAGTCTGGCGGGAGAAACGAGGCGAGAGGAGGCTACTTCTTTGGAGATTTCACGTCCTTGGCGGAAGGGATCCTGAAGAGATGTCGTCAGGAAGGGAAGCAACACACGGAGAATCACCAAGATAAGGTACTTACTCCTCAATGGCAATGTACTTCATCCGTTTTAATGGCCCGAAGGTGCCGCTGCCACGGCTTGGGGACCCCTTCCTCTTGCGGAGCTCTTCGAAGTCCACACGAAGCCGACCAAAGCGCTGGACATGGCGGCCAACACGAGGCGCAACTGGAGAAGTGCTCGAAGGGGCAGCCTCAGGAGCGCCAAGCTGAGGGGAGCTATCGGGCTCTGCCTCGAAGCGACCTGCCGAGGCCTCAGGAGCCCCGGCCTCAGGAGACGTGGACTGCACCACCCCCTCAACCGCCGCCCGAGGGCAAGAGTCACAAGTTCCCGAGGACGACGCCTCGGGAGTCCTGGGCGGCATCAGTACCTCGGCGCCTGCGTCATCGGCCTCTAGCAGTGCTCGCCCCCCTGCATCCACACTTGGGCGAGCCAGACGCCAGCAGCGAGGAGGGGCACCACGTCAACGGGGTTCTCATGAGCCCCCACCAGAACGACTGGACGCAGCCCCCACTCATCGAAGGAGGGCATCTGCTCCACAAATGTCGCCTTGTTCAAGCAGCGGTACAGAAGGCAATTCTTTCTTGGCAAGTCGTCTGGCAATGGGACACCCGTCAATACCTCGAGCACCATTCGCCGCGCCCCAAGGGGAAGCCCAGACCCCTGAAGTCTCATGTGGTCCTTGCTGTTGAGCAAGGCCCACATCAGTGGAGAGTGGTGCAGAACTGGAGCGATTCGGTGCCGGGCGAACTCCTTCGCCACCATAGGCGCAGTCACGTCAAGGTCCTTGAGCCTCTTCAGCCTAAGCCAGATGGGGGCAAGGCGTGAATCGGCGAGCCTTTGGTGGCACCAGCCGGAGCTAGGAATGGCGGGCGCTGACGGAGAAGAGAGCATGGGGCTAAGCACCCTGACATCAATAAATACCCACCATGTCCGAAACTCGCTCGTGGATGGTGGGAGCTCAAAGTCAATCCCCGCGCCGGCCGTCGCCGCCATGGCCTGAAAGCTCAGGCACCCTGAGCTCTGCCGGCGATCAATCAGGTGAAATGAGAAGAAGTGGCAGAGAAGGGCCACGGAAGGAGCAATGCCCACCATGGGCTCGCAAACAAAGGCGAAGACGGCAAGAAGGGTCACATATTGGGGATCAAGGTGCAGCATGTGGATCTGATAATGGGCAAGCACTGCGTTGAAGAAGGTGAAGAAAGGAGGAACCAGGCCAGCCCAAAGGGCGTCGATGAAGAATGGGACCTCGGTGGCTGTCCGGTCGATACGGGCACGAGACGCAAGCCAGGCCACCGTCCTTCCCCACTAATTGAAGCTGGAGGCGAGCATGAGACGCACCTTGTCCATGGCTTCTTGGTTGAGCACCAGCGACCTGCCAACGGTAGGCTCAGCAGCCGGGCGAGGCCCGACGAAGGACAGGGGACTCTTCCCTTTCTCCGACTGGTTTGATGCCATGGCAATGTTAGGATTGAGCTCAGATCGGATCGGGGGAGAGGCTGAGCTTCGAGGAAGCGGAAGAATTGGGGAGTGCGCGGTAACAACGGGAGGGAAACCATGTAGACCACGGTAGCCGCCTAGCCAGATGGGTATCAATGCAACATGGGGAAGTAGAGATGCCCACGTCCAATCAGTCGCTACGCGTCGACCAGGGCCGCAGGCTATTGGGGGCCCGCGGCGCTCTACACTTGCCTCTTGGCTTCTCCTCGAAGCCAACCCCGAGCGCGCCTTGGGCCTGGGGCTACTGTCGGCGTTCTGGGAACGGGGGTCCCCAGACTTGCCTGCCTTTAGCCCACGGCATGGCTCTACAAGCAGGCCCATACGGCCCATCTTCACCAACAAGCATTGAAGACCCTCGCAATGGGAGGCCAAGCCTCGCGAGGGGGACGACACAAGACCTCCTCAGGAGCGGCCTCACTAGGCTGGCTCGTGAGGGGCGGAGAGATCAAGGCAAGGCAAACCTCGCGAGGTTCCAATGACATGAGCCATGACGATCGAGATCAGGTGGGTTCCAGGAGGGCGCCAGCGCTCACGGTGTCCTTGTTTCCTCTTTGGTGTTAAGGAGGCAACTGGAGACGAAGAGTACCGCTGCATCAAGCAAAGGTTTCCATATCAGTGCAACGAGACCATGACCAGCAGCACGGCAGGACGGAGGTCACCGTGGAGCCCAAGACGGCGTAACCACCAGAGCCTTTGGCAGGCGAAGACTGCTTTTGTCAAGGTAACTTGTACTAGTTGTCCCCTTTCAAATTGGCCGTTGTTGGCTCCCTTCCCGCTCAATATTTGGGGAGAGGACCAGGGCCTCTATAAATAGGATTAGCCACCACAGTAGGGGGGAGAGAGAACCGGAGCCATCTCAACTTGGACTAGATCCAACCCATCCTCACACCCACCAAGCACAAGAACACCTCTCCTCAGGAGGCTGTTCTTCCCCTTGTACTGTTCATCATCAGCCCAAGAGGCAATCCACCACACCACACTGGAGTAGGGTATTACACCACAACGGTGGCCCGAACCAGTATATATCTTGTTCCCTTGTGTTGCGAGTTTGTCGAGCTAGCCTTTGAGATCGCGAAGTGCTTGAGGGCGTGATCAGTGAGGGAGAGATCTTCGCACGCACCCTAGTGTTCGATCCTTAAGGGTTTTGCCGGAACCCGAAATCCGACAAAAGCAACTTGAAGAGGCTAGAAATCAAGGTTCGAATGGTTGGTTTGGAATGCCTTGATCTCAACACTTGAGTAGGTGGTTCTCTCTCAAAAAATGAATGGTGTAAGTGTAGTTTCGTTATGATGGATCTCTTTAAGAGAAGGTGGGGGTGAAGGGGCATTTATGGCCTACACACAAAATCCAATCATTACACTCTTTTGACTCAACTCAATGAAACTGAACCAAAAACTCGGTGAGACCGACCTATGTAAAAGATATGAACGTTGGGCTTTTCGGTCGGACCGAACTAGAAATCTCGAACGGACTGAAATGAGATGACCTAAGCAAGACTTCATTTTGGTAATTCTCATCAGTTCAACTCGGTGTTTCTGAAATGAACAAACTAGGTTAAAGAAACTTGGTGAGTGCAACTTGGTGAAATCAATCATCATCTCGGTGAGGCCGAAATTCTAGGGTTTGGCTCTGGCAGTGTATAGGATCAACTTGGTGAGTCTGGAATGAATGTTTTTTGCGGGACCAAGTTGGTGCTTTAGGGTTTGGACATATATGAATTGGAGAAAGTGCTTGAGGGTTTTTGGAGCAATATCTTCGAGCACTTGAGCAACTGAGTCAAGATCAAAACCTCATCCCCTTTTAACAATATTGGCTTTCTGATGGACTCAATGTGACCTTGGATCACTTAACCAAAAATGTAGAGTCTTGAAGCTTTGCTTATCCATGTCCTTAGCATTTTGAGGGGTCCACATTCTTATGTCCTTTCCATGCCAATCGTTCAACTTCTCTGAAATCTATTTTCAATAAGCATTAGTTCAATGATATATATGTTGTTATGAATTACCAAAACCACCTGGGGATTAGTTGCACTTTCAATCTCCCCCTTTTTGTAATTGATGACAACATATAGATCAAAGCTTTGACAAACGATATAATCTATAAAATACATCGTCACTTAGAGAAGTATGTGATAAGCAAGAGCTCCCCCTAAATTGTGCATTATGAAAAATTTGCGTTTGAATGCGAATGCACAATCCATTAGGATCATGGGTCACTCTTCCATATCACATACATCTTGGTGGAGCGCTCAAAATGATAAGACTGAAATTTGACAAGCAGTCATCACCAAGCACATAAGTGAATGATCATACAAAGAGCATATGGATAGATATTTAAGCATGCATAGCATCAAACAATGAGCATCAACTAAAAGTATCACGAAGTAGGACAAAACTCAAAGAAAACCAAACGAGAAAAGCAAAGCACTCTCTCTCAAAGCACTAATGATCTATACTAATTCTCCCCTTTGGCAACAAGTACCAAAAAGTTTGGAAGAGTAAAGAGCTAAACGTTGCTCGGCTCCAGTAGCTCCTAGTGCTGAACTCCACTAACTTACATCTCTGGTGTGCGTAGACGTGGTTGATGTAGAGATGAGTGTGTCTGCAAAGATCTTGGATGATGTCTACTAGACTGGTGGTGTAGATACAGTTGGATGGACTAACTAAGCAACTGATGTTGCAACAGTTGGAGCTGAGACTGTGGCTCTGGTGTCGGTGACTAGCACGGCTGCTGACCTAGGCATTCTCTGAAATTGAGTAGTAGTGTGAAGACCTATTCTTCATAATCTCTATTGTGGTTTGCACCTCAGTGACCTTAACATCTAGGTCATGGAGGTTGGTTTCTATAATCCTCTCGAAGCTCTCTTGGCTTTCCGTGAGGTTGACCAGACGCTGCTCAATCCTCTAAGAAGCATGGAGAAGATATAGAATCTGATTAGCCTTCGTCTTTAGATCTGGAACTATGGAAGAGCTAGGAACAACACTCTTCACAGCTTCTGGCGCTGCTTGTAGACTTAGCAGATGTAGGATCATCCTCAGTTGTGGTCACAATGCAGTCCTCTAGCTCAGGCTGGAGTGACAGCTGCAGACGGTCAAGCAAGTAGACTTTGCTACCAACCTTGGAGTTGATGTGTGGAGCAAAGCTACATGAGCGCTTTTCATCTGATGCAGCCCTCTTGATTATCTCAACAATCACATCCATCACTCTCAACCTCTGAAAAATTGTCCACCAAATGCAGCTTGTTGATTGAGTGTCCTCTAATCATTTTGTCATCACCTGACTTGGGCACCAAGGTATGCCTCTGAATGGTATTGATCGTAGCCAAACTATCCTCAGTCATCCAAACTATCCTCCCATCGGGATAGAAGTGTGTAGTAGAGTAAAACTGCATGATGAGCTCATATGTCCATGTTGTGCATGTGAACTCATCAATGCCTATAGTCTTGAAGTTCTCATGCACATTTGCGAAGTTGCCTTCATTTGCATCGATGAACTTCCAATCTCGACCCATCTCATGTCACTCACTATGGGTTTTTATCAAGTAGAGTTGTCTCATAGAAGTCCTGCTGCTCCTTGGTGTGGAAGCGGTAGTCAATAGTAGTTGTCCTCCTCACTGAATACGTGTTTGGTTCTCTCCATTTTCTTAGCCATGTTCTCTACCTGAGGATGTGAATCATCATGCTCTTGCAGTCTTAGTCTGAGCTTTTTCGACACTACAACATCATCATCAACATCTTCATCTCTCTTAGGCACTGGGCCTTGTTCTTCTTAGTAGTCGATTTGTTTCTTGTTGTCTTCCCCTTAGGCTTGGGGGCAGCAGCTGTGTTGGTCTTGGAGGTTGTGGCTGCCTTCTTAGGCATAACATCTGCCATGAGCTTCTGTTGGTTTGGAGGTCGCTCATTAGCAACTGGTTCCTCCTCTCTCCTCATATATGTGGGCTTGAACACCACATGGGCAGCCTATTTCCTCTCTCTCTTCTTACCAACCATTTTGGCCAAAGATTTTCCTTGACCTGGCTTTGAGCTAGCTGCAATCTCAGAAAAATTTCCACGCCTCTCCCTTTGAGAATTGCCATACTCCTTGGTCCTTGGCAACAACAACATTCTTCTTCTTGGAAGTGACCTCCTTAGGTTGGAAGTCCTCATCTTCCTCATCTGAATTTTTCTTCTTCCTAGCCCTGGTGGCTGCCTTTGGGAAGCTAGGAGAACTCTGTCGGGGTTACGATCCTGAGAATGAGTACTAGGGGTACGAATAAAGGGGAGAGCCTATTTAAGGCGCAGGCGTAACACTCGATGTTTAACGAGTTCAAGCCCCTCTCATGGAGGTAAAAGCCGTACGTCTCACGTCCGGAGGCTTGCTTTAATTTCACGGGTATGGTTACAAAGGTTGCTTGTGTCATGCCATGGAGTGGGGGTATATCTTATATAGAATGCATCATAGCCCCATGCCCTCCATGTCGTTTGGGCATTTAATGACACTAAATGGGCCAGTTACTAGTATAATGAGCCTCTACTATAGCCAGTTACATGTAACGGTAGCTACGACTTTATTTATTGGATGACTTAGGATCCCTCGACCATTCCAGCTCCCATGACGCCATCCTCCCTTCTATGTCCGAGTGGAGGTCCATCAGCCAAGTGACGTGTGGTCGTCTGAGTGCCGTTGAGCCGTTCGAGTGGACATCTTGATGTCAGTATTCGTATGTTGGCATGATCCAGGGACCTACCTATGGTGGCGATGGGCCCCATGTGGGTCCCGAATGATGGGTCCTTGACCCTACCTGTAATAGATGACCACATCATTAGCCCCCGAATTAGTTTTGATTTCGTAGAACAAACAAACCGATCCTTCGGTTGAATCCGAGTGTTGCGATGGCATTCGGAATATGTTTCCGAGTCGTGGCTTATTGTTCCTTTAGATGAAAGAGATAGACTAGGGGCCCGAGTGAGGGCATGCCATTACACCTCCAGTGGCGACACCAGCGTGTGGTCTGACTCTCTGGAGAGATGCCACTCCTTATCCTAGGGGAACGCCAGTGCATGCCTTCTATGAATCCATATTTACGAGTCATGCGCCTTGGAGCCTACTAAGAGGGCCAAGTGAACCCGTGGAGGGACGTCAAACTCGTCACATAACGATCCTAAATAGGACTTCAGTCGGGTATTTAACCTGGCCGAGTGCATGGTCCATGCAGAGGGTGGTCAGTCGGACTGATGTGTGCCCTTTAGGAAGGGAATTGTGGGCAATCAATTAGATTGATTCGGCCCATAAATTGTGGGATTTGAATTTGCGCATGCGAGCGCAGAAGCGGTAACGTCGTGAATTAGTAGGGAAAGTGGGGGTGTGGCTCCTCAATTTTTGCGCATGACATCCGCCACGTGCCGCACTTGCCCTGTGCTTGGCCTCTCATGCGGTCCATTGATCCAAAGATCTGCGGTGGGACATCCGGCTCGAGATTCGTCCAGCGATATAAAAAGATTTGGAGATAGAGGTTTGGGCCTCAGGTCCCCTTTCTCTTGCTCTGACTCCTCCACTCGAGTGTGCAACGATGGTGAAGGGCTCCACAGCCAAGGCGGAGAAGCCGAAGAAAGTGGGGAAGGCGTCTTTGTCCGTGTCGGTGTCAAAACCGGCGGATCTCGGGTAGGGGGTCCCAAACTGTGCATCTAGGCGGATGTTAACAGGAGGCAGGGGACACGATGTTTTACCCATGGTCGGGCCTTCTTGATGGAGGAAAAACCCTACGTCCTGCTTGATTGTTCTTGATGATATGAGTATTACAAGATTTGATCTACCACGAGATCGAAGAGGCTAAACCCTAGATGCTAGCCTATGGTATGATTGTTGTTGTTCGTCCTATGGACTAAACCCTCCGGTTTATATAGACACCGGAGGGGGCTAGAGTTACACAGAGTCGGTTACAAGGAAGGAGATCTACATATCCATATTGCCAAGCTTGCCTTCCATGCCAAGGAGAGTCCCATCCGGACATGGGAGGAAGTCTTCAATCTTGTATCTTCATAGTCCAACAGTCCGGCTAAAGGATATAATCCGGCTGTCCGGATACCCCCTAATCCAGGACTCCCTCAGTAGCCCCTAAACCAGGCTTCAATAACGATGAGTCCGGCGCGCAGATTGTCTTCGGCATTGCAAGGCGGGTTCCTCCTCCGAATACTTCATAGAAGATTTTGAACACGAGGATCGTGTCCGGCTCTGCAAAACAAGTTCCACATACCACCATAGAGAGAATAATATTTCCATAAATCTAATCTGCTGACGTACCCCGTAGCAGGACATCACACCACAGCGAGGTCTTTATTCGAATCATTTTTCATAACCTATCTCAGCGTGTTTCGCGAGGCGGTTCCTTGGCATGTCTTCTCGAAGCAGAGATTGTGTCGCCTTATTACGGGATTCCCATCAATACGGATGTGGGTAACCCAACCGCGCCATCAATTACGGCGCTTGGGGGATAAGCGAGTTTTACCAGGCTAGTGGGGGCGCATAGTTTAGTCTGCCCTTATAAAGGGATAAGGTTTCACCTTTTTCTACCCATGCCCTCTTCCTCCTTGTTCATCCATTCTCACGCACTCGAGCTCCAGCGCCCAAGTCCACATCCTTCTCCTCAACTCTCTCCAAACATGTCCGGAGCGGGAGGCAAGTGGATGGTCTCCTCCGTCACGGAGGGACACATGAAAAAACTACATGGGGCCGAATACTTAGCCGCGGATATCGCGAACCGGCTGCCAGCCGCGGGGCAGATCGTCCCTACCCCGGAACCTTACGAAAGGGTGGTTTTCCTCCCCCACTTCGTCTGTGGACTGGGGTTTCCCCTCCATCCATTCGTCCGCGGCCTTAAGTTCTTCAGGTTTTTTATCATTTATGCCACTAGTTGTGTCCCACCACTTAGTTTTGCCATTAGAAGTTACAACTACTCAAAAATGCCATCAATCCGTGAGATGCTTGCTCAAAAATGCCATGAGATATCTAAAAAATGCCATCGTTCTGTTAGATGTTTGCTCAAAAATACCATTAGACATTGTTATTTTTACGTCAAACCCGTTGACCATGTTCTATGACAAAAATAAGCCTAGACCCACATGTCAGTTCTCTCTATCTCACAATGATATGTGTGGCCCCACTTGTCAGGAGTAACCAAGCAAATAATTTTATAGGAAAATAAGAACGTTGTTGGGATCAAGTGGGCCCCATACTTTATTGTAGTGAGATAGAGGGAGAGCTAGCATGTTGGTTCATAGGTATTTATGTCATTATAACATGGCAAAAGAGATTTGAGATCACAATAATGGTGTTTAGTGGCATTTTTGAGCATGTGTCTAATGAAGCGATGGCATTTTTGAGCAGTTGAAATTTCTAGTGGCAAAACTGAGTAGTGGGACACAACCGGTGGCATAACTGATAAAAACCCCTAGTTCTATTATGGGATGGACTTTCATGATCTGGCCCCGAATTTCATCCTCAACATCTTGGCGTTCATCGTCGTGTGCTAGGCTTTCCTCCGCATCCGGCCCCACTTTGGCCTGTGGCTGAAGACCTTCAATATCAAGCCGAAGATAGTAGGCGGCCAACAAGCGGAATGCGGGGGAGCCATGGTGGGCAAAATGCCCAACGTTACATGGCTCGAGGGCTCCTTCATGGAGACCATAAAGGGGTGGCAATCCGGGTGGTTCTACATCACCGAGCCGCGTGACACCAACTGGGTGGCGGCCCCCGAGTTTTGATCCGGAATCCCCGCGCGGCTCACTTCCTGGAAGGAGAAGGGCCTGTCCTGTGGCTCATCAGTGGAGCTAGATGGATAAGCAAGAAACTTAAGCTTGTCAACATAGTCCAGGTCATGCTCTTCCGCCGGATCCACCTGTGTCAACAACGGGCTTTCAACTTATGGGAGTTTGACCCGGCCTAGCACCAGACTCTACACGAGCTCTTCGACACAACGCATAAGGACGTCTAGAAGGTGCTGTTCAAGGGCGCCGAGGTCCCCCCTTCTCTTACCAAGGACCGCGGGCAAAGCTCTAAGCGCCCTGCTAATCTGGTAAGTTATGTACATCTGGTAGGGTATTTATTTCCCATAGCTTAACCATGTGCGGAGTCTGAGCTCCCAGGCCTTTGACAGGACTGGGTGGAGACATTGGAGCAGATTAACTGTCCGGCCCCTCTGCTTGAAGACCCTGCAGATGCTCTCCTGATGGAGATGCGGACTCCGGCTCCTTATGGGGTGCCGGAGAAGACCAAGAAGAGGGCCACGGGAACCCTAAAGAGTTCCCGGCGCCAGGTGGTATCGTCCGATAACTCCGAGATGCACTCCTCCTGTGAAAATGAGGAGAAGGAAGATGAAGATTCTCCCCCTCCAGTCGGGGGAGACAAGAAAAGGAAGGGTGCCCCAACTGGGGAGGCCGAAGGGTCCAAGAAGGGAAGGACTCTCCTTCTGGACTGTTCCACCACCGCTGCCGACGGCGAAGACGAGTGGCTACTCAGGACCAAGCCCCTGGCGAAGTCGTAAGTATTCGGATGCCAGAGTAACTCATAGCATACTTTTATTGCACTGCTTCTCCTAACGTTGAATATGATCATGCAGTCCGCCCCGAGCCCGTATCGACGTATCCTCGTCGAACGGTTCCTTGGACTCGTCAGATATGGATAGTGATCCACTTCCATCCGCCTCCTCTCCTCGCCCTACGGACAATGTTGAGGTGTTGTCTCAAGGGGCACCGAACCGAGGGGAGGTAGTCCTGGAGGCGCCTCAAGGCGGCCTTCCAGACTCCAGGCGCAAAGCGAGCAAGACTCCCAAGGGCTAAAAGTTTGGCCCTCAGCCGAACACCGCACAGGAACCTCCAGTGGTTCTGGACTCGGTAGGCGGCCCCCTACCAAGGGGGGCAAGCCGTCTGTGCCGGTGACCTCTGTCCATCTAGAGGCACCGGACAACCTGTTGGGAGAGCTTCGCGGCGCTTCCATCGATGAAGAGCACCGCACTATTATGAGTGCGGTGATCAAGAAGGTTCAGTCCGCCAAGAGCGGACTGACTGAAGCCTGTGCCAGCCTTCTAACAGGCTTTGAGGTAAGTATTTAAAATATAGGAAAATATTACCGCATAGACAGTAGCCCCTGATGCTCTCTTTGGTGTTCACAAAGAAAAGCCGAATAAAGGATCAAAAAATATCTGCAGGAGTCTAATATAAGTACGTCTGGATGCTTATGTAGGCTTCACTGCTGACCTCTGCCGCACTGACTGCAGAGGTCGCCGCACTAAAGCAGAACCTCGAGCGGTCCGAGAAAGAGCTCGGCCTTGCCAAGAGGCAGCTCGAGGAGAACAAAGGTAAGTAAAACCTTGTCTATATATATATAAAAAGATGTGATTGCAAAATGACAGGATCATCATGGATGTGCCAGGGGCGACGACTGAAGTGGCGACCCTGAAGCATGCGCTGTCCGAGGCCGAAAACAAAGCGACCAAGGAGCGCACCGAGCGGGAGAAACAAGAGGCACGGGTGGGCGAGGTGCATCAAGAGCTCCAGGCTCTCGTGAAGAAGCACGAGACTTTGGAGCTTGCCTCGAAGACGCGAGAGTCCGAGCTTGCCGCGGCCCTCTAGAGCACAAAGCATGCCAAGGATGAAGCCCAAAAGGCCCTCCAGGAAATTGAGGCGATGAGGAAGATAGCGGCGGGTAAGGCATTCATTATGCAAAGCAAGAATGTGAAAGTAAATTACTTATTACTTACCCAAGTCCGGAGCTCTCTAGGAGCATTCGTAGATTTGCCCCGCAGCATGTCGGATGCCGCAGAGTACTATTGGGCCGAGGAGGGAAGCTCGACAGAGAAGTTGTTCTGGTCTCAGTAAACTGGGACCGAACACCCGATGCCTGTGAGCGACCAGCTAAAGCAACTGGTCAAGCTGCACAAGGCGGCTGAATAGGCCATGAGGGGCCTTTTAGTCCGGATGTGGCCTGGCGACTCCCTTCCCAACAGCTACTTCGCCCTGGTGAGGCGGCTTGTGGATGCCTGCCCACGGCTGGAAGTCATCAAGCGGTCCGTCTGCATCGAAGGGGCACGCCAGGCTTTTGCCCATGCGAAGGTGCACTGGGCCAAGATGGACGCTGAGAAGCTGGTGAAGGAGGGGCCGTCGTAGGGTAAGGAGCATCGCCACCCCGAAATGTATTATGAGGGTGTCCTGAAGGGTGCCCATCTTGTGGCGGACGAGTATGCGAAGGATGTAATTTTTGAATGAACTTGCTCGTGTGATCCTGTAAGATGAAAAATTGTTCATATGCTCTATGCAACGCTTGTTTGAATTTAAAATATTACCTTCTGTGCGGCTGTTTTTTAAAACTGAGAGATGGCCAGTCGTCGGCTTCTGCCCCCATGCCGCGAGTGCTAGGGTGTTCGGGATAAATCTAAGCACTCTTGTTCCCATTGTTGGGTCCTTCGAGGGAGGTGCTCAGCACAACGAACAAGGCAATCGGACTATAATGCTTTATCACTCTCACTTAGCCATAGAAGTCTACAATTTTAAATTTTGGCGAAGCCCCTAGTATTCGGAAGGCCAAATTCGGGGCGCTATACACGCCTAAGCCAGACAAAGCCGACTCCTCGCCCTAAGCGGCATAAGTCTTTAGGGACTCGAGACCTCTCGAATAGCGACCAGCTCTTGCCTTATCATGACAGTCAGTTTTAGCTTTCTCTACTGAGGTGCTTCACCCAGATGAACCGAGGCACAATCGCAGTAGTTCTCCCAGTGCTACCTTAGCCGATATAGCGGAACGTAAGGTACCAAAACATGGGAGCTGGGCAAACCCAACTATTGACCCAAGACATGATTTGGAGCTGATGCATATAATACTATAAGTTTGGGGTGCCGCACTATCGAAAGTGTTTGGACTTCTCACGCCGTATTATGGGGTATGCTTACGCCCCTGGCGTATTGGCCTTACCAGAGTGTGCGGATGCTGAATGTCATGAATGAACATATATATATATATATATATATATAAGGAATAGAGAATGCAGTAATAGTCTAGTGCTATGCATTGTTTATTCAAAAAAGTGCGTTGAAGCAGAATGATGCAAGTAGTTTGATAAGCAAAAAAGTAGGACTATTTGACATGTCCCCTCCAAGGGCAAGCTGAGGAATGGTATTTAAAGCAAGTATTTCACTCGTCATCAGAGACCACCTGGGAGTTCCATGGTGCGACGTAGCTTTCTGCCTCCTTGGTTGTTGCATCGTGTGTCCAGCAATCGTACTGCCGAACGGGGTTTCCAGAGAGTAAAGTCCTGAAAGAGAGAAAAATAACAAAGCGAGAAGCCCCTAGTGCGGTTGAGCCGCATCTTGAGGCGTGCCGTAGTCGTGCCCCCCTCCCCACCTATGCCCATGGTATTTTCAATGCGTAATTATGTACGCGTGGCACGGATTTTGCCGTTTGGCTGGGACTGGGGTGGGGTCCGCATTGCTATGTGATCTCGGAACGTGCCAGGTGGTCTTGTTGCCGATTACTCCGGGCGTGCTTGAAGGTGTCCGGGTGTTTAATCGCCGAACTAGTGGATCGCCTTAAGAGGCTTCTTTGTGCTTCTGCTGCGAGGGCCGCAGTGTGCTCCTCCGTGCGGAGAGAGCGCTCTGTGTTTCCATTGACTCGAGGTATGCATAATGTGGTACCGCATTGAATCTTGCAAATGTGGTTCACCCGAGAAGTGCATGATAGCCACTGCGGAACGGGACTATATCGAAGATTAACTCCTCGCTTCGGAAGTTATCCAGGGATCCGAAAACCACTTCCAGTGTGACTGAGCCTGTGCAATGGGCCTCTACACCTAGTATGACGCCTTTGAAGGTCATTTTTGTGGGTTTGAGCCTTGAGGGGTCTATACCCATTTTGTGCACTGTGTCTTGATAAAGCAGGTTCAGGCTGCTGCCGCCGTCCATAAGGACTTTAGTGAGGTGAAATCCATCGATGATTGGGTCTAGGACCAGTGCGGCGAATCCACCATGACGGATACTAGTGGGGTGGTCCCTGCGATCGAAGGTGATCGGACAGGAGGACCATGGGTTGAACTTTGGGGCGACTGGCTCCAACGCATATACGTCCCTTAGCGTACGCTTCCGCTCCCTCTTGAGGATGTGGGTTGCGTATATCATGTTCACCGTCCGCACTTGTGGGGGGAATCTCTTCTGTCCTCCGGTATTCGGCGGCCGGGGCTCTTCCTTGTCATCGCTATGTGGCACCTTATCTTTGTTTTCATCATTTAACTTGCCAGCCTGCTTGAACACCCAACATTCCCTGTTGGTGTGGTTGGCTGGCTTGTCGGGGGTGCCGTGTATTTGACATGGGCGATCGAGTATACAGTCCAAACTGGACGGGCCCGAAGTGCTTCTTTTGAATGGATTTTTCCACTGACCGGGTTTAGAGCCTCTGAATCTGGCATTGACTGTCGTATCCTCGGTATTGTCGCTGTTGACGCGACACTTATGTTTGTTGCGACGTGACCTGCCATTGCTATCCTTGGTATCTGAAGTACCATGGTTCTTTGATATGTTATTGCTGAGCCAGCCAGCTCTCCTCTCCCGCGCAAAAGCGGGTCATGAGTGTCGTGAGGGCTGCCATAGATTTCGGCTTTTCCTGGCCAAGGTGCCGGGAGAGCCACTCGTCGCAGATGTTGTGCTTAAAAGCTGCTAGGGCCTCTGCATCCGGACAATCGCTGATTTGATTTGTCTTTGTCAGGAACCATGTCCAGAATTGCCTGGCCGATTCCTTTGGCTGCTGAATTATGTGGCTCAAGTCATCGGCATCTGGTGGTCGCACATAAGTGCCCTGGAAGTTGTCGAGGAATGCGGCTTCCTGATCTTCCCAACAGCCAATGGACTCTGCTGGCAGGATGTTGAGCCAATGCCGAGCTGGTCCTTTGAGTTTAAGTGGGAGGTATTTGATGGCGTGTAGATCGTCACCGCGCGCCATGTGGATGTGCAGGAGGAAGTCCTCGATACATACCGCAGGTGGCTGATCAGCCGCGTCATACGCTGGAGATGTAGGTTTTAATGCTTCCTCCTCCAGTAGGGGTAGCAACCTGCTCTTTGGGTAACTCTTGGAGGGGCATTCAAGTTCATATTCCTCGGCCGCAAGGACTTCAGTCCATATGTCAGCTAGCAAATCTTGATCAGCTTGAAGCTGATGTTGCTTTTTCTTAAGGCTATTTGCCGTGGCTATAAGCCGGCGCTTGAAGCGCTCTTGCTCGATGGGATCCTCAGGCACGACAAATTCGTCATCGTCGAGGATTGCCTCGTCTTCGGAGGGAGGCATGTAATTATCATCCTCCGCCTCTCCATCTGCCGCTCTCTCGGGAGGGCTGGCTTCTCCATCCTCCTGCTCTAAATTTTGATGGAGGTGATTGTTTTCATCTTCGGCACTGTCCGGAGTGCCATTATCTCCTGTGCCGGTATCACCGCTTTTGCTTTGGCGAGACTTAGAGCAGCGCCGCTGACGTCGGCGCTTGTGTTGCTTCTTGGAGGGGTCATCCTCCCCTGTCCCGTCGCCATTGCCTTCTTTGGGTGTGTCCACGATGTATATATCATATGATGAGGTGGTTGTCCAGTGCCCTGTGGGCAGTGGTTCATGTTCGTCTCCCGCATCGTTGTCCATACCGTCGATGTCTTCAGAGTCGGAGTCGAGCGTGTCGGTCAAATCGTCGACAGTGCCTACTAAGTGGGTGGTGGGTGGGCGACGAATTTCTTCGTCATCCGCATCCCAATCCTGCCGGACATAGTTCGGCCAGGACTCTCCTAACAAGGAGAGAGACCTTAATGAGTTCAGTATGTCGCTGAAGGGCGAGTGCTAAAAGATATCCACAGAGGTGAAATCCATGATCGGTGCCCAGTCGGATTCGATAGGCACGGGCGCAGGCGGTTCAGAGTCCGTGGCTGGGGAAGAATCCGGCAGTTCGGCGTCACGGCTCCCGTGAAGGGTAAGGCCGATACTCGGCTCGATCGCCACTGAGGATGCGGCCTCCGTGGTGGGGTCTATCCACCCGTCCATGGATGGCGTGATTGGCTCCGAATTGAGGGTCGGAGCGGTTGCCGGTGCGATCTCCTGAACACTGTCCGATGGTAGAGCTAAATCATGCTCATCGTGATCGTGTGGCGCACTCAGCAGGGCTAGATTCCGTCGAAGATCGAGTCTCCGCGGATATCGGTCGTGTAGTTTAAGCTTCCAAAACTGACCTGGTGGCCAGGGGCATAACTCTCGATCTGCTCCAGATGGCCAAGCGAGTTGGCCCGCAGTGTGAAGCCGCCGAATACAAAGATCTGTCCAGGGACAAAAGTCTCACCCTGGACTGCATCGCTATCAATGATTGGAGGAGCCATCAAGCCTAATGATGACAACATAGAGGAACTCTCAATGAAAGCACCAATGTCGGTGTCAAAACTGGCGGATCTCGGGTAGGGGGTCCCAAACTGTGCGTCTAGGCGGATGGTAACAGGAGGTAGGGGACACGATGTTTTACCCAGGTTCGGGCCCTCTTGATGGAGGTAAGACCCTACGCCCTGCTTGATTGTTCTTGATGATATGAGTATTACAAGAGTTGATCTACCACGAGATTGAAGAGGCTAAACCCTAGAAGCTGGCCTATGGTATGATTGTTGTTGTTCATCCTATGGACTAAACCCTCCGGTTTATATAGACACCGGAGGGGGCTAGGGTTACACAGAGTCAGTTACAAGGAAGGAGATCTGCATATCCGTATTGCCAAGCTTGCCTTCCACGCCAAGGAGAGTCCCATCCGGACATGGGACAAAGTCTTCAATCTTCTATCTTCATAGTCCAACAGTCCGGCCAAAGGATATAATCCGGCTGTCCGGATGCCCCTAATCCAGGACTCCCTCAGTCGGTGTTCTGGGAACGGGGGTCCGCAGACTTGCTTGCCTGCAGCCCATGGCATGGCTTTGCTGGCAGGCCTGTATGTCCCATCTTCATCAACAAGGAATCAAGACCCTTGCGAGGGGCCAAGCCTTGCAAGGCGGACGACACAAGACCTCCTCAGGAGCGGCTCGCCATGCTGGCTCGTGAGGGGCGGAGAGTTCAAGGTCAGCAAAACCTTGCGAGGTTCTCGTGACGTAAGCCATGACGATCGAGACCAGGAGGGCGCCAGCGCGTGCAGTGTCCTTGTTTCCTCTTTGGTGCTAAGGGGGCAAGTGCAGGCGCGGAGTACCGAGGCATCAAGCAAAGGTTTCCATATTGGTACAACGAGACCAAGACCAGAAGGACGACAAGACGGAGGTCACCATGGAGCCCAGGACGGCGTCACCACCAGAACCTTTGGCAAGCGAAGACCACCTTTTGTCAGGATAGCTTGTACTAGTCGTGCCCTTTCAAATTGGCCGTTGTTGGCTCCCTTCCCGCTCAATATTTGGGGAGAGGACCAGGGCCTCTATAAATAGGACTAGCCACCACTATAGGCGGGGAGACGAGGAAGGATCGTCGAGGTCATCCCCAGCCACACAAGTGCACCAACCACAGGAACACCTCAACCTCAGGAGTCTGTTCTTCCCCTTGTATTGTTCGACCTTAGCACAAGAGGCAATCCACCACCACACTGGAGTAGGGTATTACACCACAATGATGGCCCGAACTAGTATAAATCTTGTGTCCTTTGTGTTGCGAGTTCGTCAAGTTCGTTCGGGACATCCAGGCTAAGTTAGGACGCGGATCGATAAGGGGGGCGATCTTCGCGCGCACCCCAATGTTGGAAGCTTAAGGGGTTTGCCGGAACCCATGATCCGACATTTGGCGCACCATGTAGGGGTGCACCGAAGCTTCCCTTCAGTCGCTCCGCATCACGTCGCTTCATCATCTCCATGGCGGACGCGCGTCGCGCCCGTGCCGAGCGCCGGGCTGCCCTCGCCACCCACGTTGCTCAGACGGCCCCCATCAGCGGGCCACCCTGTCTCTCTCCATCGCCTGCCGCCAACGCCGCCACCAGCACGGCGGGGAACGAGCAGCAAGCATCCTCGCTACACCGCTCGGTGCTGCAGGATGGCCGCACCACCACTCCAGCGCTGACTCCCGCTGGCTCGCCGTCTCACGCTCGTCGCGTTCCCACTGACGCACGGGCCGTGCTCCTTATGGCGCGCGCACGAGCTCCTGCGCTACCACAAAGTCGATGACCTCTACGAGGACTGGCTTAACCGCATCGCCAAGATTGTCTGCGCCGCAGGGGGCTCCCCTGCGTCGTCCCACTCTCTGCCTCGCCCTCTGCCAGCCACGGGCAACGCAGCTCATGAAGCACCTCCACCACCTCTTCCCCAAGGCGGGTCCCTAGCGCCGAGGCACGCGGCTCCACGGCGTGACCCACTGCGTCCGGTGCCCGCGCGCGAAGAAAGAAGCTGCAAAGAAATCCCTCGAACGCAAGCGAACACTCCGCCACTCCTCGCTCCGCCGTGCCAGGATCGTTTGCTGCGGCAAGGCCCCGTGCCGCTGGCCGTAGCAGCACGCGGGCGCCAAGGCGAACCTCCACCTCCAAGGTGGGCCCTAGTGACCACGGCCGGCTGCAGCGCCTTCACCCCCAAGCTGCGTAATGTCGCCTGGCTGGGCAAGTTCAAGCCATATCTACCTCCTCGCTAAGACGGCACCCCCGACCCTGCGGAGTTCCTGCGGCTCTACGAGCTGAGCATCGAGGCGGCTAATGGCGATGAGAAAGTCATGGCAAACTGGTTTCCCATGGCCCTCAAGGATGGCCCCCACTTCTGGCTCTTGAACCTGCCGCCAGGCTCAATTTCCTCCTGGGACAAGATGCGCAACCGCTTCATCGCCAACTTGCAGGGCACTCGCGACCGCCCCCCCCCCGGTCGCGGGTGACCTGCGCCACATCAAGCAACAACCAGGAGAGACCCTGCAGAAGTACATTTAGTGCTTCAAAAGTGCACGGATCAAGATCCCCAAGGTGACCAATGAGGCCATCATCTCAGCGTTCTCCAACGGCGTCCACGACGTCAAGATGAAGTAGGAGCTCGCCATACACGAGGAGCTGTGCACGACCTTGGAGCTGTTCAACATCGCGACCAAGTATGCAAGAGTTGAGGAGGGGCGCCTCTCCCTCCTTGAGCTCCCTGCTGCAGACCCAGAGGAGAAAAAGACCAAGGCCAAGGACGTGAAGTGCTAGGGAGCAGCCGTGCTCGCGGTGGAGCCAGACACCAAGCACAGCAGAGACCAGCCTAAGTCATCCAAGGGCAGCCGACCGTTCTGCGCCTTCCACAACCTGCATACCCACAACACCAGCGACTGTCAAGAACTCAGAGCCATTCGAGAAGGACGCTTCGGTCGACGCCCCAAGCATAGCGACTGGGGCTACGGCCAAGGAGGAGGACGTGGTGGCGGACGCTGGGATGACCATGGCCCGCGCTAGGAGTGGCACGACCGGCCTCGTGAGAACCGCCTCCCTGTTACCTTCGGAGAACGCAACAACTACTGCACTGAACTCATCGACTTCGACGTCGCCTACATCTACTTGCCATACAACGCCATCCTCAGGTATCCAGCCCTGGCCAAGTTCATGGCGGTGACCCATCACGGCTACAATGTCCTCAAGATGCCGGGAAGCGGCGGAATCATCACAGTTCCATGCGAAGAAAGAGACGTGGTGTGCTCCCTCAAGCGTTCCTTCCAAGCTGCAGCAATCGACGGCCCCGATAGTTAGGGCGAGCGCCCTCCTGATGCCACCCCCAAGAAGAAGAAGCAGTTGCGTCACCAAGGGCCTCAGGTAAGCGGCGCCTTGTCAGGATTGGCGTCCGCGCCTGGGGCACCTCCCTCCATCACATAGGAAGGCGCACCCAGTGCCCCTCTCGGGCAGGGCTCGGGGTCTCTCTTCTGGAGGGCGTCAAACTTTGCCAGCATCACGAGAGAGGTGCTTGGGCACCACATGGAGGCGTGCTTCGCGGCACATTTCCCTCAGGAAAACATAGGGAAAGGAGTGCCCACCGCTCAGGAGTTCATCACCAAGACCACTCAGGAACTACAAGACGCGAGGGCCATGCGCGGGAGCCGCCGCTCACCAGGCGTAGGTCCCCGAGGATGCCGGGTTGTGCGTCTGCATCGACGTCCCAGGGCTCAATCGGGCCGCCTCTCAGGAGCTCCTCTGCCCTCCGCGCATGGGACGCTACGCGGGCCCACCTCACAGCTACGTTCGCATGCCCTTTGGCCTGCCGAGCGTAGCGGCTGCCTATCAACGCAACCTGCGGAGCATCCTGGCGGCTCAGGAGGCCAGGCACTGTGCGGTGCTGGCGGAGATGAAGACGGTCCTCAAGGAACCCCCTGGACTACCAGAGCCTTCCGAGGCTCAGGGGCCCGGTGGCCCATGAGGTGCACCCCCTTTGCCGCATGCCTTCAGCTACCCCAAATCTCCTTCGTCAACAAAACCAGGTGACATTTTCCAAAGTTCATTCAGCTGGGAGCGCCCCCAGGGCTCCATCATTCCCAGGCCGCGTGGGTCCGTCCCTGTGGCATGTATCTTTCCTTTTATGTCTTTAGCTTACCCTGTTGCGGGCGCCCCTCGGGTTGCGTCTTCCCCAAGCCACTTGGGCCAGACTTGGTGGCATGCATCTTCCCTGCATTTACCTAAGCTAGGTTGCTTTCCATGCTTATTCTATCTATGACTATCGACTGCTAGATTGTCACCCACCATGGGAGCCGCGCGCCAGCCGTCTTTCTTAAGGACCCTTCGCGTGAGTAATTTAAGCATGGCGTCTGTGCTCGAGCCCGTCCCTGCAGCACCGATAAATCCAGAGGCTGAGCTCTGTCTGGTGGGCCGGCCCCGTTCACGTCACCTCCTAGGGCCGTTGGTGCTTGGCTTTTTCACGCGATGACCTCAGGAGATTCACTCGGCGCAGGTTGTCTAACCACCTCGCTGGACCAAGACAGCGAACAAGAACCAAGACCAGGCACAACCCGCCTTGAGGTAGGGCCTCGTGAGTCCCACGCTGGCTCACGAGTGCCCAGATACACCTCGTCTAGCCTTGTCGTGCAAGCCACGTGTCAGGGAGGGGCTGTACATGCCCCGGGGGCTCTCCGCAGTAGGGAGTCCCCCTCTCATGCCCCAGTGGAAGCACCATGCTCCGCGTTGTCTGTCGACACTGCCGAGGAGCGGCTATGCCCGTGCACAAGCAGAAGCACAACGCTCCACGCTGGTGATAAACAACTGAGGGTAGCCCCACAGCCGTACCAACCTCAGGGAGCCCCAGAGTTCAGTGTCCGGCCTCACCGCAACACCTCCCCTCAGGAGAGCCGCACGAGGTGGCTGGGCACGGGGGCTGCGCGTGGGTCACGCCCAAGCATACGCCACCCAACCAGGTCCCCGAACTTGGTCGTCGCACGCCATTCCCGAGCCGAGCCTCAGCGAGGGCAAAGGTACGGAGAATGTTTGCACGTCAAGGGGGACTCCTGAGCATCGTGACTCAGGAACCTAACTGGTCACGTAGCCCCTCGCTCCTTGGTCCGTCCTGGTTTCTGGTCGGCCCAACGGCAGTTTAGGTATGCACGGGGCCGGGCTCTGCTGACGTAGAACATTAACCTATCCTCGTGTATCCTTCCTATAGGTTGTTTGTGCGTCAAGAGGGACTCCTGAGCATCGTGACTCAGGAGCCTAACTGGTCATGTAGCCCCTCGCTCCTTGGTCCGTCCTGGTCTCCGGTCGGCCCAACGATGGTTGAGGTATGTGCGGGGTCGGGCTCTACCGACGCAGAACACAATGCAAATAGGAAGAAAATCTCAAAATCTCAAAGCAAATATTACAATACATATTGTTCTCACAATATCAGACGCAAGTTTAACGCCTCCACGAGGCATGGCACATGTTGTAGGAACAAAGAAGAAAAGTAGCCGCAAGTCACCCCTGGACACCGCATGCACCTGCAAAAGGTGCCCCCTCTTGGGTAGCGTCACCTTCACCTGCATCACCGGTCGAGGGCGCGGAGGCGAAGGCATCGAACTTCTTCAGCAAGGCTTCCACTTGACCCTTCACGGTCGTAGCGGCAGCCGCGCAGTGTTCGTCAGCTACAGGTACCAGCAGCTCATCAAGACGAGCGCTGGCGTTGCGAAGGTGCAGGTGGCTGAAGATCCGTGTCGGCACGGCTGAGGAAAGGACGTGAGCCTCTGCATCCGCCATGGGACATATGCCTTCCACGACCTCCTCAAGCGCCTTATCCAGGATGGGAAGCAGCTGAGCAGGGCCATCCTCGTCGCTGGCCAGTGGGTTCTCCAAGCCCTTCTCATACAATGTCTTCAGCACCACGTGGGACCTCTCCTCGAAGGTCGAGAAGGCCGCGCGGTCTTCGGCAAGCACCCGCGCCTTGGCGTCAAGGTCGGCCTCCTTCGGCCTCGCCTTCCGCTCCAACTCCTCCAGCCGGTTGCTCTCCGTTGACTGCGCCTTCGCCAACTCCCCGAGCTCAGCGTTGCGGCCCTTGATGGCGTCCTTCCGGGCCTTCATCTCCTCCTCCTTCGCCTGGCGGCCGCGTGCTTCTTCCGCATGATGGTCACGCAGGCCCTTCAACTTGTCCTCCAGCTCTCGGCAGCGGCCGCAGGCGGCCTCGGCATCCTTCAGTGCCGCCTCGCGATCGGACGTAGCTTTGGCGGCGGCCTGCTTCTCCTTCTCAGAGGCCGCTGTGGCCTGGCTCAGCGACACTCGAACCGCCGAGTCGGAGTGAAGCCAGCCAGAGACCAGATCCAAGCGCCCTACCACCAGGTGCGAGTCCGTGCCGTGGAGATCTTCCTGCAGCTAGGCCATCTCCAAAAGGGCGCGCTCCAAGACGGCTGAGGAAGCAGAAGAACCTAGGGCCGGCGACGCAGCAGGAGAAGGGGGCGACATTGTCACTAGAGCCTGGGAGATCAGGGGTTCCTGAACCTCACCAGCCGTGCCGGACACCGGCATCTCCTGAGCCGGTGGCACTTTGGGGCTGACTCCTCCCGAGGATGCTCCACCGGGCCTCGCGAGGACGACCGCACTGGAGAAGCATGAGCACCATCCCCTCCTTCGCCCTTGGAGAGGGGCACGGTCGCAGGAGGCGACATGGATTCAAGAGGCACCACCTCGCTCTCCCTTCTCCTCTTCACCGCAAACGACAGCCTGGTCACACAGCAAGGAAAGAGAGTCAGAAATAAGCATCAGCAGTAGCAACAAGGTGAGGCAGGGCACTTACTGGTCAATAGCGACATAGTCCACCTTCCGCTTGGTGAGCTTGAAGCCGGAGAGCATCGTGACCCGAGGCGCAGGCGCACCTGTTCCAGAAGCTGAAGCAGGAGCAGCAATTGAACCAGAGGCGGCTCCAGCCGGCACCAGAGTAGTAGCAGAATCTCGGAGGATCAGCGCCAACCTGCCTCTTGTCGGGATCATGGCCAGTTGCTCCTTCTCCTGGAAAGCGTTGGCCTCGTCATCGTCATGGAAGGCATGGAGGTTGTCAGCCTTACTCAGGGGGAGGTCTCCCCCGTCCCTTCGGGGGTCACCTCCGAGTCTTCTTCCTCCTCTTCTTCTTCATGGGACTCACCAGAAGACAGCTCCACCGGCGTCGGCGCCGCTGGGGCTCCAGTGAGCACCGGCAGCACCAGTCCACGCCCATCAAAGGTTGGCTTGGAGGCCACGATCAGTGCATTGTTCTTGTGGCGGAACAAGGGAGTAAAGACATTCGGAGGATACTCCGGATCGTCCACGACTAGGAGGCGGAGAGCTGTGGTCAGCTCCTCGCCGGACAACGCCTCCGAGCTCAGGCGAACCTTGTCCTCTTCATCCCTGAGTTCCCACAAGGGGCGCAAGCGGGCCTGCAGCGGGGCCACGCGTAGCGCCAGAAACTCCCTTAGGAGCATGGCCCCTGTAATCCTCGCCGCCTTCGCATTGCCGGGCTTCAGGTCGGACTTCATCTGCTCTAGCACCAACGTCGCCCGCTCGTCAGTGAGCTTCACGCAGGACCATGCCTTGTTGGCCTGGGGCTTCTCCGTCGGCAGCACCAAGCGCGGGTGGGCACGCTTGGCGCTCATCATGACCCAGTTGGCCCTAAGGTTGTCGGCCTTCTTCCCGGTGTTTGAGATCGAGTTGACCTTGCCGGCCGCATTGAAATTGGTGCACGTGGAGATATGGCCCTCGCCGGCACGGAGGAAGAAAAAGTGGTGCAGCAGGTCCACGGACGGCATCACGCCCAGATACGCCTCACAGTAGTAGGCGAAGATGGACAATAGGAGGACAGAGTTGGGATGGAGATGAAACACCTGCAGCCCGTAGTGGTTGAGGACCTCATAGAAGAAATCGGAGAAGGGAGGAACCAACCTGGCAGCGATACTGCTCGTGAAGAAGGGGAAGAACGCACTCCCCTCGGGCTCTGGTACGCCGGAAGCAACCCGGAGCTCCGTCTTCCCCCTTTCATTACTCTCCCCCGCCATCAGCAGGCGCGTGGCGGCGAGGTTTTTCTCCGAGAGGTTGGGTGAGTCGAGGGCAGGTTTGTACCAAGCCTTCGCCGCAGACGGCACCGGCGACGAGGCATGCTTGACCCTCCGGGGCGCCATTGGTCGCTGACGCAGGAAAGGATGGGAGCGGATCTGAAGATTTCGGAAGAAGGGAGCAAGAAAGGGGATCCGAACAAGGTGAAAGGAAACAGTAAAGGTAAACGCTGTCTACACCAGCCTTTTGACAGTCGGGCAGTTGCCGAGGCAGCGTGGGGAAGCGGAGACGCCCACGTCCAATAAACCGCCACGGGTCGACCGAGGCCGCAGGCTATTGGGGCCTGCGGCACTCTGCACTTGACCCTTGGCTTCGCCTCGAAGCCAAGCCCGAGCACGCCATGGGCTCAGGGGCTACTGTCGGCGTTCTGGGAATGGGGGTCCCCAGACTTGCCTGTCTGCGGCCCATGGCGTGGCTTTGCTGGCAGGCCTGTACGACCCATCTTCATCAACAAGGAATCAAGAACCTTGCGAGGCGGACGACAGAAGACCTTCTCAGGAGCGGCCTCACCATGCCGGCTCGCAAGGGGCAGAGAGTTCAAGGTCGGGCAAACCTCGCGAGGTTCTCGTGACGTAAGCCATGACGATCGAGTCCAGGCGGGGGCCAGGCGGGCACCAGCGCGCGCAACGTCCTTGTTTCCTCTTTGGTGCTAAGGGGGCAAGCACAGGCGTGAAGTACCGAGGCATCAAGCAAAGGTTTCCATATTGGTGCAACGAGACCAAGACTAGAAGGACAGCAAGACGGAGGTCACCATGGAGCCCAGGATGGCGTCACCACCAGAACCTTTGGCAGGAGAAGACCACCTTTTGTCAGGATAGCTTGTACTAGCTGACCCCTTTCAAATTGGCCGTTGTTAGCTCCCTTCCCTCTCAATATTTGGGGAGAGGACCAGGGCCTCTATAAATAGGACGAGCCACCACCATAGGTGGGGAGACGAGGAAGAATCATCGAGGTCATCCCCAGCCACACAAGTGCACCAAGCACAAGAACACCTAAACCTCAGGAGGCTGTTCTTCCCTGTGTACTGTTCATCCTCAACCCAAGAAGCAATCAACCACCACACTGGAGTAGGGTATTACATCACAACGGTGGCCCGAACCAGTATAAATCTCGTGTCCTTTGTGTTGCGAGTTCGTCGAGTTAGTTCGTGAGATCTAGGCTAAGTTAGGACGCAGATCGATAGGGGCGGAGGCCTTCGCGCGCACCCCAGTGTTCGAACTTTAAGGGTTTTGCCAGAACCCATGATCCGACAGCCTTCCTCTGGGGGCGCGGTGTCCGGAGGCGTGTCGGGGGATTGGATCCCGTCACGCGTCACGGCTTGTCGATTGAAGGAGCTCGCAGAGGAGGGACTCATCCCGATCGGAGGGTGGTGTCTCGTGGGTGCGGCGAGGTCGAGCCGGCATCGCAGGAAGATGAGCGAGTCCTGCTCATCACCCACGTCGCGCGGGGCTTCTCCATGCTACCCAACCCTTTTTCCGAGTGTTTCTTGACAATTTCGGTGTGCAATTCCATCATCTTCCTCCCAATGCCATCGTCTATCTTTCGGCTTTCATCTCCCTGTGCAAGAACTTCTTGGACTGCCACCCCCATTGGGGCCTCTTTAAGAACATTTTCACTTGTCGGTCGATGATCCTCAAGGACTCGTTAGCCAACGCGCAGATCCATGTAACCCAGCTATGCGGGGGATTGGGCATCCAAGTCCGGGGGGAGTGCCTCCCCGAAGATGAGTTTCCCCGATTCCATCAAGGGGTGGCAGGGGACATGGTTTTATTGCAGGGATGGCCCAAATGGCCCTAACCAGTCAGGTTTCCCTCTGTTCTCAGCAAAGAGGGTGAGGGCCTCCGAGTCCCTTTTGGGGGCGAAGGAGGAGAATACGGAGGTCGCCATCTTGGCCACTGCCCTGGTGGGAATTATAAACGTCGGCATGAATGACATGGATCTACTGGAGACCTTTCTTACTCAGCGGATTCAACTGCTGCAGGCCACGACTCGCCCCATGTGGTTGTACGAGGGGCCGAATGACGATACATCTCCAACGTATCTATAATTTTTTGATTGTTCCATGCTATTATATTATCTGTTTTGGATGTTTATGGGCTTTATTATATATTTTTATATTATTTTTGGGACTAACCTATAAACCGAGAGCCCAGTGCCAGTTTTTGTTTTTTCCTTGTTTTAGAGTATCGCAGAAAAGGAAAATCGAGCAGACTCTAATTGACCTGAAACTTCACGAAACTTAATTTCGGAATGGAAGCAATCAAGAAGACTTGGGGTGTATGTAATGGAAGCAACGAGGAAGGCACGAGGGAGGGGGCGCGCCCACCCCCCTGGGCGCGCCCTCCACCCTTCTGGGCCCCTCGTGGCTCCCCTGACGTACTTCTTCCTCCCATATATACCCATATACCCTAAAAACTTCGGAGAGCACGATAGACCGGGAGTTCCGTCGCCAGAAGCCTCCGTAGCCACCGAAAACTAATCTAGACCCGTTCCGGCACCCTGCCGGAGGGGGAATCCCTCTCCGGTGGCCATCTTCATCGTCCTGGCGCTCTCCATGACGAGGAGGGAGTAGTTCTCTGTCACGCCCTCGATGCGGCTATATCTCCCACGTGTCGAAGCACGACTTAGAGGCATAACCGCATTGAAAGCAATGTCGCAAGTGAGGTAATCTTCACACAACCCATGTAATACATAAGGGAAAGAGATACATAGTTGGCTTACAATCGCCACTTCACACAATTACATGAATAAAGCATTACATCAACTAGATACATTCAGGGTCCGACTACGGAACCAAAATAAAAGAAGACTACCCCAAATGTGTCAGGACCCCGATTCCAAGTCACATCAATCTAGCCGGTAACACCTCATATCACTTTGCGGCCTCATGCACGGTATCCCATGGGTGTCGCCTTACCATGGCCCGGGACCGTTTGCGCCTTTTGGCTCACGTATATGATAGTGTCGCTAGCATCCATATCACAGAGAACCTCGGCCGACATGGCTAGTCATGAACCCAAAGCGGCATAGACCTATGGAGACAGGCATACATGTATCACATCGAGCATGTCGGTCATCAGCGAGTGATTCCGGGCTGTAGCACTGGCCTAACAGGACTCCGGGGGACCCGGGCTGTAGCAGGCTAGGCAGGACTCCGGAAATCACCGCGTGATATTTCCCTGAAGGGACAGACATAGGAACGAAGTGAAACACATGCCGGCCAGTCAAGTGTCCTGAACAGTAGTGCTGGGCTAGCAGGACTCCGGTGAACTGGGCTGTAGCGGACTACTATGGCTCGAGGAACACTAGACTACATTTCCCCATAAGAAAGGCTGCCAAGGATAAACAACTAGATTGTCGGATCCCACTCATACCAAGCATTTCAATCATACACACAATATGCCCGATATGAGTACATACAACATGGCATCACAACAAAACTCTACAACTCAAGTACTTTATTTAAAGGCTCCAGAGAGCCATACATAACATGTTCATACAGATAGGGGTCACATGACCCGACTCTCAAGTCATACAAACATACAAGCACATGCGGAAGCAACTAGTCTGAGTACAGACTCTACAAAGTAAGAAGGCTTCTCGAAGCCTGTCTATCTACATAAGGCCGTCCATGGCCAGGATCACCACCTGGGTGGCTAGTCACTCGTCGACGTCAAGGTCTACGTAGAACCCATCGGAGTGGGCAGTGTCGTCTGAAACAATAATTAAGCAAACATGAGTACAAAGGTACTCAGCAAGTCTTACATCAGAACCTACTATACATGCTTATTCTCAAGAAGGTGGTGGGGTTAATGCAGCAAGCCAGCTTTGACTCTTGGCTAAGCTATCCTACGGAACTTCACCAGTAAAATAGTTTTCGCACACGAGTCCACTACTCACCAACACAATACTCCACCGTGGATCCTCCCTCGTCATCCTACGAGAGGGCCATCCTCGATACTCACACTTATCTTGAGTCTTTTAGTAGTGTCCATTAACTTGTCTATGAACTGTATAGGCAACCAAGTAGTCCTTTACCACGGACGCGACTATTCGAATAGTTTTATACCCTGCAGGGGTATACTTCTTCATACACGCTGTCACCACTTACTGCCGCTTACACGACATGTACTCGGCAACCTTCAAGCGGAAGCCCAGCGAGGGTGTTGGCCACGGCCTACCTAAACACTTAAGTCTCTAGTCCAGGTTTATCGCCTATCCAGGTTCCATCCGCAGGGAGTCCGGCCGAGGTTTCCACAAACGGCCCCGAACGAAGTGAACAGGGTCCCGAGACGCCAAACGGGCGCCCGGCATACCCAGCCACGGTGTATCTACCGCAACATAGCCCACCCCTAGGGTCAGCGCTACGCACGGCCAGCAACACATAACCTACAAACACCAGAAACTATTTGCAACTCCTGGACAGAGTACTAAGGTGATTAAGAAGCCGAGAGGGTCCATTGGTATCGGGCCCAATGTACGGTAGTAACTGCATCTTAAATCACACATACAGATCTCAGTTCTTAGGGACGGCCTCAATGAAACAACCCACCATGTACTCCTACATGGCCTCTCATCGATACCTTTACCAAAACAATGTTCAACAAATCCCTCACATTACCGACATAAGCATTTCACTCTAGCCCATCACCCAGATGAACCAGACCTGACACAACTCTAAGCATAGCAGGCATAGCAAGGGTAGGAATCACATACATGGCTCAATCAACTCCTACACATGCTAGTGGGTTTCATCTAGTTACTGTGGCAATGACAGGTCATGCAGAGGATAAGGGTTCAACTACCGTAGCACACAGCAGTTTGAATCGCGTTGTCTTAATGCAGTAAACAAGAGCAGAAGCGAGAACATGGGTTTGTATCGGAATGATCAATGGTTGCTTACCTGATGGAGTGGTAGTGGGATACTGCCCTTCAGTTGGATACTCGTGAATATCCTCGGAGGCAGAACCTACCACGAAGAACACACGGAGCACAATCAACACATGACGATATGCAACAATATGATGCATGCTATGGCATGGCAATATGAATGTGTCTTGCCCTAATGCAAGTTATAATAGAGAGGAATGAACTCGTTTGAATCAAAGATTCAAATATTAGCTCATTAAACATGGCCTTAATAGTGCACTTCCTTACTCTGCTTAAACAGCAAGGTAAACTTGTTTTCTCATGCATGAAACCATTACAGATGGATAGATTGAATTTTTCTGATCATTTTTCATATATAATTCTTTGCATTTGGAGCTATGGTTGATTTTCTATGATTTTTAGAAGTTTTGACTATTTTCTGGAATTTCCTGAATAAAATTAAATCCAGAAAATTCATTACTGCGTCAGCATTGCATCATGCTGGCCTCAGCAGGTCAAAGGCGCCAGCCCAGGTCAAACCTGACTGATGGGCCCCTTCTGTCAGCCTCTCAGTGCACTAACTACGTTTAGTTAGCCTAATTACTGGGCAGGGCCCACTAGTCAGTGACTATACTAATTAAACTAACTAATTTTAGTTAGAAACTAATCTGGATAATTAGCAGAGGGGGGCCCACTTGTCATTGACTCAAAGGAGTCAACCTGGGCCCACCCAGGGGTCAAACTGGGTCAACTCGCCGGCGGCTCGACGCCGGCGAGGCCCGAGACGGTGGCGCGGCTCGGAAAACGCCCTCCGGCGACCAAATCGACTACGGAGACCACCCGTGTGAAGCCCAGGCTCTCGCGCATCCAATGGAGCAAGTGTGAGGAGCTGGGGTGGAGCGAGCTCACCGGAATCGAGCTCGTGGCGGTGGCCGGAGTTCGGGCGAGGTCGGTTTCGACGCTACGGTGCACGGGAGGAAGAGCTGGTGGTGGCTATGGGTTCCTGGTGCTGCACCGAGCACGGTGAGGTGCTCCGTTGTGAGCTTGCACGGCTGTGGCCACGGCTGCGCCATGGCCGGCGGCGAGAAGCTCTTGGCCGCGGTGGAAAATGGAGCTAGGGGACGAGCGCGAGCACGAGAGAAGAGGGGAAAGGAAGAGGAGCTCACAGCGGGGTCGGAGAGGGGGTCAGCGGGCTCGGGGACGGGCTGGAGAAGAGGTGCGGTCGCCGGCGATCTCGCATGCTCGAGGTTGAAGACGAGGGCGAAGGCAGCGTTGCAGGGCTTCCGGTGAAGCGTGGCTCGGTGGGGAGGTCGAGGGAGTCGAGGCGGAGCTGATGGGCTCGTCGGAGGGGCGAGGGGAGGTCTCTGGCGGCGACTACGGCGATCGTCGGCAAGGGACGCGCTCGGCCATCGCGGGACAGGATGAGGGAGACGAGGGGGAGAGTGAGAGAGGATGAGAGGGAGACGTGGGGGTCGTGTGGCGTCCTCTGGGCGTCTCCCGGCGTCGGCAGAAGCAGGAGGTGGTCGGCGCGTGGCTGGCGCGCGGCGAGCACGTGCCCCTGCCTCCTGGCGCGAGGTAGGGGGTGACTGGCCGAGCCAGTAGGCTGGGCCGAGCCAGGTAAGGCCCAGGTGGGCTTCTTTCTCCTTTTTTTTTGATTTAGTTTCTGTTTTCTATTAAACTACAACTGTTTAGCTTTATTAAAAATACTAAAACGTTTCCAAAAATCCTGAAAATAATTGTGGGCTCTGTTTAGAATATTTCCAACAGCAAACATTTATTTCTAGAATTATTTGGGCATTTAAATTATTTTATAGCATTTAAATGCCCAAATTCAAATACTTATGATTTAATTCAATGACCTTCTGTTGACCTAGAAAAATTGTGCACCAATTTTGCCATAGGTTCTAACCTAAGACAAAGAGGGTGAACATTTTAGAAGGGCATTTCAGGTTCATTGAAATTATTTGGGTAAACCCTAGCTGTTTCTAGGGGGGTGTTGGGGGTTTCTGTCTTCCCCATTTCAAATTTAAGAGAAATTTAAACATGATGCACATTCTAATGCTTGAACTAGCTAGGGTGTGACAACTCACCCCCACTCAAAAGAATCTCGTCCCGAGATTTAGGATCCTCCGGGAAGAAGGTGGGGTACTCAAGTCGAAGACGATCCTCCCTTTCCCAAGTGGCTTCTTCCTCGGAATGGTGTGACCATTGAACCTTGAGAAACTTGGTATTCTGACATCAAGTGGTACGCTCGGCCTGATCAAGGATACAAACGGGATATTCCCGATAGGAGAGGTTATCTTGTAGATCAAGCGTTTCGTGGTCCACTCCATGGATAGGATCTGCGAAGCAACGCCTGAGTTGTGAAACGTGGAAGACATCGTGAACTCTGAAAAGATGCGGAGGTAGTTCCAATTGGTAGGCAACTTCTCCTCGTTTGGCAAGAATGCGAAAGGGTCCGATGTAACGAGGGGCCAATTTTCCTTTGATACCGAAACGATGGGTTCCCTTTAACGGAGTAACCCGAAGGTAAGCCTTCTCGTCGACTTCATAAGTTATAGGCTTATGTTTATGATCATATTGACTCTTTTGACGAGATTGGGCTGTTTTCAATTTCTCATGAATAACGCGAACCTGCTCTTCTGCTTCCTGAATCATATCCGGGCCAAAGAGTTGTCTTTCCCCGGTTTCTGACCAGTTAAGAGGCGTTCGACATTTTCGTCCATAGAGAACTTCTAAAGGAGCCTTGCCTAAGCTGGATTGATAACTATTGTTATAAGCAAACTCCGCGAATGGAAGGAATTTCTCCCAACTTATTCCGAACGAGATGACAGAAGCTCGGAGCATATCTTCCAGAATTTGATTGACTTGCTCTACTTGACCACTTGATTGAGGATGGAAGGCAGTGCTAAAGGAGAGACGAGTTCCCATAGCATTTTGGAAACTTTCCAAAAATCGAGAGGTGAAGAGACTCCCATGGTCTGAGTTAATTTCCAATGGAACACCATGGAGAGACACTATTCGGGAGATGTATAAATCGGCTAGCTGGCTAGCGGTGATACTCTCACGAACAGGTAGAAAGTGGGCTACTTTGGAAAGACGGTCGATCACGACGAAGATGGCATTATTCCCTCTCTTGGTCCTGGGAAACCCAGTGATGAAATCCATACTGATTTTATCCCATTTCCATTCAGGAATAGCCAAAGGTTGAAGGGTGCCAGCAGGCCGTTGATGCTCTGCTTTAACACGACGACAAACATCGCAATTAGCAATGTATTGAGCAATTTCTCTCTTGATCCTAGTCCACCAAAACCTCTGGCGTAGGTCTTGATACATTTTAGTACTACCGGGATGAATGGTGAGAGGGGATTCATGAGCTTCCTTAAGGATCAGCCGCCTCAGGTTTCGTGCCTTTGGAACCACTAGGCGATTCCCAAAGTATACGACACCTTGATCATCAATGGAGAAACAATTCGCGACTCCTTTCTTAATGTTTCTCTTAATATGGGAGATTCCCGGATCTACCTTCTGTGCCTTGATGATCTGATCCGTAAGGGTAGGTTTCGCCACCAGGGTGGATAGGAATCCTTGAGGAATAATGTGAAGATTTATCTTACGAAATTCCTCATGGAGAAGTGGTTGACTTTGTTGTAACAGCAGGGTGTTACAATATGACTTACGGCTTAGCGCATCATCCATGACATTGGCTTTGCCCGGGGTGTAAGTTATTCCTAATTCGTAATCCGAGATCAACTCAACCCAACGTCTTTGCCTGAGATTCAAATCTGGTTGGGTGAAGATATATTTCAAACTTTGGTGATCGGTGAAGATCTCGCAACGGTTACCGAGAAGGTAATGTCGCCAAGTTTTAAGTGCATGGACTATAGCTGCAAGCTCTAGATCATGTGTGGGATAATTTTCCTCATGTGGGTGTAATTGCCGTGAAGCATAGGCAATTACCTGACGATCTTGCATGAGTATTCAACCTAGTCCTTGTCGCGAGGCGTCGCAATAGATAATAAAGTCCTTGGAGAAATCTGGTGGTACCAGTATGGGAGCAGATGTCAGGCGTCTTTTCAGTTCCTGAAAGCTGAACTCGCACTGTGGAGTCCACTCGAACTTTTTATCTTTCTTGAGGAGTTCAGTTAGAGGTTTAGCAACCTTGGAGAAATTCTCGACGAAGCGGCGGCAATAGCTCGCTAAGCCAAGGAAACTCCGAACTTGCTTAACCGTCTCAGGTGGAGTCCAATCAAGGACGGCTTGAACTCGCTCGGGATTGACAGCAATACCCTTGCCAAAGATTACATGGCCTAGATAGGTCACTTCTGGCAACCAAAATTCACACTTGGAGAATTTGGCGTAAAGGCGATGCTCTCGAAGTTTCAACAATACCAGCCTTAGATGTTGGGCATGTTCCTCTTCATTGTTGGAGTAGATGAGTATGTCATCGAGGTATACCACGACGAATTTATCCAAGTACTCCATGAAAACCGAGTTCATTAACCGCGAGAAGGTGGCTGGGGCATTGGTTAAACCAAAGGACATGACGGTGTACTCGTATTGGCCATAACGAGTAACAAAGGCCGTTTTGGGAATGTCCCTGTTTCTGATTTTGATTTGATGGTAGCCCAACCTCAAATCCATCTTGGAAAAGACTGAGGATCCAGCGAGCTGATCATACAGATCATTGATCCTGGGAAGAGGGTATTTGTTCTTGATAGTGACCAGGTTGACAGGGCGGTAGTCCACAACCATTCGATTCGTTCCATCCTTTTTCTTGACGAAGAGGACGGGGCAAGCCCAAGGAGAGGAACTAGGACGGATGAAACCCTTTTTCAAGGACTCATCGAGTTGGTTCTTAAGCTCGGCTAGTTCTAAGGGTGCCATCTTGTAGGGTCTTCTAGAAATTGGAACGGTTCCTGGAACAAGGTCTATCACAAACTCAACATCCCTGTCAGGTGGAACACCTGGCAGTTCTTCTGGAAAGACATCCGGAAAGTCTCGGACTACCGTAACATCCTCAAGGTCTGGAAGGGGGTTGGCATTTAAGGAGTAAAGCTGGCGCTTGGCCACTCGAGTTAAGACATTGACTGTCTTGCCTGATGGGTGAGTAAGTTGAACGGTTCTAGTGGCACAGTCGATCTTAGCATAATGGGCTGACATCCAGTCCATACCCAAGATGATGTTTATGTCCGAGGACTTGAGAGCTATTAAGGATGCAAGGAAGACAAGTCTATCGACAAGAATTTCGTTCCCATGGCTTACTCTAGAAGTTTTCCATCTAGAACCAGGAGTTTGAATTTCCATGGTAGAGGGCATGTCACAGAATGTCGTGTTGTGCAATCGAGCATAGTTCTCGGATATGAATGAATGAGATGCTCCAGTATCGAAAAGAACAGATGCCGAATGGCAGTTAACAAGAAGCATACCAAGGACGACGTTGGGATCCTCATGAGCCTCCTCGGCTGGAACATAGTTGACATGGCCACGTGCAGTGGTGGCCGGCTTGGCGTAGAATGTTTTTCTCGCGGGCTTACCACGACCAATGGACTTTCCAGTTTGATTGGGGTTGTTGTTCTGGGGACACTCTCGGCTATAGTGACCCGGCTCTCCACACTTAAAGCATGTCACCACATTGGGGCGTGGAGCAGCATTAGCAGCGGGGCCACCATAGGGCTTGGGCGGTGCATATTGCTGGTTGGGACGAGGCGCCTCAAAGGATGGCCTCGGAATGAACCTGGGTGGCAGTGCTGTGCTTGGAATCCACACCCGGCGCTTCTGAGCTCCAGAGCCGGATGAAGAGCCAAAGTCACGGGAGTGCTTGCGTGAAGCGTCATAATCAGTCTGGCCTGTCTCAGCACTGATGGCTTTGTTGACCAACTTCTGAAAGGAGGTGCACTCGTGCAGACGAAGATCGCGGCGAAGCTCAGGGCTAAGTCCCTTGCGGAACCTTGCCTGCTTCTTAGCATCAGTAGATACCTCTTCAGGGGCATAGCGTGCCAGATTCCCAAATTCACGACTATAGGCATCCACAGTCAGTCTTCCTTGGGTGAAGTTGCAGAACTCCTCCCTCTTGCGATCCATGAGACCTTCCGAAATGTGATGCTCACGGAAAGCCTCACTGAATTCAGCCCAAGTAGTGATTTGGCCGATCGGGCGCATAGCTTCGAAGTTTTCCCACCAAAGGCTAGCAGGGCCTTCGAGGTGATAGGCAGCATAGGTAACCTTGTCGGCTTCGGCTACGTTGGCATAACGTAGCTTGTGGGTGATGCTGCGAAGCCAGTCATCCGCGTCGAGGGGCTCGACGGAATGGTTAAACTTTGGTGGGTACAGCTTGATAAAGTCATTGATTGACACCAGGTCATTTCGCGGGTGGCGTGCAGTGTTCTGCTCAATCCGCTCCAGCAGGCGGTTAGTCTCTCGCTTGTTTCTTTCCGCCTCCAGCATTACTTCGGCCAGAGAAGGCGGGTGAGGCAGATTTTCACCCCTAGCTGCACTGGCTTCCCCCTGCTCCGAGGCAGCAGGGTTGCTGCGGGTGTTGACCATCCTAGGAGAAAACAAGACAATGGTTTAGATAAGGATGGCTCAAACTTAGCAAGGAAGTGCAGAATGTAATGGATAACACGGAATGCAGAGATGTTCATCCGTATGTCATGGTAATATAAAACTGCCATATATATACCAACGGTCATACACATCATACATAGTTTAGTACAAGCCCAGGCTACAGTACAACTATGATGAAGGACATTACATCTCATCGGAGGCATTCCAAGCTCCTATACATTATTTGTCTACACCTCCGGATTTGATTACACACAAAGTCATATTCCACAAGTCTCGCAGGACAGTGGAGATACAACTACTACAATACTAATGGTACTACTACTAACTCAGACAGCTCCGTAGTAGTTCTCATAGAAGTCACCTCCATAGCCTGGAAGTTCAACGTGACCATCCGGGAACAGACGGTCTTGAGGAGCCTGTGGACCATAGGGGCTAGGATGAGGTCTTGGACCAACAAACGGTGGCCTGCGGGGACCACGGGGTGGGGTGACGCCTCCCACATCACGCCAATCCACCATGTCCGGCAGAGCTGATCTCACAGGATACAGATCCCTTGTATCCATACATCCAGCTTGCACCGCAGGTGAAAACCGAGTCAATGTGGCCCAATGATCAGCACGGGTATTGAAAAGCTGCAGCCTCAAGGCCCGATTCTTTCGGTCCTTATCTTCGAGCATCTCAGCAGTGGTACGAGTTAATGAGTCCTCCTGAGTGGAGTCAGCATAGATAGCCTGAAGATACCCTTGCGCTCCCGGAAGTGAAGCTGGCATGTAACGGAAGTCAATGTTCCGAAGTAGGCCAGTCCGGACTCGCAAGATGGTCATCATGGAATAGGCAGCATCCTGCACAGCCATCTCAATAGTAACCCCAAGTCCATAGGAACAGTGAAGGGGCTCGGTAGATCTAGGATAAGAAGGAAATATCCTGACGGTGCAGAGATATTGGCTTTGATTAAAGTCGCGGAACTGCTCTTCGACGGTGTATTCGGGATACCAACGGTAGCCCGTCTCGATCATTACCTGGACTAACATAGCAGTATGACCGGGCACGTCGAGGCACCGCGTCAGGTGGACCACTTGGTTCTGAACACGGTTGGCCATCTGAAAGCACAACCACAATGCAAAGACATCAGAATTTCTAGGGAAAATTGGACAGCATAACAGCTGTAAATGCTCAGAAAAGATTTGAGACATCCACAAAAGTTCGCAATACCACTCAACAACATCATATGAAGATTCTGATCCAATTAGCAACATACTAGAATAGTAGAAACTGAACTGGGGCTTGTAGCATCAATCCTATAAGCTACTACGAATTAGTAACACATGAACCTAATAGAAGGAGAGAGCCTAGTCCTTAACCCACATTGAAAGAGAAGAGAATGACTCAGATCAGAAGCATAGGGTAAAGGAGTAAAAGAGCCTTACGTTCCCTCCCACAATCAATTCCCCTACATATAACTAAAGCATTTCTAGACTCAACATCGACCAGTTTGGCTCAACGAAACTACAGGCAGTCCGGCTCTGATGCCAACGCTGTCAGGACCCCGATTCCAAGTCACATCGATCTAGCCGGTAACACCTCATATCACTTTGCGGCCTCACGCACGGTATCCCACGGGTGTCGCCTTACCATGGCCCGGGACCGTTTGCGCCTTTTGGCTCACGTATATGATAGTGTCGCTAGCATCCATATCACAGAGAACCCGGGCCGACATGGCTAGTCATGAACCCAAAGCGGCACAGACCTATGGAGACAGGCATACATGTATCACATCGAGCATGTCGGTCATCAGCGAATGATTTCGGGCTGTAGCACTGGGCTAACAGGACTCTGGGGGACCCGGGCTGTAGCAGGCTAGGCAGGACTCCGGAAATCACCGCGTGACATTTCCCCGAAGGGACAGACATAGGAACGAAGTGAAACACATGCCGGCCAGTCAAGTGTCCTGAATAGTAGTGCTGGGCTAGCAGGACTCCGGTGAACTGGGCTGTAGCGGACTACTATGGCTCGAGGAACACAAGACTACATTTCCCCATAAGAAAGGCTGCCAAGGATAAACAACTAGATTGTCGGATCCCACTCATACCAAGCATTTCAATCATACACACAATATGCCCGATATGAGTACATACAACATGGCATCACAACAAAACTCTACAACTCAAGTACTTTATTTAAAGGCTCCAGAGAGCCATACATAACATGTTCATACAGATAGGGGTCACATGACCCGACTCTCAAGTCATACAAACATACAAGCACATGCGGAAGCAACTAGTCTGAGTACAGACTCTACAAAGTAAGAAGGCTTCTCGAAGCCTGTCTATCTACATAAGGCCCTCCATGGCCAGGATCACCACCTGGGTGGCTAGTCACTAGTCGACGTCAAGGTCTACGTAGAACCCATCGGAGTGGGCGGTGTCGTCTGAAACAGTAATTAAGCAAACATGAGTACAAAGGTACTCAGCAAGTCTTACATCAGAACCTACTATACATGCTTATTCTCAAGAAGGTGGTGGGGTTAATGCAGCAAGCCAGCTTTGACTCTTGGCTAAGCTATTCTACGGAACTTCACCAGTAAAATAGTTTTCGCACACGAGTCCACTACTCACCAACACAATACTCCACCGTGGATCCTCCCTCGTCATCCTACGAGAGGGCCATCCTCGATACTCACACTTATCTTGAGTCTTTTAGTAGTGTCCATTAACTTGTCTATGAACTGTATAGGCAACCAAGTAGTCCTTTACCACGGACGCGGCTATTCAAATAGTTTTATACCCTGCAGGGGTATACTTCTTCATACACGCTTTCACCACTTACCGCCGCTTACACGACATGTACTCGGCAACCTTCAAGCGGAAGCCCAGCGAGGGTGTTGGCCACGGCCTACCTAAACACTTAAGTCTCTAGTCCAGGTTTATCGCCTATCCAGGTTCCATCCGCAGGGAGTCCGGCCGAGGTTTCCACATAAGGCCCCGAACAATGTGAACAGGGTCCCGAGACGCCAAACGGGCGCCCGGCATACCCAGCCACGGTGTATCTACCGCAACATAGCCCACCCCTAGGGTCAGCGCTACGCACGGCCACCAACACATAACCTACAAACACCAGAAACTATTTGCAACTCCTGGACAGAGTACTAAGGTGATTAAGAAGCCGAGAGGGTCCATTGGTATCGGGCCCAATGTACGATAGTAACTGCATCTTAAATCACACATACAGATCTCAGTTCTTAGGGACGGCCTCAATGAAACAACCCACCATGTACTCCTACATGGCCTCTCATCGATACCTTTACCAAAACAATGTTCAACAGATCCCTCACATTACCGACATAAGCATTTCACTCTAGCCCATCACCCAGATGAACCAGACCTGACACAACTCTAAGCATAGCAGGCATAGCAAGGGTAGGAATCACATACATGGCTCAATCAACTCCTACACATGCTAGTGGGTTTCATCTAGTTACTGTGGCAATGACAGGTCATGCAGAGGATAAGGGTTCAACTACCGTAGCACACAGCAGTTTGAATCGCGTTGTCTTAATGTAGTAAACAAGAGTAGAAGCGAGAACATGGGTTTGTATCGGAATGATCAATGGTTGCTTGCCTGATGGAGTGGTAGTGGGATACTGCCCTTCAGTTGGATACTCGTGAATATCCTCGGAGGCAGAACCTACCACGAAGAACACATCGGAGCACAATCAACACATGACGATATGCAACAATATGATGCATGCTATGACATGGCAATATGAATGTGTCTTGCCCTAATGCATGTTATAATAGAGAGGAATGAACTCATTTGAATCAAAGATTCAAATATTAGCTCATTAAACATGGCCTTAATAGTGTATTTCCTTATTCTGCTTAAACAGCAAGGTAAACTTGTTTTGTCATGCATGAAACCATTACAGATGGATAGATTGAATTTTTCTGATCATTTTTCATATATAATTCTTTGCATTTGGAGCTATGGTTGATTTTCTATGATTTTTAGAAGTTTTGACTATTTTCTGGAATTTCCTGAATAAAATTAAATCCAGAAAATGCATTACTGCGTCAGCATTGCGTCATGCTGACCTCAGCAGGTCAAAGGCGCCAGCCCAGGTCAAACCTGACTGGTGGGCCCCTTCTGTCAGCCTCTCTGTGCACTAACTATGTTTAGTTAGCCTAATTACTGGGCAGGGCCCACTAGTCATTGACTATACTAATTAAACTAACTAATTTTAGTTAGAAACTAATCTGGATAATTAGCAGAGGGGGGGGGGCCCACTTGTCATTGACTCAAAGGAATCAACCTCGGCCCACCCAAGGGTCAAACTGGGTCAACTCGCCGGCGGCTCGACGCCGGCGAGGCCCGAGACGGCGGCGCGGCTCGGAAAACGCCCTCCGGCGACCAAATCGACTACGGAGACCACCCGTGTGAAGCCCAGGCTCTCGCGCATCAAATGGAGCAAGTGTGAGGAGCTGGGGTGGAGCGAGCTCGCCGGAATCGAGCTCGTGGCGGCGGTCGGAGTTCGGGCGAGGTCGGTTTCGACGCTACGGTGCACGGGAGGAAGAGCTGGTGGTGGCTACGGGTTCCTGGTGCTGCACCGAGAACGGTGAGGCGCTCTGTTGTGAGCTTGCATGGCTGTGGCCACGGCTGCGCCATGGCCGGCGGCGAGAAGCTCTCGGCCGCGGTGGAAAATGGAGCTAGGGGACGAGCGCGAGCGCGAGAGAAGAGGGGAAAGGAAGAGGAGCTCACAGCGGGGTCGGAGAGGGGGTCAGCGGGCTCGGGGATGGGCTGGAGAAGAGGTGCGGTCGCCCGCAATCTTGGATGCCCGAGGTTGAAGACGAGGGCGAAGGCGGCGTTGCAGGGCTTCCGGCGAAGCGTGGCTCGGTGGGGAGGTCGAGGGAGTCGAGGCGGAGCTGATGGGCTCGTCGGAGGGGCGAGGGGAGGTCTCTGGCGGCGACTACGGCGATCGGCAGCGAGGGATGCGCTGGGCCATCGCAGGAGAGGATGAGGGAGACGAGGGGGAGAGTGATAGAGGATGAGAGGGAGACGTGGGGGTCGCGTGCCATCCTCTGGGCATCTCCCGGCGTCGGCAGAAGCAGGAGGTGGCCGGCGCGTGGCGAGCACGCACCCTTGCCTCCTGGCGCGAGGTAGGGGGTGACTGGCCGAGCCAGTAGGCTGGGCCGAGCCAGGTAAGGCCCAGGTGGGCTTCTTTCTCATTTTTCATTTAGTTTCTGTTTTCTATTTAACTGCAACTGTTTAGCTTTATTAAAAATATTAAAACGTTTCCAAAAATCCTGAAAATAATTGTGGGCTTTGTTTAGAATATTTCCAACATCAAACATTTATTTCCTAAATTATTTGGGTATTTAAGTTATTTTATAGCATTTAAATGCCCAAATTTAAATACTTATGATTTAATTCAATGACCTTCTGTTGACCTAGAAAAATTGTGCACCAATTTTGCCAGAGGTTCTAACCTAAGACAAAGAGGGTGAACATTTTAGAAGGGCATTTCAGGTTCATTGAAATTATTTGGGTAAACCCTAGCTGTTTCCAGGGGGGTGTTGGGGGTTTCTGTCTTCCCCATTTCAAATTTAAGAGAAATTTAAACATGATGCACATTCTAATGCTTGAACTAGCTAGGGTGTGACAAAATGCTACACAGATCCACGATCGTCCCGACTAGGCTCCACTACTGATCAACTGGAAACGAAACAACACGAAGGACAAGATCTTCATCGAGCTCCTCCTTGAGCTTGGTTGCGTCATCTGCATGGTTCAACGGCACCTGCAAGCTGGTTTTGAAGTATCTGTGAGTCACGGGGACTCAGCAATCTCACACCCTCGCGATCAAGACTATTTAAGCTTATAGGTAAGGTAAAGGTATGAGGTGGAGCTGCAGCAAGCGACTAGCATATATGGTGGCTAACATATTCGCAAAAGAGAGCGAAAAGAGAAGGCAAAAGCACGGTCGAACAACTATGATCAAGAAGTGATCCTAGAACAACCTACGTCAAGCATTACTCCAACACCGTGTTCAATTCCCGGACTCCGCCAAGAAGAGACCATCACGGTTACACACGCGGTTGATGTATTTTAATTAAGGTCAACTTCAGGTTTTCTACAACCGGACATTAACAAATTCCCATCTGCCCATAACTGCGGGCACGGCTTTCGAAAGTTCATAACCCTGCAGGGGTGTCCCGACTTAGCCCATCACAAGCTCTCACGGTCAACGAAGGATATTCCTTCTAGCGGGAAGACCCGATCAGACTCGGAATCCCGGTTACAAGACATACTCGACAATGGTAAAACAAGTCCAGCAAGACCACCCGTTGTGCCGACAAATCCGGATAGGAGCTGCACATATCTCGTTCTCAGGGCACACCAGATAAGCTAAGAGTACGGGAGCCAACGTAACCCAAGTTGCCAAGGGACGGCCCCGCACGGTGGTCTGGGTTGGACCAACACTTAGACAAGCACTGGCCCGGGGGTTTAAAATAAAGATGACCCTTCGGCTGGCCTAACCCAAGCGAAAAAGAGGCTAGGTGGCGAATGATAAAACCAAGGTTGGGCCTTGCTGGAGTAGTTTTATTCAAAGCGAACTGTCAAGGGGTTCCCATTATAACCCAACCGCGTAAGGAACGCAAAATCCGGGAACATAACATTAATATGACGGAAACTAGGGCGGCAAGAGTGGAACAAAACGCCAGGCATAAGGCCGAGCCTTCCACCCTTTACGAAGTATATATATGCATTAATTAAATAAGATATATTGTGATATCCCAACAAGTAAACATGTTCCAACAAGGAACAACATCTTCATGTTCCAACAAGGAACAAACTTCAATCTTCACCTGCAACTAACAACACTATAAGAGGGGCTGAGCAAAGCGGTAACATAGCCAAACAACGGTTTGCTAGGACAAGGTGGGTTAGAGGCTTGGTTCAACAATATGGGAGGCATGATAAGCAAGTGGTAGGTATCGCAGCATAGGCATAGCAAAAGAGCGAGCAACTAAGCAAGCAAAGATAGAAGTGATTTCGAGGGTATGGTCATCTTGCCTGAAATCTCGCAAGGAAGAAGAATGAGTCCATGAAGAAGACAAACGGACGTAGTCGAATGGGTCCTCACAAACGCGACGTTATCGGAGCCAACCCGAAGAAGCAACACCGGAAAGAAGCAAACAACACAGTAAACAACCACCACATAACCATGACATGATGCACAACCAAGTATGATGCATGTCCGGTTTAATGAAGCATGGCATGGAAAAATGCACAAACAATCCTACAAATTAAGTGGAGCTCAACATGCAACTCTGTTACATATTGACGAAACACCACATTCAAGTTATTTAGTTCGATCTCGTTTATGTACCCAATAATATTAAATGTTGTTAAGCATGTCAAGAGGTGAAACATAACAAAACTATACCATCTAAACAATTTAAATGAGGCCGGATATAACAAACAACAAACCCGGTAAATCCCCATATGCATTAGTAATTTAATGCAAACAACACTTCAAACATTCTTGAAGTTGTTATCATGATGCGGATGACATGAACAAGTTTATGCAATTTTTATTAAAAGTTGACAAGAGCATTATGAAGCATTTGTCACCGTGGTAGAAAGGAAAGGGGTGCCACGGCAACGAAAAACAAAAGGTGCCACAGCAGCGTTCCGGTTCCGGTAACTCGATTGAGATACTGATGCAAAGGAGAAGTGTGCGGATGCGTGCAAAAGATGGTGGGGTGCTCCCAGATTCTGAGTGTCCCACGAGACGATGGTATGGCAACGGGGAACATGCAAGAAAACATGTCAGGCACGGTGCAAACGCGAGCATCTCAAACATCGCAAGCATTCGTTTACAAACGCCGTCTCGAGGTTATACCTTCGAAGCATGTGTTATCGGAGGGGTTCAAGTTTGATGCGGTGTAGTGGAAGTAGACGTTCTCCGGACGTAGAGGGAAGTAGTGGTTCACGCAACGGTAGTTGTAGTAGTCGTCCTATCATTCATCGGCGATCATCGCAGCGGTAGTGGAAGTAGAGGCTCACGACGTCTTGTCGAAAACCACGGCGGCAGTAGTCGTACACAATCGTAGATGTTCAGGGTCGTCGGGGTACTTGTCGGTCGGGTCTTGACGGTCTCGTTTTTGCGACGGTAGTCATGCTAGTCAGCGGTAGTGAAACTTGACGGTCCGAGGGCTCCGGGCACCGTGGTACTTGGCGCAACACCATGTAGTCGTACATTTGAAGAGGAACTTGGCCATCCGAAGATGTACTTGGCGAACAACGGTCATCGTGGTACTCGTCGGTCCACGAAGTCGTTCTCGTAGGTCTTGGCGTTTCGTTCGGTACTCGTTCGAGCATCTGTTTGGTCTTGTCGGTGGTGTACTTGGCGAAATTCCACGGAGGCGGTCTTGCATCCCTGGATTCAGTGGCCTTGGCAATGACAACAAAAAGGCAGCAGGGAAGCAACACGTACACGACGCAGGTGACAGGTAGCTCGGCAACAGGCGGCAGGGCGGAGCAGCATCAGACGGCGAGGGACAAGAAGCTCCTGCAGGGCCGGTCCGGCGGCAGTGGAGGACCCCAGCGAAGCGCAGCCTGATCCGGTGGCGGCGGCGTTGGCCCGAACGGAGGAAGAGGGAGGCAAGGGCGCGATGAAGGAGGGCGGCGGCACTGGCAGGTCGGGTCGCCGGCGCGGGCGCCATGGCCGGAGACGGGGAGGCAGCGGCGAGGTCTTGCGGCGTCCATGGCGGGGCAAGGCAGGAACGCTAGGGGAGGAGGCTGCTGGAGGCGGCGCTTGGCGGCGGGGTTGGCACGGTCGGAGGGGTCTTCGGCGCTGCGAGCAACGATAGGGCGTGAAGGACGAGGGGGGGTCGAGGGAGAGATTGACTCGGGCGTGGGCGCTCCTCTCCTGGCGGCGCGGGAGGGAGTAACGAAGGAGGAGGAGGAGGGGTTCGAGGGAGATGTTCGGCTGGCCAAGGTTTAAGGATGGGCCGGAGCGACTGGGCCTGGTGCGGGAGATGGGCGGCCCAGGTGTGGATGGCCTAGGAGGTAGGCAAGGGCGCGGCTAGGCCTAGGGAGGCCCAGTTGGGCTCTCCGCTTTCTCTCACTCTTTCCCATCTTTTTCCATTTAAAATAAAACAGAAAAAGAGAAAGAAAAGAAAGAGAAGGTAGGGGAGGACTCTGGGCATGGGGATAATTTTCACGAACTCGTGAAAATTTGCACGGCCCGAGAAAAATAGAAAAGGTCAAGTTTGAAAGATTAAATTCAACTACATTTGAATTTTAATCAAAAGGTTTGAACTAGGACAGGTTTTTCGAAGTGCCCAAAAATGTTGAGAAATTAGGTGGAGCTCCAGAAAATGACGAAAAGGACATGCGGCAAAGATAGAGGCCAAGAGTTGAAATAACAAAAGGCATTGGGATTTTTGCAAGTGTGTTTGCGGTAAATCCAAATAATTGGAATATTTACTATAGCTCTCTAAATATCGAGAGGATATGTTATAAAGAGAATCACCATGTGAATTCCCTCGGTTTAAATGGACTGAAAATCCATACGGTTTATTTATTTGAGTTTCAAAAGATTTATGCGATGATGACATGATGACATGGCACAATGCACATGATGCAATGATGAATGCAACGAGCCAAACAAAACACACAACAAACCCGGAAACCCTGGAAGGCATCGGAAGCTCCGGTCTTGGGGCGTCACAACACTCCACCACTACGAGAGGATCTCGTCCCGAGATCTAGAATGGCACCGGAGGGAAAACGGAAGAGAAAAAGAAGAGGTAAAACTAAGTTGCTTCTTTGACAAACGAGTGAAACGAAAGAACCTTGAAAAGTTGAACAAATTGAAAAAAAGAATACAACGAAGATGAATGAAGTTGAAAACACTCCGTAAGAAAAGAGGAACAAGGAAGAACAAATTCATATAGCACTTAAGTTGAAAAGAGACGCAAAACTTGATAGGATGAAAAGGATTTGAGCAAAGGGGCACAACACTCCGGTTAAATGGGTAAGCACGAAAAGAACACCATCCGAGAACATGAGAGAAAAGAGCAACATCACAAAGCCTCCGGAAGAAATGAGAGGATGGAATGAAATGAATGGAGGATAAAACAATATCTTCTATCTCAAATGATCTTGAAAATCATCTTTAGGGGAAAGTTCGAGCGGAGTTGTTAGAAAACCAGCATCGAAAGCATAAGCTTGATATGGGCTTAAGGAACACATCTCAAAACTTAAGGTGAAATTCTGCCACTAACGAAACAAGATTGGATTGATAACAACAAGGAGACGAGAACTTATTTCACCGGTAGGATAAATGAAGAACTTGGATCATATATGAGCACCATAAATAGCGACAATCCCTAGGGAAGGCTTTAGGTGAAATATAACCCAAGATAACTTCAAAGAAGAGATTGCTGGATTTAAAATACCTCATTCCTAACAACATGTGAATCATGAAACATGAACCCAAATTATCAAGAATGGCATAATACCACCTCCAATAATATGGTAGAAAGAATTGCACTCCGGATAGCAAGATGAAGAATGCTTGAGCTCCTCTGAAAATAATCTTGATGAACACTTCTAGAAAGATTTAAGTCCTTGATGAACCAATCATGTAGAACCTCCATGAAGAACTCGGGTAACAAAAAGGATAACAAAAAGAAACAGAAGTTGAAAACACAAGGTGAAACCTTGTAATGATTTAGATGGATCTCCGTGATAAAATAATTGAAAAAGGTTGGAACTCCGGGAAGAAGAGAAGATGAACAATGGAAATCAGGAATTTGATGAGCCTCCGGAATAAAAAATTAAACGCTTGGATGAAACAAGAATAAGAATTACATTATGCTTATCCTTCACCATTTTAAATTGATGATAATCAACGGATTTGACATATTACTTATTCCCGTAGAAAAGATTAAGAGAGATATAACATAAACTTAATGGACCACCGATAGGATTAAAGCAACGAATAAATAAATATTACAACGAAGGAAGAGAGATCTTGAACGACCCACCGTAAGAATTAAGAATGAACGAAGAGAAGATAAAGAAAACACCGGGACGAATTATAAAATGAACGAAGATGCTTGAGAGGATTTAGATACATGGGAACGAAGAGATCACGAGCCGATTAGATATCACTTGAACGAAACACCGGTAAGATTGGAGAATGATAACTGAAAGCTGAGAATGAATAATATTTGAAAAGATGGCCTTCGGAGGAAATGAATGGAAAACAACTCATGAAATGCTCCGGGTGGGTCAAAATAATTCTGACAATCGAAAATGATTATGAGAGGATAGTCTCGAACTAGAGACACGAATCTCTGAGAGAACGGATAATATATGGATGTAAAACTCTTCTTCGGTCTTCAAATTCTGAGAATTACGGCGGGACACCACGAAGAATTGTTGAAGCACTCCATAATGAAGAAGAATGGAAAAGTTGAACCGATGATGAAAAGAATTTGAAAGATCTTGGAGAAATACATATGATTGATGATGAATCATTCTTACGTCAAACTTCGAAAAGAAATTTGAGGATAGCTCCGGGAAAATAAGAAGAGTCAGGTAAGATCCTGGGAAAAGACCTGTGTGTTAGGGCCCACTTAAAAGAAACACGGTTGAAATGATTTAAAAGAGAGGATTGCGCCGGTTGAATTAAATGACTTGAAAGAGATAACATCCTCGAAAGACTTTGAATGAAAGCAGAGTGGAAACACGAATCTTGGAGATATCTTCAACACTCCGGAATAATAGAATGGCGAGAAATGAATGAATATGAGGAGCACCGGCATGACAGGGTATTTGAAACGAGGAAAAGAATATGATCAACACAGAAAACCTGAATTGAAATCACTGAAGGACAAAACGAGTGAAAAGTGGCGAACTTGAAGCTCCGTTAGAAACTTCCTGAGGATCACCGGATACGAACATTGAAAGAAAAGAATGAAGAGACTTCACATAAATAAGATGGACACATGATCAAGAAATCTGAATCCTTGAAGAAAAAGGGTGGGTGGGCGGGAAAAAAACAAAGGCAACCTGGAGACGGATGAAACAAACACCTTTGAGAAACCGAGAGGTGATCTTGCGATGTTAAAATGATCGGATCCACTTGAAGAGAAGCACACTGGTTGAAAAGGATTAACATGACAATCTCTATTATCATGAAGAATTAGTATTCACATAGAAATATGAGAACACCGCTGAGGAAAGGTATGGAATCCACATTTGTCTCTGAAGCAACTCGAATACCACAACTCAAAACAAAACAAAGGACTGGCTTGCAGAATAAGCCGGAACAAACATATGATAGAGATTTTGTCCGAAGTTTTCGTGGTGGGGCCTACACGGGCTCGATCGTACAGCACCATCATGTACAAGGCAGTGCACATGACATACGAAGCGTCCCCGAGTCGGCATAGGCAAGGACTCTTTAAGACACAATGAGACCACTGTAAAACCAACCGTGGATAGGCGGACCACTAGACGTCGAACCCCAATTTCTTATCATACATCTGTCGGAAAGAAATCCTAAGAGCTACTTGAATTCCCACTTATAAACTCCTGAAATTTTTCCAGTTATGCAATCAGGTGTTGGGGATACAGGGGAAGCATAATATCTCACCCAAACTAGCAAATCCTACATCCAGCTATATCCATCCTTCAACACATAACCAAGGAACCTTCGGAAATCATCTACCTCAACCTTCGAAAAGCATCCGTTATACGAGTTATGGAAATACTCTTGAACTCCCGCCCCAGTACTGGGTGGCGTCGAGGTTATCTCACCAATAACTGCATAAAAGAGATTTTCAATGTCGACAAAACTAAACTCGGGTATTCCAGAACTGCAATGATAAAATTGTGACGACAACACCTCGGAGCTCAACTCCCTGGGACACTGCCACAACCCCTAAATGTCAGGAGGCACCAAGAACAATGATCTCGTCACAAAACCATCGGAATGATTCCAAGATACCCGCGTGGTCCTACAAAATTTTTTAGTGAAATTTGAGAAGAAAAAGAGTTAAAACTCTACGTCAGGATGCCTGACCAGAACGACGAAGGGGCCGGTGAGTAAAAAGAATTCCTAAACTCTCCGATATATAATTCCTAGATGACTCAAAACATTTTTCTAGATTCAACTCATCAGCTAATTCGATTAAGCAGTGGGGGCTCCTAAGGTCGGGGAAGGCTCTGATTACCAACTTGTCACGCCCTCGATGCGGCTATATCTCCCACGTGTCGAAGCACGACTTAGAGGCATAACCGCATTGATAGCAATGTCGCAAGTGAGGTAATCTTCACACAACCCATGTAATACATAAGGGAAAGAGATACATAGTTGGCTTACAATCGCCACTTCACACAATTACATGAATAAAGCATTACATCAACCAAATACAATCAGGGTCCGACTACGGAACCAAAATAAAAGAAGACTACCCCAAATGCTGCACAGATCCCCGATATTCCCGACTGGGCTCCAGTACTGATCAACTAGAAACGAAACAACACGAAGGACAAGATCTTCATCGAGCTCCTCCTTGAGCTTGGTTGCGTCATCTGCATGGTTCAACGGCACCTGCAAGCTGGTTTTGAAGTATCTGTGAGTCACGGGGACTCAGCAATCTCACACCCTCGCGATCAAGACTATTTAAGCTTATAGGTAAGGTAAAGGTATGAGGTGGAGCTGCAGCAAGAAACTAGCATATATGGTGGCTAACATATTCGCAAAATAGAGCGAGAAGAGAAGGCAAAAGCATGGTCGAACAACTATGATCAAGAAGTGATCCTAGAACAACCTACGTCAAGCATTACTCCAACACCGTGTTCACTTCCCGGACTCCGCCGAGAAGAGACCATCACGGTTACACACGCGGTTGATGTATTTTAATTAAGGTCAACTTCAGGTTTTCTACAACAGGACATTAACAAATTCCATCTGCGCATAACCGCGGGCACGGCTTTCGAAAGTTCATAACCCTGCAGGGGTGTCCCAACTTAGCTCATCACAAGCTCTCACGGTCAACGAAGGATATTCCTTCTAGAGGGAAGACCCGATCAGACTCGGAATCCCGGTTACAAGACATCCTCGATAATGGTAAAACAAGTCCAGCAAGACCACCCGCTGTGCCGACAAATCCCGATAGGAGCTACACATATCTCGTTCTCAGGGCACACCGGATGAGCTAAGCGTACGGGAGCCAACGTAACCCAAGTTGCCAAGGGACGGCCCTGCACGGTGCTCTGGGTTGGACCAACACTTAGACAAGCACTGGCCCGGGGGTTTAAAATAAAGATGACCCTTGGGCTGGCCTAACCCAAGGGAAAAAGAGGCTAGGTGGCGAATGGTAAAACCAAGGTTGGGCCTTGCTGGAGGAGTTTTATTCAAAGCGAACTGTCAAGGGGTTCCCATTATAACCCAACCGTGTAAGGAACGCAAAATCCGGGAACATAACACCGATATGACGGAAACTAGGGCGGCAAGAGTGGAACAAAATGCCAGGCATAAGGCCGAGCCTTCCACCCTTTACCAAGTATATATATGCATTAATTAAATAAGATATATTGTGATATCCCAACAAGTAAACATGTTCCAACAAGGAACAACATCTCCATGTTCCGACAAGGAACAAACTTCAATCTTCACCTGCAACTAACAACACTATAAGAGGGGCTGAGCAAAGCGGTAACATAGCCAAACAACGGTTTGCTAGGACAAGGTGGGTTAGAGGCTTGGTTCAACAAATGGGAGGCATGATAAGCAAGTGGTAGGTATCGCGGCATAGGCATAGCAAAAGAGCGAGCAACTAAGCAAGCAAAGATAGAAGTGATTTTGAGGGTATGGTCATCTTGCCTGAAATCTTGCAAGGAAGAAGAACGAGTCCATGAAGAAGACAAACAGACATTGTCGAACGGGTCCTCACAAATGCGACGTTATCGGAACCAACCCGAAGAAGCAACACCAGAAAGAAGCAAACAACATAGTAAACAACCACCACATAAGCATGACATGATGCACAACCAAGTATGATGCATGTCCAATTTAATGAAACATGGCATGGCAAAATGCACAAACAATCCTACAAATTAAGTGGAGCTCAACATGCAACTCCGTTACATATTGACGAAACACCACATTCAAGTTATTTAGTTCGATCTCGTTTATGTACCCAACAATATTAAATGTTGTTAAGCATGTCAAGAGGTGAAACAAAACAAAACTATACCATCTAAACAATTTAAATGGGGCCGGATATAACAAACAACAAACCCGGTAAATCCCCATATGCATTAGTAATTTAATGCAAACAACACTTTGAACATTCTTGAAGTTGTTATCATGATGCGGATGACATGAATAAGTTTTTGCAATTTTTATTAAAAGTTGACAAGAGCATTATGAAGCATTTGTCACCGTGGTAGAAAGGAAAGGGGTGCCAAGACAATGATAACGAAACGGTTCCACGGCAACGTTCCAGTTCCGGTAACTCGATTGAGATACCGATGCAAAGGAGAAGTGTGCGGATGCGTGCAAAAGATGGTGGGGCGCTCCCGGATTCTGAGTGTCCCACGAGAGGACGGTATGGCAACGGGGAACATGCAAGAAAACATGTCAGGCATGGTGCAAACGCGAGCATCTCAAACATCGCAAGCATTCGTTTACGGACGCCGTCTCGAGGTTATACCTTCGAAGCGTGTCTTATCAGAGGGGTTCAAGTTCGATGTGGTGTAGTGGAAGTAGACGTTCTCCAGACATAGAGGGAAGTAGTGGTTCACGCGGGGTAGTCGAAGTAGTTGTCCTATCGTTCATCGGTGATCATCGGAGCGGTAGTGGAAGTAGAGGCTCACCATGTCTTGTCGAAAACCACGGCGGCGGTAGTCGCACACAATTGTAGATGTTCACGGTCCTCGGGGTACTTGTTGGTCGGATCTTGACGGTCTCGTTTTTGCGACGGTAGTCATGCTAGTCGGCGGTAGTGAAACTTGACGGTCCGAGGGCTCCGTGCATCGTGGTACTTGGCGCAACACCGTGTAGTCGTACATTTGAAGAGGAACTTGGCCATCCGAGGGTGTACTTGGCGAACAACGGTCGTCGTGGTACTCGTCGGTCCATGAAGTCGTTCTCGTAGGTCTTGGCATTTCGTTCGGTACTCGTTCGAGCATCCGTTTGGTCTTGTCGGTGGTGTACTTGGCGAAATTCCACGGAGGCGGTCTTGCATCCCTGGATTCAGTGGCCTTGGCAATGACAATAAAAAGGCAGCAGTGAAGCAGCACGTAGACGACGCAGGTGACAGGTAGCTCGGCAAGAGGCGGCAGGGCGGAGTAGCATCGGACGGCGAGGGACAAGAAGCTCCTGCAGGGCCGGTCCGGCGGCAGGGGAGGACCTCGGCGAAGCGCAGCCTGATCCGGTGGCGGCGGCGTTGGCCCGAACGAAGGAAGAGGGAGGCGAGGGCGCGATGAAGGAGGGCGGCGGCAATGGCAAGTCGGGTCACCGGCGCGGGCGCCATGGACGGAGACGGGAAGGCAGCGGCGAGGTCTTGCGGCGTCCATGGCGGGTAAAGGCAAGAACGCGAGGGGAGGAGGCTGCTGGAGGCGGCGCTTGGCGGCGGGGTTGGCACGGTCGGAGGGGTCTCCGGCGCTGGGAGCAGCGATAGGGCGTGAAGGACGAGGGGGGATCGAGGGAGAGATTGATTCGGGCGCGGGCGCTCCTCCCCTGGCGGCGCGAGAGGGAGTAACGAAGGAGGAGGAGGAGGAGGAGGGGTTCGAGGGAGATGTTCGGCTGGCCTAGGTTTAAGGATGGGCCGGAGCGACTGGGCCTGGTGCGGGGGATGGGCGGCCCAGGTGTGGATGGCCTAGGAGGTAGGCAAGGGCCCGGCTAGGCCTAGGGAGGCCCAGTTGGGCTCTCCGCTTTCTCTCACTCTTTCCCATCTTTTTCCATTTAAAATAAAACAGAAAAAGAGAAAGAAAAGAAAGAGAAGGTAGGGGAGGACTCTGGGCATGGGGATAATTTTCACGAACTTGTGAAAATGTGCACGGCCCAAGAAAAATAGAAAAGGTCAAGTTTGAAAGATTAAACTCAATTTCATTTGAATTTAAATCAAAAGGTTTGAACTAGGACAGGTTTTTTGAAGTGCCCAAAAATGTTGAGAAATTAGGTGGAGCTCCGGAAAATGACAAAAAGGACATGCGGCAAAGATAGAGGCCAAGAGTTGAAATAACAAAAGGCATTGGGATTTTTCCAAGTGTGTTTGCGGTAAATCCAAATAATTGGAATATTTACTATAGCTCTCTAAAGATCGAGAGGATATGTTATAAAGAGAATTACCATGTGAATTCCCTTGAATTTAAATGGACCGAAAATCCAGACGGTTTATTTATTTGAGTTGCAAAAGATTTATGCGATGATGGCATGATGACATGACGCAATGCACATGATGCAATGATGAATGCAACGAACCAAACAAAACACACAATGAACCAGGAAACCCTGGAAGGCATCGGAAGCTCCGGTCTTGGGGCGTCACATTCTCCCTTGGGGCTGAGGGTATGTACAAGTAGCTATGTGTTTGAGCTCTCTCTCTCTCTCTCTCGTGTTCTTGAGGTGGCACGATCTTGATGTATCACGAGCTTTGCTATTATAGTTACATCTTATGATGTTTCTCCCCCTCTACTCTCTTGTAATGGATTGAGTTTTTCCTTTGAAGTTATCTTATCGGATTGAGTCTTTACGGATTTGAGAACACTTGATGTATGTCTTGTGTGGGATATACCTGTGGTGACAATGGGGTATTCTATGATCCAGTTGATGTATGTTTTGGTGATCAACTTGCGGGTTCCGTGACCTTAGGAATCTAAGCATCGGGGTTGGCACACGTTTTCGTCTTGACTCTCTGTTAGAAACTTTGGGCACTCTTTGAAGTACTTTGTGTTGGTTTGAATAGATGAATCTGAGATTGTGTGATGCACATCGTATAATCATACCCACGGATACTTGAGGTGAAATTTGAGTATCTAGGTGACATTAGGGGTTTGGTTGATATGTGTCTTAAGGTGTTATTCTAGTACGAACTCTTTAATAGATTGATCCGAAAAAATAACTTTGAGGTGGTTTCGTACCCTACAATAATCTCTTCGTTTGTTCTCCGCTATTAGTAGCTTTGGAGTGACTCTGTGTTGCATGTTGAGGGCTAGTTATATGATCCAATTATGTTATTATTGTTGAGAGGACTTGCACAAGTGAAAGTATGAACCCTAGGCCTTGTTTCAACACATTGCAATACCATTTGTGCTCACTTTTACCATTAGTTACCTTGCTGTTTTTTTTTCAGATTACAAAAACCTTTGTCTACCATCCATATACCACTTGTATCACCATCTCTTCGCTGAACTAGTGCACCTATACAATTTACCATTGTATTGGGTGTGTTGGGGACACAAGAGACTCTTTGTTATTTGGTTGCAGGGTTGCTTGAGAGAGACCATCTTCATCCTACGCCTCCTACAGATTGATAAACCTTAGGTCATCCACTTGAGGGACATTTGCTACTATCCTACAAACCTCTGCACTTGGAGGCCAACAACGTCTACAAGAAGAAGGTTGTGTAGTAGACATCAAGCTCTTTTCTAGCGTCGTTGCCGGGGAGGTTAGCGCTTGTAGGTATATCTTTAGATCTTGCAATTGAATCTTTTAGTTTCTTGTTTTATCACTAGTTTAGTTTATAAAAGAAAACTACAAAAAAATGATGGAATTGAGTTTGCCTCATATGCTTCATCTTTTTAACATCTTTCGCGAGTATGATGGAAAGGAAAATTGTGCCAAAGTGTTAGAAGAAGAATGCATTAGAATGTTTGGCACTAAATCTTTGCATGATGAGCATGATTACAATGTTGTTAGTATGAATTCCTTGAATATCCATGATTCTAATGATATGCAAAGCCACAAGCTTGGGGAAGCTATGTTTGATGAAGATGATAGTTTTTGTCCCCCAAGTTTTGATGAGTAAATTTATTATGACGAAAGAATGCCTCCAATTTATGATGATTATATTGATGAAAGTGGATTCGGAGAGGTCATGACTTTATTTTGTGATGAATCCACTATTCCGGAAGAGGTTCCAATTGATTATGAGAACAAAGTTGCTATCTATGATGATTATTGTAATGAATTGTATGCTATAAAGAATAATGATATCCATGAAACTTGTCATCATGATTTTAGTTTTCAATTGGATTATGCCTCACATGATAGTTATTTTGTTGAGCTTGCTCCCACTACTATTCATGAGAAGAAATTTGCTTATGTGGAGAGTAATAAAAATTCTATGCTTGCAGATCATGAAAAGAATGCTTTATGTGATGGTTATATTATTGAATTAATTCATGATTGTACTGAAAATTATTATGAGGTAGGAACATATGCTTGTAGGAATTGCAATAATATCAAGTTTCCTCTCTATGTGCTTAAAATCTTGAAGTTATGCTTGTTTTACTTTTCTATGCTAGTTGATTGCTGTTTCCATAAGTTGTTTGCTCACAAAATCCCTATGCATAGGAAGAGGGTTAACTTAAGTGTGCTAGTCATATTCTTCATGATTCTCTCTTTATATTTCAATTCTTATCTTTTATGTGAGCATCATTGAAATCATCATGCCTAGCTAAGGGCGTTAAACGATAGCGCTTGTTGGGAGGCAACCCAACTTTATTTTTGTTCCTTGATTTTTGTTCCTGTTTAGTAATAAATTAATCATCTATCCTCTATTATGATTGATTTTTATGTTTTAATTAGTGTTTGTGCCAAGTAGAACCGTTGGGAAGACTTGGGGAAAGTCTTGTTGTTCTTGCTGTAAAAAATAGAAACTTTAGCACTCACGAGAATTGCTGCCATTTTTTATTGGAGAGTGATATTTAGTTAATTCTTTTTGCAGATGATTAATAGATAAATTCCTCAAGTCCAGAAATTTATTTTTGAATTTTTGGGGTCCTATAAGGTTGCATTAGTTACATATTACTACAGACTGTTCTATTTTTGACAGATCCTGTTTTTCATGTGTTGTTTACTTATTTTGATGAATCTATGGCTAGTAAAAGAGTTTATAAACCATAGAGAAGTTGTAATACAGTAGGTTTAACACCAATATAAATAAAGAATGAGTTCATTACAGTACCTTGAAGTGGTGTTTTGTTTTCTTTCGCTAACGGAGCTTACGAGTTTTCTGTTAAGTTTTGTGTTGTGAAGTTTTCAAGTTTTGGGTAAAGATTCGATGGACTATGGAATAAGGAGTGGCAAGAGCCTAAGCTTGGGGATTCCCAAGGAACCCCAAGGTAATATTCAAGGACAATCAATAGCCTAAGCTTGGGGATGCCCCGGAAGGCATCCCCTCTTTCGTCCTCGTTCATCGGTAACTTTACTTGGAGCTATATTTTTATTCACCACATGATATGTGTTTTGCTTGGAGCGTCATTTTGTTTAGTTTTGCTTGCTGTTTGAATAAAGTACCAAGATCTGAAATTCTTTAATGTTAGAGAGTATTCACATAGTTGTATAATTATTCGACTACCCATTGGTCTTCACTTACATCTTTCGGAGTAGTCTATCATTTGCTCTAGTGCTTCACTTATATCTTTTTAGAGCATGGTGGTGGTTTTATTTTAAAGAAATAGATGAACTCTTGTGCTTCACTTATATTATTTTGAGAGTCTTTAGAACAGAATGGTAGTTTGCTTTGGTTATGAAACTAGTCCTAATATGATGGGCATCCCAGAGGGATATAATAAAAACTTTCATATAGAGTGCATTGCATACTAAGAGAAGTTTGATACTTGATAATTGTTTTGAGATATGGAGATGGTGATATTAGAGTCGTGCTAGTTGAGTAGTTTTGAATTTCAGAAATGCTTGTGTTGAAGTTTGTGATTCCCGTAGCATGCATGTATGGTGAACCGTTATGTTAAGAAGTCGGAGCATGATGTATTTATTGATTGTCCTCCGTACGAGTGGCGGTCGGGGACGAGCGATGGTCTTTTCATACCAATCTATTGCCCTAGGAGCATGCACGTAGTACTTTCTTTCGATAACTGATAGATTTTTGCAATAAGTATGTGAGTTCTTTATGACTAATGTTGAGTCCATGGATTATACGCACTCTCACCCTTCCACCCTTGCTAGCCTCTCTAGTACTGCACAACTTTCGGCGGTTCCATAAACCCACCATATACCTTCCTCAAAACAGCCACCATACCTACCTATTATGGCATTTCCATAGCCATTCCGAGATATATTGCCATGCAACTTTTCACCGTTTCGTTTATTATGACACGCTTCATCATTGTCATATTTCTTTGCATGATCATGTAGTTGACATTGTATTTGTGGCAAAGCCACCATTCATAATTCTTCCATACATGTCACTCTTGATTCATTGCACATCCCGGTACACCACCGGAGGCATTTATATAGAGTCATATCTTGTTCTAGTATCAAGTTGTAATCGAGTTGTAAATAAATAGAAGTGTGATGATCATCATTAATAGAGCATTGTCCCCCAAAAAATAGAAAGGCCAAATAAAAAAAGGCCAAAAAAAGGCCAGAAAAAAGGGGGGGCAATGCTACTATCCTTTTACCACACTTGTGCTTTAAAGTAGCACCATGATCTTCATGATAGAGAGTCTCTTGTTTTCTCACTTTCATATACTAATGGGAAATTTTCATTATAGAACTTGGCTTGTATATTCCAACAATAGGCCTCCTCAAGTGCCCTAGATCTTCGTGGGCAAGCAAGTTGGATGCACACCCACTTAGTTTCTTTTGTTGAGCTTTCATACATTTATATCTCTAGTGCATCCATTGCATGGCAATCCCTACTCACTCACATTGATATCTATTAATGGGCATCTCCATAGCCCGTTGATATGGCTAGTTGATGTGAGACTATCTTCTCCTTTTTGTCTTCTCCACAACCACCATTCTATTCCACCTATAGTGCTATATCCATGGCTCACGCTCATATATTGCGTGAAGATTGAAAAAGTTTGAGAACATCAAAAGTATGAAACAATTGCTTGGCTTGTCATCGGGGTTGTGCATGATTTAAATATTTTGTGTGGTGAAGATGGAGCATAGCCAGACTATATGATTTTGTAGGGATAGCTTTCTTTGGCCATGTTATTTTGAGAAGACATAATTGCTTTGTTAGTATGCTTGAAGTATTATTATTTTTATGTCAATATTAAACTTTTGTCTTGAATCTTATGGATCTGAATATTCTTGCCACAATAAAGAATTACATAGAGAAAAATGTTAGGTAGCATTCCACATCAAAAATTATGTTTTTATCATTTACCTACTCGAGGACGAGCAGGAATTATGCTTGGGGATGCTGATACGTCTCCAACGTATCTACTCCCTCCATTCTTATATACAAGGCCACTATGAAATATGCATTTTACATCTATACAATACCACCAATAGTAATCGAGGCAAAATTAATGATATTTTCTCGTACTAACAACCTGTTTAATACTTGCATGCATGCAGTCATAATGACAGTCAGCTACTTCCTCCACTCAGTTTCTTTGCATGCATGCGGAGTATTAATGATCCCAGTAAACAAGAATTGTAAAGCAGGCATTAAATTTTACATAGGTACCTGTAATCCGAGTTTGTGGCCTTGTATACAAAAATGGAGGGAGTATAATTTTTGATTGTTCCATTCTATTATATTATTTGTTTTGGATGTTTATGGGCTTTATTATATACTTTTATATTATTTTTGGGACTAACCTATTAACCCAGAGCCCAGTGCCAGATTCTGTTTTTTCCTTGTTTTAGAGTATCGCAGAAAAGGAAAATCAAACAGAGTCCAATTGACCTGAAACTTCATGGAACTTATTTTTGGAACGGAAGCAATCCAGAAGACTTGGGGTGTATGTAAGGGAAGCAACGAGGAAGGCACGAGGCAGGGGCGCGCCCTCCACCCTCGTGGGCCCCTCGTGGCTCCCCTGACATACTTCTTCCTCCCATATATACCCATATACCTTAAAAACTTCGGAGAGCATGATAGATCGGGAGTTCCGCCGCCAGAAGCCACAGTAGCCACCGAAAACCAATCTAGACCCGTTCCAGCACCCTACCGGAGGGGGAATCCCTCTCCGGTGGCCATCTTCATCATCCCGGTGCTCTCCATGACGAGGAGGGGCTAGTTCTCCCTCGGGGGTGAGGGTATGTACCAGTAGCTATGTGTTTGATCTCTCTCTCTCTCATGTTCTTGAGGTGGGACGATCTTGATGTATCGCGAGCTTTTATATTATAGTTTGATCTTATGATGTTTCTCCCCCTCTACTCTCTTGTAATGGATTGAGTTTTCCCTTTGAAGTTATCTTATCGGATTGAGTCTTTACGGATTTGAGAACACTTGATGTATGTCTTGCGTGGGATATACCTGTGGTGACAATGGGGTATTCTATGATCCTCTTGATGTATGTTTTGGTGATCAACTTGCAGGTTCCGTGGCCTTGGGAATCTATGCATAGGGGTTGGAACACGTTTTCGTCTTGACTCTCTGGTAGAAACTTTGGGGCACTCTTTGAAGTACTTTGTGTTGGTTTGAATAGATGAATCTGAGATTGTGTGATGCACATCGTATAATCATACCCACAGATACTTGAGGTGACATTGGAGTATCTAGGTGACATTAGGGTTTTGGTTGATATGTGTCTTAAGGTGTTATTCTAGTACAAACTCTTTAATAGATCGATCCGAAAGAATAACTTTGAGGTGGTTTCATACCCTACAATAATCTCTTCGTTTGTTCTCCTCTATTAGTGGCTTTGGAGTGACTCTTTGTTGCATGTTGAGGGCTAGTTATATGATCCAATTATGTTATTATTGTTGAGAGGACTTGCACTAGTGAAAGTATGAACCCCAGGCCTTGTTTCAAAGCATTGCAATACCGTTTGTGCTCACTTTTACCATTAGTTACCTTGCTGTTTTTATATTTTCAGATTACAAAAACCTTTATTTACCATCCATACACCACTTGTATCACCATCTCTTCGCCGAACTAGTGCACCTATGCAGTTTACCATTGTATTGGGTGTGTTGGGGACACAAGAGACTCTTTGTTATTTGGTTGCAGGGTTGCTTGAGAGAGAACATCTTCATCCTACGCCTCCTACGGATTGATAAACCTTAGGTCATCCACTTGAGGGAAATTTTCTACTGTCCTACAAACCTGTGCACTTGGAGGCCCAACAACGTCTACAAGAAGGTTGTGTAGTAGACATCAAATGACCCTACCCGAGTGCACCCGGAGGAGATCGCCGAGAAGGATGTGGGGTCCAAAATCAAGGCCATCACCTATGCTCGAGACAATCCATGGGGGGAGGGTAGGCTGGTGCCGGCCTATTCCAAAGAGCTCCCACCAACTGTTGAGGTAAAGTACTTCAGTCCAGTCGACTTGTTGGTACATCATTTTCTACTTATCTGATCCCAATGTCGTGATGTGTTTGTTCTTCAGGAATTCCAAAACATGATCTCCAATATTCCAGTGGTTGACCAGTTGCCTGAAGATGCAGTGAGCGACTCCAAGTGCCGTTACCCCAAAGAGGATGATGACGACGATGACGATGAAAACGACGATGATGAGGAGAGTGACGAGGACGAGAGCACGGAGGACGGGGAGGAGGCCGAGTCCTCTCCGTCCTATGAAGCCCCCAAAGAACCCCGCATGAAGGCTTACCATGACCAGAGTGGCAAAGCTGGAGGGGTCACTGATACATCGCCAACGTATCTATAATTTTTGATTGTTCCATGCTGATGGAGTCCTGGATTAGGGGGTGTCCGGATAGCCGGACTATACCTTTAGCCGGACTCCTGGACTATGAAGATACAAGATTGAAGACTTCGTCCCGTGTCCGGGAGGGACTTTCCTTGGCATGGAAGGCAAGCTTGGCGACGCGGATATTTAGATCTCCTACCATTGTAACCGACTCTATGTAACCCTAACCCTATCTGGTGTCTATATAAACCGGAGGGTTTTAGTCCGTAGGACGACATACACATCAACAATCATACCATAGGCTAGCTTCTAGGGTTTAGCCTCTTCGATCTCGTGGTAGATCTACTCTTGTACTACCCATATCATCAATATTAATCAAGCAGGACGTAGGGTTTTACCTCCATTGAGAGGGCCCGAACCTGGGTAAAACTTCGTGTCCCTTGTCTCCTTTACCATCCAACCTAGACGCACAGTTCGGGACCCCCTACCCGAGATCCGCCGGTTTTGACACTCACATTGGTGCTTTCATTGAGAGTTCCTCTATGTCGTCGCCATCAGGCTCGATGGCTCCTATGATCATCAATGGCGATGCAGTCCAGGGTGAGACCTTCCTCCCCGGACAGATCTTCGTCTTCGGCGGCTTCGCACTGCGGGCCAATTCACTTGGCCATCTGGAGCAGATCGAAAGCTACGCCCCTGGACGTTAGGTCAGATTTGGAAGTTTAAACTATACGGCTAACATCCGCGGGGACTTGATCTTCGACGGATTCGAGCCACTGCCGAGCGCGCCGCACTGTCCCGACGAGCATGATCTAGCTCTGCCGCCGAACAGTGCCCTGGAGGCCGCACCCGCATCGTCTTTGACCCTTAATTCAGAGCCAACTGTGCCTATCGAGGATGGGTGGTTGGACGCTGCCTCGGGGGCTATGATCCCAAAGGCGACCGAGCCAAACACCAGCCCCGGACTCTGCGAGACTCGTGACTCCAAGGAGCCGGACTCCTCTCCGGACTCCGAACCCTCTGCGCCCTTGCCAATCGAATCCGATTGGGCGCCGATTATGGAGTTCACTGTCGCGGACATCTTTCAGCACTCGCCTTTCGGCGATATCCTGAAGTCACTGAAGTCTCTCTCTTTATCAGGAGAGCCCTGGCCGGACTATGGTCAGCAAGGTTGGGGTACGGACGATGAAGAAATTCAAAGCCCACCCATCACCCACTTTGTAGCCACTATCAACGACCTAACCGACATGCTCGACTTCGACTCCGAAGACATCGACGGTATGGACACCGATGAAGGAGACAATGAAGAACCAGCGCCTATTAGGCCCTGGAAAGCCACCTCGTCATACGACATATACATGGTGGACACCCCAAAAGAAGGAGATGGCGATGGAACAGCGGAGGATGACCCCTCCAAGAAACAGCCTAAGCGCCGGCGTCAGCGGCGTCGCTCAAAATCCCGCCAAAACAAACAAGGTGATTCCAGCACGGGAGATAATAATACTCCGGAAAGCGCCGAAGAAAACCCCCTCCAGCAAGATTTAGCACATGAGGATGGAGAAACCAGCCCTCATGAGAGAGCGACAGACAAAGAGGTCGAGGACGATAATTTTATGGCTCCCTCCGAAGACGAGGCAAGCCTCGACGACAATGAATTCGTCGTGCCAGAGGATCGCGTCGAGCAAGAGCGTTTTCAACACAGGATTATATAACACCCTCGATGCGGCTATATCTCCCACGTGTCGAAGCACGACTTAGAGGCATAACCGCATTGAAAGCAATGTCTCAAGTGAGGTAATCTTCACACAACCCATGTAATACATAAGGGAAAAGATACATAGTTGTCTTACAATCGCCACTTCACACAAATACATGAATAAAGCATTACATCATCCAAATACAATCAGGGGCCGACTATGGAACCAAAATAAAAGAAGAACCCCAAATGCGACAAGGTCCCCGATCGACCCCAACTGGGCTCCACTACTGATCAACTAGAACGAAACAACACAAAGGACAAGATCTTCATCGAGCACCTCCTTGAGCTTGGTTGCGTCATCTGCACGGACTCATCGGCACCTGCAAGCTGGTTTTGGAAGTATCTGTGGGTCACGGGGACTCAGCAATCTCGCACCCTCGTGATCAACACTATTTAAGCTTATGGGTAAGGTAAAGGTATGAGGTGGAGCTGCAGCAAGCGACTAGCATATATGGTGGCTAACATACGCAAATGAGAGCGAGAAGAGAAAGCAAAGCACGATCGAGAAACTATGATCAAGAAGTGATCCTAGAACAACCTACATCAAGCATAACTCCAACACCGTGTTCACTTCTCGGACTCCGCCGGAAAGAGACCATCACGGTAACACACGCGGTTGATGTATTTTAATTAAGGTCAACTTCAGGTTTTCTACAACCGGACGTTAACAAATTACCATCTGCCCATAACTGCGGGCACGGCTTTCGAAAGTTCAAATCCCTGCAGGGGTGTCCCAACTTAGCCCATCACAACCTCTCACGGTCAACGAAGGATATTCCTTCTAGCGGGAAGATCCGATCAGACTCGGAATCCCGGTTACAAGACATTTCGACAATGGTAGAACAAAACCAGCAACACCACCCGAATGTGCCGACAAATCCCGATAGGAGCTGCACATATCTCATTCTCAGGGCACACTCAGATGAGCTCTCCATACAACTAAAACCAAACCTCGAGTTTCCCCGAGGGGGCGCTACACAGGACTCTAGTTTGGACCAACACTCAGAGGAGCACTGGCCCGGGGGGGGGGGTAAAATAATGATGACCCTCAGGAGCGCGACTCCCAAGGTAAAAGAAAAGGCTAGGTGGCGAATGGTAAAACCAATGTTGGGCATTGCTGGAAGAGTTTTATTCAAGGAGAACTGTCAAGGGGTTCCCATTATAGCCCAACCGCATAAAGAACACAAAATCCGGGAACATAACACCGATATGACAGAAACTAGGGTGGCAAGAGTGGAACAAAACACCAGGCATAAGGCCGAGCCTTCCACCCTTTACCAAGTATATAGATGCATTAATTAAATAAGATATATTGTGATATCCCAGTGAGTAAACATGTTCCAACAAGGTACAACATCTCCATGTTCCAACAAGGAACAAACTTCAATCTTCACCTGCAACTAACAATGCTATAAGAGGGGCTGAGCAAAGCGGTAACATAGCCAAACAACGGTTTGCTAGGACAAGGTGGGTTAGAGGCTTGGTTCAACAATATGGGAGGCATGACAAGCAAGTGGTAGGTCTCACAGCATAGGCATAGCAAAAGAGTGAGCATCTAGCAAGCAAAGATAGAAGTGATTTCGAGGGTATGGTCATCTTGCCTGAGATCCCGCAAGGGATAAGAACAAGTCCATGAAAAAGACAAACAGACGTAGTCGAACGGATCCTCACAAACGCGACGTTACCGGATCCAACCCGAAGAAGCAACACCGGAAATAAGCAAACAATCATGGTAAACAACCATCACATAATCATGGCATGATGCACAAACAAGTATGATGCATGTCTGGTTTAATGAAGCATGGCACGGCAAAGTGCACAAACAATCCTACAAATTAAGTGGAGCTCAATATGCAACTCCATTGCATATTGACGAAACACCACATTCAAGTTATTTAGTTCTATCTCGTTTATGTATCCAACAATATTAAATGTTATTAAGCATGGCAAGAGGTGTAGCATAAAATAAACTATCTAACTAAGCAATTTAAATGAGGCCGGAAGCAACGAACAACAATTCCGGTAACTCCTCATGTGCATATATTAGGTTTGGTACTGTTCTGCCCTAAACCATATTTTAGAGTTGTTAAACATGCAAGATGATGCCACCATGTTAAACTATGCAAAATTCTAACCCATTTACATATAAAGATTATTAAAATCTGAGTTACAGTTATTTAGTTATGAATTAAATCATTTTAGCATGTTATTTAAGAAAATTAAAGCAAACAGCAAGTTAAACACCTCAAACATGCATGAAAGTTGGATATTGTGAAACTAGATGAAATTCTAGTCAAGTTACATATATAAATCATTTCCATCCGATGCACGGTTTGAGAGTTATGTTATGCATGAACTAGGAGGACTTTTCTGTAAAACATCAGTCTTAGGATAAATGGCTAAAACACAGATCTGAAAAAACCCAGGAACTGGGCCGAATCTGGCTGGCCCAAAGGTATACAGGAGAGGGGCTGGAGGGGTTGCTCACATTGGGCCTGGCCCGGTCGGTGCAGCAGGGGCAGGCCGGTGCTGGATCTGGGCCTCGCGTGGGAGCTGGGCCAGCACGCACAGGGTGGAAAATGGGACGAGGTGAGGCGAATAGTCAACAGGGTCGAGGCAAGGGGATCGAGCCGGTGTTGCTGTCTCGCTCGATACAGAGGACGCCATGGTGGGGCGGCGCTAGACGAAGACGGACGCGCGGTGACCAGGTCAGGTGAGGCCGGATCTGCCAGGTGGGGAGGAGGAGGTCCACGCAACAAGGCTGGTCAGAGGCTCTGGTGGCTGGAGGAAGCGAGCGCGCTCCCGTGATGAAGGCGATGGGACAGGGGAGCTGCAGCGGCGAGAAGGAGGACTCTAGCGAGGGGCCGACAAGGACGCAATCCCTGCAGGGGGCGAGGTGCAGGGGTGGTCCGGCACCGGATCATGGCGGAGAAGAAGCGGGGCGGACACGTAGACGAACTACATCGGCGGCATGGGCTCCTGGTGGCCGGTGGCTTGTGGCGTCGCCGTGGGACTCGGTTTCCTGCAAAGAAGAGGACACGAGCAGAGCTTAGAGAGAGAGCCACAGGAGGAAGGAGAAGAGGAGGGCAGAGAGAAAGAGCAGGGACGGCGAGGATGGCCTGCAGGTTGCTGCAGCTCGCCGGTAGCGGTTGGAACAGCGACGAGGACAGGTTGCAGGCGGCTCCGACGCCGTACTTGGGGCGCAGGGGCGAGGGAGCATCGAGCAGATCCGGCGGGCGCGGGGTTGAGGACGAGGTGGAGGCAACGCGGTCGCCGGTTGCTGCTACTACTCCGGCAAGGTGGCTCGGGCACACTGGTTCCTCAGGCACGAGGGATCGAGCAAGGAGGAGGGGGTTGCGCTGGTTGGTGGGTTGGAAAAAACGAGGGGGGATTTTTGGACTTGGAGAGATCCCGAGGTGGGAGATAGAGCGGCGGCGGTGGCAGGGACAAATCCCCTAGATTTTAGGGTTGGTTTGATTGGTAGGTGGTGAACTATATATATAGGGACAATCGAATTAGGTTTGGACCCTCCGATCAAAATCAGACGGTCTCGGATAAATAGGTTAGGGAGCCCAATTAAGAAAACGGAGACGTTTTGTAGATGTTCGGGGATGATCCGGACACAACGGTGGCGACAGTCCGGGTCCGAGACAGCTACCGGACGCGCGCGCGAGGGGGGCTGCGGGCTGACGAGAGAGGTTAGGTTGGACCTGGCGGTAGGTAGTGAGCCGTGTAGACGGTCGCGAGGTGAGAGAAGAGAAGAGAGGGAGGCCCGACGACTGTTTCCGGAGACCGAAAACGTCCGACATTAGACCGTCTATAATGCCGCTATAGTTTAACGGGTTGGGCTATCAAACGAGCTCCGAATGCGATGAAATTTGGCAGGGCGACCTACTAACAACATAACAACACCACATGCCAACCTTCAACCCATTCCGAGAACATTTTTCGGCCACTAATAAAATACTATTTCGGACGGGCGCATGCGAGTGTGCCTGGGCTCAGAACGGACAACAGAAGGAATTGGGAAACCCGGACGAATGCAAGTTTCGAAAACATGATGATGCAATGCACATGATGACATGACAAGATGCAACACGCAAGAAAAAGACATGGCAACAACAACGAATAATTCAAAGACACCTGGCACATCGGTCTCGGGGCGTTACAACACTCCACCACTACGAGAGGATCTCGTCCCGAGATCTAGAATGGCACCGGAGGGAAAACAGAAGAGAAAGAGAAGAGGTAAAACTAAGTTGCTTCTTGACAAACGAGTGAAACCAAAGAACCTTGAAAAAGTGAACAAATTGAAAGGAAGAATGCAACAAAGAAGAACAAGGTTGAAAGCACTCCGGTAGGGAAGAGTAACAAGGAAGAACAAATTCGGACATCACTCTGGTTGACAAGAAAAGGAATTGAATAAGAACTTGGTAAGATGAGAAGATACATGATGAAATCACAACACACTGCCTCCAGAACTATTGAATGAATGGAAGAAGGGGTAAGAAAGATCTCAGACAGTACTCCGGTTGAAAAGAGGTGCAAGGCTTGATAAGGCGAGAAGAACTTGAGCAAAAAGGTCACAACACTCCGGTTAAGAGGATAAGCATGATCAAAACATGGTCCCAACAAAGCGAGAAGATGGGTTGAGGAGAGCAACATGACAATGCCTTCGGAACGGAGGAATAGAAGATAGATAATTGAAATAGGAGAAATGAGGAGAAAATGCCAACTTCTGCCAAAAGAGCTTGAGAAGGCATCCTTAGGAGAAGGGTCGAACGGAGTTGTTGGAAAACCAACAACGAAAAGAATAAGCTTGATATGGTCTTATGGAATACATGTCAAATTATGAGGTAACAAATTGCCACTCACGGGAAAAGAATTGGATTGATATGAACAAATTTGACGAGAAAGTATGTCGCACCGGAAAGGATAAATGAAGAAATTGGATCATTTATAAGCACCATAGATAGCAACAATCCTTAGGGAAAGCTTTAGGTGAAATATAACCCAAGGTAAATCCAATGACGAGATTGATGGATTTAAAATACCTCATTCTTAATAACATGTGAATCATGAAACATGAACTCAAATTATCAAGAATGACATAATACCACCTCCAATGATACGGAAGAAAGAATTGCACTCCGGATAGTAAGATGAAGAAAAACTTGAGCTTCTTAGCAAAGAATGTCGATGAACACTTCGAGAAGGAATTAAATCCCTGATGAATCCATCATGTAGAACCTTCATGAATAACTCCGATAATAAAAAAATGATCCAAAATAATTGAATGATGAAAAGAATAAGATTGAAGCCTCGCAATGATTTAGATAGAGATCTCCGTGATAATATAATTGAAAGAGGTTGGAACTCCGGGAAAAAGAGAAGATGAAACAAATGAAACCGAGAATTTGAAGGGCCTCCGGAATAAAGAATTAATCATTAGGATGAAATAATAATAAAAATAAGAACTGATTATAGATCACTTGAATGATGCATCGGTAAGATTTGGAGAACGACAGCTGAAAGCTAAGAATGAATAACTCTGAGATGATGGGCTCCGGATAATCAACTGAAAAGACTCCTGAACTACTCCGGATAGGTGAAAAGAATTCTCACAATCAAAACAATTATGAGAGGATGGCAACAAGCTAGAATGACGAATCTCTGAGAGAACGGGCCAAGATTTGAGAGAAACTCTTCTTCGAACTTCAAATCTCCGAGAATGACGACGAGAAACACCACCATGAATTATTTAGACACTCCAGAAGAATCAAAACGAAGAGGTTGAGCCAACGATGAAAAGAATTCGACAGATCTTGGAGAAAAACATAAGACTGATGATAATTCATTCTTATGTCAAACTTAAAAAGATTTTAGAAAAGCTCCGGTAAAATTAGAAGAGTAACGTAAGATCCTGGGAAAAGACCTGTGGGTTAGGGCCCACTCAAAAGAAACACCGTTGAAAAGGTCTTTTGGAAGATAGATTACACCGGTTGGATTAAAAGACTTGAATGAGAGAACATTCTCGAAAGATCTTGAACGAATGCAGAGTGGAAACACGAATCTTCGAGATATCTTGAGCACTCCGGAACAATTGAATAGCGAGAAATGACTGAATATGAGGTGCACCGGCAAGAGAAGGTATTTGAAATGAGGAAAAAGATATGATCAATAACGCTTGAATTGAAACCACCGGAGAAGAAAAAGAAACGAGGAATGTTGAACTAGTAGAACATCTTCATGAGAACCACCGGGTAAGAATATTGACGGAAAAGAATGGAGAGACTTCACATGAATAAAAAGATACTTGATTAAGGAATCCAAGTCCTTGAAGAAAAAGGGTGGGAGGGCGGGAAAAACAAAGGAAACTTGGAGACGGATGAAACAAAACACCGTTGAGAAGAAATGATAATTGATCTTGTTGATGTTGAAATGATCGGATCCACTCGAAGAGAAACACGCCGGTGAAAAGGATTGACAAGACAATCTTGATGATCAAGAAGGATTAGTATTCACATAGGAGCCTGAGAACACCATTTGGGAAAGGTATGGAATCAACATTTGACTTCGAAGCAACTGGAATACCACAACTCAAAACAAAACAAAGGATTGGCTTGCGAAATAAGCCGGAACAAACATATGATAGAGATTTCATCCGAAGTTTTCGTGGTGGGGCCTACATGGGCTCGATCGTACATCACCATCATGTACAAGGTAGTGCACATGACATACGAAGCGTCCCCAAGTCGGCATAGCCAAGGACTCTTTAAGATACAACGAGACCACTGTAAAACCAACCGTGAATAGGGGACCACTAGACGTCGAACCCCAATTTCATATCATACATCTGTCGGAAAGATATCCTAAGAGCTACTTGAATTCCCACTTATAAACTCCCGAAACTTTCTGGTTATGCAATCAGGTGTTGGGGATACAGGGGAAGCATAATATCTCACCCAAAACTAGCAAATCCTACATCCAGCTGTATCCATCCTTCAACACATAACCAAGAAACGTTTGGAAATCATCTACCTCAACCTTCGAAAAGCATCTGTTATACGACTTATGGCAATACTCCCGAACTCCCGCCCCAGTACTGGGTGGCGTCGAGGTTATCTCACCAACAACTGCATAAAAGAGATTTTCGATGTCGGCGAAACTAAACTCAGGTATTCCAAAACTGCAACGATAAAATTGTGACGAAAACACCTCGGAGCTCAACTCCTCGGGACACTGCCACAACCCCTAAATGACTGGAGGCACCAAGAACAATGTTCTCGTCACAAATCGATCGGAACGATTCCAAGATACCCTCGTGATCCTAAATTTTTTTTTCTGAAAATTTGAGAAGAGAGGAGTCAAAACTCTACGTCAGGATGCCTTACCAGAGCGATGAAGGGACTAGGGAGTAAAAGGAATTCCTAAACTCTCTGATATATAATTCCTAAATGACTCAAAATATTTTTCTAGACTCAACTCGTCAGCTAATTCGATCAAGCAGTGGGGGCTCCTAAGGTCGGGGAAGGCTCTGATTACCAACTTATAACACCGTCGATGCGGCTATATCTCCCACGTGTTGAAGCACGACTTAGAGGCATAACCGCATTGAAAGCTATGTCGCAAGTGAGGTAATCTTCACACAACCCATGTAATACATAAGGGAAAAGATAAATAGTTGGCTTACAATCGCCACTTCACACAAATACATGAATAAAGCATTACAACATCCAAATTTAATCAGGGACCGACTACGGAACCAAAATAAAAGAAGAACCCCAAATGCGACAAGGTCCCTGATCCACCCCAACCGGGCTCCACTACTGATCAACTAGAACGAAACAACACAAAGGACAAGATCTTCATCGAGCTCCTCCTTGAGCTTGGTTGCGTCATCTACACGGACTCATCGACACATTCAAGCTGGTTTTGGAAGTATCTGTGAGTCACGGGGACTCAGCAATTTCGCACCCTCGTGATCAAGACTATTTAAGCTTATGGGTAAGGTAAAGGTATGAGGTGGAGCTGCAGCAAGCGACTAGCATATATGGTGGCTAACATACGCAAATGAGAGTGAGAAGAGAAAGCAAAGCACGATCGAGAAACTATGATCAAGAAGTGATCCTAGAACAACCTACATCAAGCAAAACTCCAACACCGTGTTCACTTCCCGGACTACGACGGAAAGAGACCATCACGGTAACACACGCGGTTGATGTATTTTAATTAAGGTCAACTTCAGGTTTACTACAACCGGACGTTAACAAATTTCCATCTGCCCATAACCGCGGACACGGCTTTCGAAAGTTCAAATCCCTGCAGGGGTGTCCCAACTTAGCCCATCACAAGCTCTCATGGTCAACGAAGGATATTCCTTCTAGCGGGAAGACCCGATCAGACTCGGAATCCCGGTTACAAGACATTTCGACAATGGTAGAACAAAACCAGCAACACCGTCCGAATGTGCCGACAAATCCCGATAGGAGCTGCACATATCTCGTTCTCAGGGCACACTCAGATGAGCTCTCCATACAACTAAAACCAATCCTCGAGTTTCCCCGAGGGGGCGTTGCACAGGACTCTAGTTTGGACCAACACTCAGAGGAGCACTGGCCCAGGGGGGGGGTAAAATAATGATGACCGTCAAGAGCGCGACTCCCAAGGGAAAAGAAAAGGCTAGGTGGAAAATGGTAAAACCAATGTTGGGCATTGCTGGAAGAGTTTTATTCAAGGAGAACTGTCAAGGGGTTCCAATTATAGCCCAACCGCGTAAGGAACGCAAAATTCGGGAACATAACACCGATATGACGGAAACTAGGGCGGAAAGAGTGCAACAAAATACCAGGCATAAGGCCGAGCCTTCCACCCTTTACCAAGTATATAGATGCATTAATTAAATAAGATATATTGTGATATCCCAGCGAGTAAACATGTTCCAACAAGGAACAACATCTCCATGTTCCAACAAGGAACAAACTTCAATCTTCACCTGCAACTAACAACGCTATAAGAGGGGCTGAGCAAAGCGGTAACATAGCCAAACAACGGTTTGCTAGGACAAGGTGGGTTAGAGGCTTGGTTCAACAATATGGGAGGCATGACAAGCAAGTGGTAGGTATCGCAGCATAGGCATAGCAAAAGAGCGAGCATCTAGCAAGCAAAGATAGAAGTGATTTCTAGGGTATGGTCATCTTGCCTGAGATCCCGCAAGGGAGACGAACGAGTCCATGAAGAAGACAAACGGACGTAGTCAAACGGATCCTCACAAACGCGACATTACCGGATCCAACCCGAAGAAGCAACACCGGAAACAAGCAAACAATCATGGTAAACAACCATCACATAATCATGGCATGATGCACAAACAAGTATGATGCATGTCCGGTTTAATGAAGCATGGCACGGCAAAGTGCACAAACAATCCTACAAATTAAGTGGAGCTCAATATGCAACTCCGTTGCATATTAACGAAACACCACATTCAAGTTATTTAGTTTAATCTCGTTTATGTACCCAACAATATTAAATGTTATTAAGCATGGCAAGAGGTGTAGCATAAAAGAAACTATCTAACTAAGCAATTTAAATGAGGCCGGAAGCAACGAACAACAATTCTGGTAACTCCTCATGTGCATATATTAGGTTTGGTACTGTTCTTCCCTAAACCATATTTTAGAGTTGTTAAACATGCAAGATGATGCCACCATGTTAAACTAGGCAAAATTCTACCCCATTTATATATAAAGATTATTAAAATCGGAGTTACGATTATTTAGTTATGAATTAAATCATTTTAGCATGTTATTTAAGCAAATTAAAGCAAACAACAAGTTAAACACCTCAAACATGCATGAAAGCTGGATATTGTGAAACTAGATGAAATTCTAGTCATGTTACATATATAAATCATTTCCATCCGATGCACGGTTTGAGAGTTATGTTATGCGTGAACTAGGAGGATTTTTCTGTAAAACTTCAGTCTCAGGATAAATGGCTAAAAACGCAAATCTGAAAAAAAATAGGAACTGGGCCGAATCTGGCTGGCCCGAAGGTATACATGAGAGGGGTTGGAGGGGTTGCTCACATTGGGCCTGGCCCGGTCGGTGCAGCAGGGGCAGGCCGGTGCTGGATCTGGGCCTTGCGTGGGAGCTGGGCCAGCACGCGCAGGGTGGAAAATGGGACGAGGTGAGGCGAATAGTCAACAGGGTCGAGGCAAGGGGATCGAGCCGGTGTTGTTGTGTCGCTCGATACAGAGGACGCCATGGCGGGGCGGCGCTAGACGAAGATGGACGCGCGGTGACCGGGTCAGGTGAGGCCGGATCTGCCAGGTGGGGAGGAGGAGGTCCACACAACAAGGCTGGTCAGAGGCTCTGGTGGCTGGAGGAAGCGAGCGCGCTCCCGTGACGAAGGCGACGGGACAGGGGAGCTGCAGCGGCGAGAAGGAGGACTCCAGCGAGGGGCCGACAAGGACGCAATCCCTGCAGGCGGCGAGGTGCAGGGGTGGTCTGGCACCGGATCATGGCGGAGAAGAAGCAGGGCGGACACGTAGATGAACTACAATGGCGGCATGGGCTCCTGGTGGCCGGTGACTCGTGGCGTCGCCATGGGACTCGGTTTCCTGCGAAGAAGAGGACACGAGCAGAGCTTAGAGAGAGAGCCACGGGAGGAAGGAGAAGAGGAGGGCAGAGAGAAAGAGCAGGGACGGCGAGGATGGCCTGCGGGTTGCTGCTGCTCGCCGGTAGCGGTTGGGACGGCGACGAGGACGGGTTGCAGGTGGCTCCGACGCAGGACTTGGGCGCAGGGGCGAGGCAAGCATCGAGCAGATCCGGCGGGCGCGGGGTTGAGGACGAGGTGGAGGCAGCGCGGTCGCCGGTTGCCGCTACTACTCCGGCGAGGTGGCTCGGGCATGCTGGTTCCTCGGGCACGAGGGATCGAGCAAGGAGGAGGGGGTTGCGCTGGTTGGTGGGTTGGAAAAAATGAGGGGGGATTTTTGGACTTGGAGAGATCCCGAGGTGGGAGATAGAGCGGCGGCAGTGGCAGGGACAAATCCCCTAGATTTTAGGGTTGGTTTGATTGGTAGGTGGTGGACTATATATATAGGGACAATCGGATTAGGTTTGGACCCTCCGATCAAAATCAGACGGTCTCAGATAAATAGGTTAGGGAGCCCAATTAAGAAAATGGAGACATTTTGTAGATGTTCGGGGATGATCCGGACACAACGGTGGCGACAGTCCGGGTCCGGGACAGCTATCGGACGCGCGCGCGAGGGGGGCTGCGGGCTGACGAGAGAGGTTAGGTTGGACCTGGCGGTAGGTAGTGAGCTGTGTAGACGGTCTCGAGCTGAGAGAAGAGAAGAGAGGGAGGCCCGACGACTGTTTCCGGAGACCGAAAACGTCCAACGTTAGACCGTCTATAATGCCGCTATAGTTTAACGGTTGGGCTATCAAACGAGCTCCGAATGCGATGAAACTTGGCAGGCGACCTACTAACAACATAACAACACCACATGCCAACCTTCAACCCATTCCGAGAACATTTTTCGGCCACTAATAAAATACTATTTCGGACATGCCGCGGGCGCATGCGAGTGTGTCTGGGCTCAGAACGGACAACAGAAGGAATTGGGAAACCCAGACGAATGCAAGTTTCGAAAACATGATGATGCAATGCACATGATGACATGACAAGATGCAACACGCAAGAAAAAGACATGGCAACAACAACGAATAACTCGAAGACACCTGGCACATCGGTCTCGGGGCGTTACAGCTTATGGCCATGACAAGAAGCCTCAAGAAAAAACAGCAACAACTTAAAGCTGATCAAGATTTGCTAGTTGACAGATGGACTGAAGTCCTTGCGGCCGGAGAGAACTCGAACGCCCCTCCAAGAGCTACCCAAAGCGCAGGTTGCTACCCTGATTAGAGGAGGAAGCACTTGATGCGGCCGACCGACCACCTCGTGGCCGCGACAGAGAAGCCTCTCGGCCCTCCACTGAAGCCGCACCCCGTACCAAGGCACGGGAATATGCGTCGGACTTACGAGACATGTTGGAGGACAAGGCAAGGCAAACAAGATCGATCTACGGATCGCGTGGGCGCCCCGCGGCTCGAGATGGTAACCATCACGCCGGCCACAAATTTGGCAGGGCCGAACACAGCTCATTGGAGCTACGTCATGATATCGCCCAGTACAGAGGCGCCACACACCCACTATGCTTCACAGACGAAATAATGGATCATCAAATCCCCGAGGGTTTCAAACCCGTAAACATCGAATCATATGATGGCACAACAGATCCTGCGGTATGGATCGAGGATTATCTCCTTCATATCCACATGGCCCGCGGTGATGATTTCCACGCCATCAAATACCTCCCACTCAAGCTTAAAGGACCAGCTCTGCATTGGCTTAACAGCTTGCCAATAGGATCAATCAGTTGTTGGGAGGACCTGGAAGCCGCATTCCTTGACAATTTCCAGGGCACTTATGTGTGACCCCCAGACGCCGATGACCTAAGTCACGTAATCCAGCAGCCAGAGGAATCAGCCAGGCAATTTTGGACACGGTTCCTAACAAAGAAAAATCAAATAGTCGACTGTCCGGACGCTGAGGCCCTAGCAGCCTTCAAGCAAAATATCCATGACGAGTGGCTTTCCTGGCACCTTGGACAGGAAAAGCCGAAGTCTATGGCATCACTCACGACACTCATGACCCGCTTTTGCGTGGGAGAAGACAGCTAGCTCGCTCATAGCAACAATATGACCAAGAACCCTGGTAATTCAGATACCAGGGAGAGTAGTGGCAGGTCGCGTCGCAACAAGCAGAAGCGCCGCATTAACGGCGACAATAATGAGGATACGACAGTCAATGCCGGATTCAGAGGCTCTAAAGCCGGTCAGCGGAAAAATCCATTCAAAGGGAATCCTAGGGGCCCGTCCAGTTTGGACCGAATACTCGACCACTTATGCCAGATACATGGCAACCCCGAAAAGCCGGCCAATCACACCAACAGGGATTGTTGGGTGTTCAAGCAGGCAGGCAAGTTAAATGCCGAAAATTAAGACAAGGGGCTGCATAGCGATGATGACAAGGAGCCCCGGCCGCTGAACAACAGTGGACAGAAGGGTTTTCCCCCACAAGTGTGGATGGTGAACATGATATACGCAACCCACATCCCCAAGAGGGAGCGGAAGCGCGCGTTAAGGGACGTATACGCGATAGAGCCAGTCGCCCCAAAGTTCAACCCATGATCCTCCTGCCCGATCACCTTTGATCTAAGGGACCATCCCACTAGCACCCGTCACGGCAGATTCGTCGCATTGGTTCTAGACCCAATTATTGACGGATTTCATCTCACTAGAGTCCTTATGGACGGCGGCAGCAGCCTGAACCTGCTCTACCAGGATACAGTGCGGAAAATGGGCATAGATCCCTCAAGGATTAAGCCCACCAAAATGACCTTTAAAGGTGTAATACCAGGTGTAGAGGCCAACTGTACAGGCTCAGTCACACTTGAAGTGGTCTTTGGATCTCTGGATAATTTCCGAAGCGAGGAGTTAATCTTCGACATAGTCTCGTTTCGCAGTGGTTATCACGCACTGCTCGGGCGAACCGCATTCGCTAAGTTCAATGCGGTACCGCATTACGCATACCTTAAGCTCAAGATGCCAGGCCCTCGAGGAGTAATTACGGTCAATGGAAACACCGAACACTCCCTCCGAACGGAGGAGCACACCGCGGCCCTTGCAGCGGAAGTACAAAGCAGCCTTTCCAGGCAGTTCTCCAGTCCGGCCACTAAACGACCGGACACCGTCAAGCGCGCCCGGAGTAACCTACAGCAAGACCGCCTGGCACGATCCGAGCAGGCGTAGCAATGCGGCCCCAACCCCAACCCTCGCAAAAAGGCGACGCCAGTACTTCGCGTACATAACTATGCTCTAGAGATACCATGGGCACGGGGGAGAGGCACCATCATGGCACACCCGAAACACGGCTTAAACCGCACCAGGGGCTGCCGATTTTTTAATTTTCTCTTACTTTCAGGACTCCACTCTTCGGAAGGCCTGTTCGGCAATTCAATTGCCGCACAAATGATGCAAGAACCAGGGAAGTAGACAAGCCACACCGCATTATGGAACTCCCAGGTGGTCTCTATCACGAGCAGTATACCTGTTTCGCATACTATTCTGTAGCTTGCCCCTGGAACGGACATGTTACATAGTCCAACCTTTTGCTTATCACATTAATTGTACCGTTCTGCTTTGATCACAACCCTCTTTAATAAACAATGCATAGCTTTTGTCTATTTTCGCATTACTCTTTATATATATATGTTCCTTAACGACATGTTGCACCCGTACACTTTGGTACGGCCAAAATACGACAGGGGCTTCAGTACCCCTCAACATGGTGTGAGAAGTCCGAACACTTTAACAAGTACGGCACCCCGAACTTATAGCATTATATGCATCGGCTCCGAATCATGTCTTGGGTCAATAGTTGGGTTTGCCCGGCTCCTATGTTTTGGTGGCTTACGTTCCGCTATATCGGCTAAGGTAGCACTAGGAGAACCACTGCAATTGTGCCCCAGTTGAGCTGGGTCGAGCACCTTAGTGGAGAAAGCTAAAACTGACTGTCATGATGGAGCGAGAGCTGGTCGCTGTTCGAGAGGTTTTTTCGAGTCCCTAAAGACTTATGCCGCTTAGGGCGAGGAGCCGGCTCTGTCCGGTCAAGGCGTGGATAGCGCCCCGAACTCGGTCTTCCGAATACTAGGGGCTTCGCCGAAATTTAAAATTATAGAATTCTATGGCTAAGTGAGAGTGTTCACGCATTATAGTCCGATTGCCTTGTTCGTTGGGCTGAGCACCTCCCTCGAAGGACCCAAACATGGGAAAAAGAGCACTCGGGTTTATCCCTGAACACCCCAGCACCAGCGGCACGGGGGCATAAGCCGACGACTCGCCATCTCTCAGAATTGATAAACAGCCGCACAGAAGGTAATATTTTAAATTCAAACAGCATTGCTTAGCGCATATGGACAAGTTTTCAGCGCACAGGACAAAACGAGCAAGTTTCACTCAAAAATTACATCCCTAGAACATTCATCCGCCACAAGGCGGGCACCCTTCAGAACATCCTTATAATAATTCTCAGGCTTGCGTTGTTCTTTCCCCAGCGGTGGCCCGTCCTTCACAAGCTTCTCAGCATCCAGCTTGCCCTAGTGCACCTTAGCACGGGCAAGGGCCCTACGGGCACCTTCAATGCAGACAGAGCGCTTGATGACTTCGAGCCTTGGACAGGCCTCCACCAGCCGCCGCACTAGCCCGAAATAGCTCCCAGGTAGAGCCTCTCCAGGCCACAGCCGAACTATGAGGCCCCTCATGGCCTGTTCGGCCGCCTTGTGGAGCTCGACCAGTTGCTTCAGCAGGTCGCTCAGGGGCATGGGGTGTCTGGCCTCAGCATATTGAGACTAGAACACCTTCTCTATCGAGCTACCCTCCTCGGCTCGATAGAATGCGGTGGCATCAGACACACTCTGGGGAAGATTTGTGAACGCTCCTGGAGAGCTCCGGATTTGGGTAAGTAACAAGTAACTCGCGTTTATGTGTTTGCTTTGCGTAAAGAATGCCTTACCCGCCGCTATCTTCTTCACTTCATCCAACTCCTAGAGGGTCTTCTGGGATTCGGCCTTGGCAGACTTGGCATTTTCAATAGCCACCGCGAGCTCGGACGCTCGCATCTTTGAGTCACGCTCCAAACTCTCATGCTTTTCCATGAGAGCCTGGAGCTCTTGCCGTACCTTGCCAACGTCGGCCTCATACTTCTCCCGCTCGGTGCGCTCCGTGGCCTCCGTCTTCTCGGCCTCGAGCAGCGCTTGCTTAAGGGTCGCCACCTCAGACGTGGCCCCTACAATAGCCACGATAATCCTGTCATTTTTTTGGCAATTGCACCTTTATATATATATTAAAACAAGGTATTTATTACCTTCATTGTCCTCGAGCTGCTTCTTGGCACGCCCGAGCTCTTGCTCAGACTGCTCGAGGTTCTGCTTTAGCGTGTCCACTTCTGTAGTCAGTGGGCGGACGCCAGCAGGGAAGCCTGCACACGCATATTGACTCCTTTTTGGTAGACTCCTGCGAATTTTATTTGATCCTCTATTCGGCTTTTCTTCTCGAACGCCAAACAGAGCATCAGGGGCTACTATCTATGCGGTAATATTATTTACACATTCTTTACTTACCTCAAAGCCTATTAAAAGGCTAGTACAAGCTTCAGTCAGTCCGCTCTTGGCGGACTGAACCTTTTGGACCACTACACTCATAATGGTGCGGTGCCCCTCAACGATGGAGGCGCCTTGGAGTGCCTCCAACAGATTGTCCGACGCCTCCGGTTGGACGGAGGTTTCCGACACGGTGGGCTTGCTCCTCTTGTAAGGAGGTCCCCCGCCGGACTCTGGAACCTTTGAAGGTTCCGGAGCGGTGTCCGGCCTAGGGCCGGACTTGGAGCCCTGGGGGGTCTCATCCCCTTTACTCCTGGAGTCTGGGAGGTTGCCTCGTGGCGCCTCCAGGACCACCCCCTCCTGGATTGGAACCAGTTGGGACAACACTTCGGTGTCGTCCGTAGGGCGGGGGGAGGAAGCCGTCGGAAGCGAGTTCACCTCCGACGAGTCCAGTAAGCCGCTCGACGACGCGTCGAGCCGGTCTTTGGGGGGGCTGCATAAACATATTCGACATAAGGGAAAGCTGTGCAATAAACGAATACTATGAATTACTCTGGTATCCGGATACTTATGATTTGGCCAGGGGCTTGGCCCTGGGTGCCCACTCCTCTTCGCCGTCGTCGGCGTCGGTGGAGTAGTCCGGAGGAAGGGTTTTCCCCTTCTTGGACCCTCCGGCCTCCCCGGAGAGGGCGGCCTTCCGTTTCTTCTCTCCCCCCTCTGGAGGGGGAGAGGTCTCTTCTTCTTCCTCCTCGTCTTCACGGGAGGAATGCGCCTCGGAACCATCGGATAATGGATCCGACGCCTCCTGGTTCCGGGCACTCTTTCGAGTCCCCGTGGCCTTTTTTGCGGCCTTCTTCGCCGGCACCACATAGGGTGCCAGAACCAGCAGCTTCGCTAGGTGAGCGTCCGCTGGGCCTTGGGGCAAAGGAGCCGGACAATTGATCTGTCCGGATGTCTCCTGCCAATTCTGTCAAAGGTAAGGGAGTTTAGATCCCGCATGGAGTCAAACTATGAAAAACTGATACCCTGTAAATGGAAAAAAACGCTTACCACGAGAGCATGATGCTGCGCACTGAATCCGCGATCCTCGATAGCGGATGCGGGAGCCTCAGGGCCCTTGAAAAGCACCTTCCAGGCATCTTTGTACGTCGTGTCGAAGAGCCTGTTCAGAGTTTGGTTCCGTGCCGGGTCGAACTCCCACAGGTTGAAAGCCCGTTGTTGACACGGGAGGATCCGGCGGATGAGCATAACCTGGACTACGTTGACAAGTTTGAGCTTCTTGTCCCCCAGGGATTGGATGCATGTTTGGAGTCTGGTCAGCTCTCCTTTTTTACCCCAGGACAGGCCGGTCTCCTTCCAGGAGGTGAGCCCCGTAGGGGGTCCGGACCAAAACTCGGGGGCTGCGACCCATTCGGGGTCGCGTGGCTCGGTGATGTAAAACCATCCCGATTGCCACCCCTTCAGGGTCTCCACAAAGGAACCCTCAAGCCATAAGACGTTGGCCATCTTGCCCACCATGGCGCCTCCGCACTCCGCCTGGTCGCCGCCCACCACCTTCGGCTTGACGTTGAAAGTCTTGAGCCATTGGCCGAAATGGGGGCGGATGCGGAGGAAGGCCTCACACACGACGATAAACGCTAAGATGTTGAGGACAAAATTCGGGGCCAGATCGTGGAAATCCAGGCTATAGTAGAACATGAGCCCCCGGACAAATGGATGGAGAGGGAAGCCTAGTCCACAGAGGAAACGGGGTAGGAACACCACCCTCTCATGGGGCCTAGGGGTGGGGATGAGCTGCCCCTTTTCGGGAAGCCGGTGCGCAATGTCGTTAGACAGGTATCCGGCCTTCCTTAGTCTTTTGATGTGCCCCTCCGTGACGGAGGAGACCATCCACTTGCCTCCCGCTCCGGACATGGCTGGAGAAGGTTGAGGTGGGGAGTGCGGACTTGGGCGCTGGAGCTCGAGTGCGCGAGAATGGATAAGCAAGGGAGGAAGAAGGCGTAGGTAAAAAGGTGGATCCTTATCCCCTTATATAGGTGGACGCAACTACGTGTCCCCACCAGCCTGATAAAACTCGCTTATCTCCCAAGCGCCGTAATCAATGGCACGGTTGGGTTACCCACACCCGTATTGATGAGAATCCCGGAATAAGGGGACATGATCTCTGCTTTAACAAGACGTGCCAAGGAAACCGCCTCGCATACCGTGCTGGGGTGGGATAATGAAACGACTCGGATAAAGGCTTGGCCGTGGTGTGTCACACTACGGAATATGTCAGCAGATTAGATTTGTGTAAATATTATTCTCTCTATGGAAATATGTGCAAACTTATTTTGCAGAGCCGGACACTATCTTTGTGTTCAAAATCTTCTATGAAGTACATGCAGGAGGAACCCGCCTTGCAATGCCGAAGACAATTTGCGTGCCGGACTCGTCGTCATTGAAGCCTGGTTCAGGGGCTACTGAGGGAATCCTGGATTAGGGGGTGTCCGGATAGCCGGAATATACCTTCAGCCGGACTCCTGGACTATGACGATAAAAGATTGAAGACTTCATCCCGTGTCTGGGAGGGACTTTCCTTGGCGTGGAAGGCAAGCTTGGCGATGCGGATATTTAGATCTCCTACCATTGTAACTGACTCTATGTAACCCTAACCCTATCCGGTGTCTATATAAACCGGAGGGTTTTAGTCCGTAGGATGACATACACATCAACAATCATACCATAGGCTAGCTTCTAGGGTTTAGCCTCTTCGATCTCGTGGTAGATCTACTCTTGTACTACCCATATCATCAATATTAATCAAGCAGGATGTAGGGTTTTACCTCCATCAAGAGGGCCCGAACCTGGGTAAAACTTCGTGTCCCTTGTCTCCTGTTACCATCCGGCCTAGACGCACAGTTCGGGACCCCCTACCCGAGATCCGCCGGTTTTGACACCGACACATGCTATTATATTATCTGTTTAGGATGTTTTATATGCAATTTTATATTATTTTTGGGACAAACCTATTAAGCTAGAACACAGTGCCAATTCCTTTTTTTTCTGTTTTTGAGTTTCGCAGAAAAGGAATACCAAATGGAGTCCAAACGGAATAAAACCTTCGCAATGATTTTTCTTGCACCGAAAAACAACCAGGAGACTTGGATATGAAGTTGGAGGAGCCACGAGGCATCCACAAGGACGGAGGGCATGCCCCCACCCTTATGGGCCCCCGTGCACCTCCTGGCCTATTTCTTTCGCCTATATATTCCCAAACATCCCCAAACCAACAAAGGCATCCACAAAAACACGTATCCACCGCCGCAACCTTCTGTACCCGTGACATCCCATCTAGGGCCCTTTTCCGGCACCCTGCCGGAGGGGCATTCAATCACGGAGGGCTTCTACATCAACTCTATTGCCTTTAGGATGAAGCGTGAGTAGTTTAACTAAGACCTACATGTCAATAGCTAGTAGCTAGATCGCTTCTTCTCTCTCTTTGATTCTCAATACCATGTTCTCCTCGATATTCTTCGAGATCTATTTGATTTATCACTTTTTTGCGGTGTGTTTGCCGAGATCCAATGAATTGTGGATTTATGATCATCTTATCTATGAATAATATTTGAATCTTCTCTGAGTTCTTTTATGCATGATTTGGTACCATTGTAATTCTCTTCGAACTATCAGTTTAATTTGGCCAACTAGGTTAGTTTTTCTTGCAATGGGAGAAGTGCTTAGCTTTGGGTTCAACCTTTCGGTGTCCTTTCCCAGTGATAGTAGGGGCAGCAAGGCACATATTGTATTGTTGCCATCGAGGATAAAAAGATGGGGTTTTCGTCATATTCCTTGAGTTAATTCCTCTACATCATGTCATCTTACTTAATGCGTCACTCTGTTCTTCATGAACTTAATACTCTAGATACAAGCAGAAGTCGGTCGATGTGTGGAGTAATAGTAGTAGATGCAGGATCGTTTCGGTCTACTTGACATGGACGTGATGCCTATATTCATGATCATTGCCTTAGATATCGTCATAACTTTGTGCTTTTCTATCAATTGATCGGTAGTAATTTGTTCACGTACCGTATTATTTGCTATCATGAGAGAAGCCTCTAGTGAAACCTATGGCCCCCGGGTCTATTTTCCATCATATAAGTTTATATTTTTCGTCATATAAGTTTCTACTTTCTATGATACAAGTTTTCGATCTACAATATTAGTTTCCGATTTACTATTTTTGCAATCTTTTACTTTTTGATCTATAAATCAAAAATATGAAAAATATTTACTTTACCGTTTATCTATCTCTATCGGATCTCACCTTTGCAAGTAACTGTGAAGGGATTGAGAACCCTTTGTCGTGTTGGGTGCAAGTTGTTTGATTGTTTGTGTAGTTATTCTGTGATTTGTGCATGGTCTCCTACTAGATTGATACCTTGGTTCTCAAACTGAGGGAAATACTTATCTCTACTTTGCTGCATCACCCTTTCCTCTTCAAGGGAAAAACCAATGCAAGCTCAAGAAGTAGCAGGAAGAATTTTTGGCGCCGTTTCCGGGGAGATCTATGCAAAGTCAGGACATACCAAGTACTCATCATAAACTCTCATCTCTTGCATTACATTATTCGCCATTCACCTCTCGTTTTCCTCTCCCCCACTTCTAAAAAGATTTTTGAAAAGATTTGCCATTTCTTCGCCCCTCTTCTGTTCATCTTCCTTGTTTGCTTTCAGGTTGCTCGTTTGCTAGATTGGTTTATTGGCACCATGTATGAAATTGGGGAGGATATCGCTGAAAAGGACAGTAGTAATGATGGGGGGGAACTTTGATGCTCTTGCTAATACTAATCCTCATGAAGAATCTACTATTCTGCAGATTAAAAGGCTTCGCATAGGTAGCGGCAATATTATTGGAAAAGGGGTTATCCAAGATTTCTTTACTTGTGTCGGTGCGCTTCCCACTTCTGGTGGATCTATTCTCCATAAAACTAGTAGTCTTGCGGATGCTATATCCTTGCTCGTAGTTGAACTTGAAAGACAATTTGTGCATATGCATCCATCCATACAAAGGATTTTTCTAGAGTTTTCTAATATTGAGCATTCTTCTGTTAAGTGCTCCACCACTATATTTCTAGCCGACGAGTATAGATTTATTATGAAAGAAGCTAGTGAAATTTTTGCGCATTATAAAGTAGATGGTGGTCGTCCTCCCATAGAATGAATTATTTTTAACCAAGAGGACATAATGAGTTTACGTTCTTTAGATCATGCTGCTTATAACGAAAATTTAAGAAAGAGAGTCCCTACCGATGTTTTAGTTGATAAGATTTCCGAGCTTAATGATAATTTTGCTATACAAAACAACGGATTTGGTTTCTCTCTTGGATACAATCTCATGACTTTTTGCCAAAAGAATGCTTATAATGATGAGTTGGTCATACAATATGAGGGGCCGAAGGAGGAACCAATTCCTCCCGAACTTGATCTTGGGGACTCTTATCCCATTAAATTTAGCACTTTTGATAACTTTTGCTTACCACAATGAAAACTTTCTGCTGAACGAAGGGAGTATGAGATGAGTTTCTGAGATTTCCCTTACCATTATTACGATTATACCTAGATCTATTCGTGTTTTTATGCCTAGTTAGGGGCGTTAAACAATAGCGCTTGTTGGGAGGCAACCCAAGTTTATTTTTTCTTTTTTCTTTTTAGGTTCTGTTTTGCAATAAATAATTCATCTAGCCACTGATTAGATGTGGTTTTTATGTTTTAGTTAGTTTTTGTGCCAAGTAAGACCTTTGGGATCGCTTACGGTGATAGTTGATTTGATCTTGCTGAAAAACATAAACTTTTGCACTCAGGAAAACAATTCTCATTTTCAACAGAAGCGTGATAAAATACTTATTCTTTTTGCAGAATATTAATAAACAAATTTCTCACGCTGTCCTATGTTTTCAGAATTTTTCGAGTTACAGAAGTATTCGAGAGTTACATATTGCTACAGACTGTTCTGTTTTTGACACATTCTATTTTCTATGTGTTGTTTGCTTATTTTGATTATTCTATGAGTAGTATCACCGGGTATGAACCATGGGAAAGTTGGAATACAGTAGATATTACACCAATATAAATAAAGAATGAGTTCACAATAGTATCAAAAGTGGTGATTTATTTTCTTATACTAATGGAGCTTATGAGATTTTCTTTTGAGTTTTGTGTTCCAAGTTTTGGGTAAGGATTTGATGGACTATAGAATAAGCAGTGGCAAGAGCCTAAGCTTGGGGATGCCAAAGGCACCCCAAGGTAATATTCAAGGAAAACCAAGAGCCTAAGCTTGGGGATGCCCCGGAAGGCATCCCCTCTTTCCTCTTCGCCTATCGATTACTTTACTTGAGGCTATATGTTTATTCACCACATGATATGTGTTTTGCTTGGATCCTCTTGTATGATATGAGTATTTGCTCTTTAGTTTGCCACAATCATCCTTGCTATACACACCTTTTTAGAGGGACACGCATGAATCGTGATTTATTAGAATACTCTATGTTCTTCAATTATATCTTTTGAGCTAGGCAATTTTGCTCTAGTGCTTCACTTATATCTTTTAGAGCACGGCGGTGGTTTTATTTTATAGAAATTGTTGAACTCTCATGCTTCACTTATATTATTTTGAGAGTCTTTAAACATCATGGTAATTTGCTTTGGTTATAAATTTAGTCCTAATATTATAGGCATCCAAGAGGGATATAATAAAAACTTTCATATAAAGTGCATTGAATACTATGAGAAGTTTGATTCCTTATGATTGTTTTGAGATATAAAGATGGTGATATTAGAGTCATGCTAGTGACTAATTGTGAATTTGAGAAATACTTGTGTTAAAGTTCATGATTCCCATAGCATGCATGTATGGTGAACTGTTATGTGATGAAGTCGGAGCATGATTTATTTATTGATTGTATTCCTTATGAGTGGCAGTCGGGGACGAGCGATGGTCTTTTCCTACCAATCTATCCCCTAGGAGTATGCGCGTAGTACTTTGTTTCGATAAATAATAGATTTTTGCAATAAGTATGTTAGTTCTTTATGACTAATGTTGAGTCCATCGATTATACGCACTCTCACCCTTCCACCATTGCTAGCCTCTCTAGTGCCGCGCAACTTTCGCCAGTGCCATAAACCCACCATATACCTTCCTCAAAATAGCCACCATACCTACCTATTATGGCATTTCCATAGCCATTCTGAGATATATTTCCATGCAACTTTCCACCATTCCGTTTATTATGACACGCTTCATCATTGTCATATTGCTTTGCATGATCATGTAGTTGACATCGTATCTGTGGCAAAGCCACCTTTCATCATTTTTTATACATGTCTCTCTTGAGTCATTGCACATCCCGGTACACCGCCAGAGGCATTCATACAGAGTCATATTTTGTTCTAAGTATCGAGTTGTAATTCTTGAGTTGTAAGTAAATAGAGGTGTGATGATCTTCATTATTAGAGCATTGTGCCATGTGAGGAAAGGATGATGGAGACTATGATTCGCCCACAAGTCGGGATGAGACTCCAGATGAAAAAAAGAGGCCACTAAAATGAGAGAAGGCCCGCAAAAAAATAAGAGAAAAGAGAGAAGGCACAATGTTACTATCCTTTTACCACACTTGTTCTTCAAAGTAGCACCATGATCTTCAGGATAGAGAGTCTCCTATGTTGTCGCTTTCATATACCGGTGGGAATTTTCCGTTATAGAACTTGGCTTGTATATTCCAATGATGGGCTTTCTCAAATTGCCCTAGGTCTTCATGAGAAAGCAAGTTGGATGCACACCCACTTAGTTTTATTTTTGAGCTTTCATAAACTTATAGCTCTAGTGCATCCGTTGCATGGCAATCATTACTAGAATCAGGATCTTTGCCGTCAGCCAGCTCTTTGTTGTCTGCTAGCTGACGGCAAAGAAGATCTTTGCCATCAGCTTACAAAAAACTGATGGCAAAGAATGAGCTGACGGCAAAGATCATGTTTGCCATCTGCTAGCTGACGGCATAAAATTTCTGGAGTCTCCTAGCAGACGGCAAAGAGGGAGGGTGGCCCACTAATGAGAACGACCTAATGGCCACTTTCTTCGTCGTCTGCTAGCAGATAGCTAAGCTTCTTTGTCTCTGCTAGCAGACGATAAAGAAAGTGGCCAACCTAACGGGCGTTTCCCCCGGCCCCATCCCACTAGCTAGGCTCTTTACCGTCTGCTAGCAGACGACAAAGAGCTTTGACCTAACTAAAAAATGGTCAGCGCCCGCGCCCTACCCCTCTCTCTCCCCCCTCTCTTTCTCCCCTCACCTCACCCCCACCGCCCCGACCCCCAAGTCCGCCCGCCGCCCCACCCAGTCCTCGCGGCCGCCCCGGCACCCCTGCGCCCCGCT
>NC_041388.1:214798541-214817053 GCF_002162155.2 Triticum dicoccoides
GCGCCCCGCTGCCCGTCGCCGCTCCGCCCCCCACCGCCCGGCACCTCTCCGTTCAGCCGCCCCCCGTCGCCTGGCGCCGTTCCGTCCAGCCGCCCCTTGGTGAGGTTCTTCACTTTTCTTTCTTTCTTTTTTCTTGCTATTTTTTGATTTAGGTTGTACTATTAGTAATTTAGGTTAGTTGATTTAGTTGCTTTTTTAGGTTAGTAGATTTTTGGTTAGTAGATTGTAGGTTAGTTTTGTTTATATTTAGTCATATTTTAGGTTAGTAGATTTTAGGTTATCAGTACATTTTGTGAGATGAAAAAAAGAAGAAAAGAAGAAAAAGTAGAAGTGGAGAGGAAAAAGGAAAATAAGGAAAAAGAATAAGAAAACGAAGACAAGAGGAAGAAGGAAAAGAAGGAAGAATAATAAAAAAGGAGAGGAAAAACGAAAATAAAGGAGGAGAAGAAGAAGATGAGGGGAGGAGGAGGAGGAGGAGGAGGAGAAGTAGAATAGAAGAAGAAGAAGACATGACCGGCACCCCGACACCCTGACCCGACACGACACCCCCAACACCCCGACCCCCCGACCCCTACACGACACCCCGACACCACGACCCCGACATAGCACCCTGACCCCGACATGGCACCACCGACCCCAACACAGCACCCCGACCCCGACACGACACCACCGACACCCTGACATGACACCCCGACACGGCAACCCTGACCCCGACAAGACACCCCCAACACATCCTGAAAAAGGTGCTCTTCAGCCTTCCAGAGGCCGACGAGGTCATATATTTGTGAATGATGTGTTAGGTCATATTTTTTCGATTTTGTTATAAAAAACATCATATTTGTGTTGATCAGGTGGTTTTAAATGTGCAATTGTTTCATCGCTGTGAGGGTCTGGTGTTCGACAACCTCTCCGTGCATTCGACGAGCTCCGCCCCTACATTTGTGGGTGAGCACAAATGACATCTCCTCCTTCCCCATTCATTTGCTCCGTTCCGATCTTCGTTCCAATGAAACTTGCTACCTATATGTGTCTTCAATCATCAGTATGCGTGACCACTATGCGTCTCCTGTTCGAAAGGGTTACATCTATAAATATGCATGCATTTGCATATTTATAACCGTGATTCTTTTGATTGTCCAACGTTATCCATGGACAGCCCGAGTATGTGTAGGTTGGGTTTCCCATATGCTCTGCTCCGGATCTGATGCCGAATTTTGTTAGTGCCTCCCTGTTGTTCTCTAGGTACACATCCTCTCTCCTTATTACAGAGACGTGTGTCAGGAGAACAGCGGGGAGGTGCTGCCAAAATTTTGCGTCAGATCTGGAGCAGCGCATGGGAAAACGAACCCAATCTACACATACTCGGGTGGGATTAGGACCTATCTTTACCTATTAGCGTCTAGGTTGCATGGACGTAATAAAAGTGACAAACTCCATTAACGGATGAATATATACATGCTGATATATATATATATATATATATATATATATATATATATATATATATATATATATATATATTTCTTATGTGTCCAGTAGCTAGACAAGATGAGTGATCGTGCATGGATGTACACCGGTCACACTAGTGAGAAAAACATGACCAATGAATGGTTAACAAGAACCAAGTTGTTTGTGAGAGTCACATATGCAAATGGCCAGAGGACAACCTGGTGCCCCTGTGCCGGGTGCGACAGTTGGCACAAGAGGACAGAGGATGAAATGGGCAAACACCTACAGAAGAGGGGTTTTACGCTAGGTTGTACGATATGGACATTTCTTGGCGAGTCCGCCCGACATGCCAGAGCTGAGGGGCTTCATCGTCGCACTGACGAGCATGGTACAGGGATGGAAGACATGGCGCAAGACTTTGATGATACTCGGGACTCCGATGATGAGATGGAGGAATCTGCAAAGGCCTTCAATGAGATGTTGGAGTCTTCAAAACGTCCTCTCCGCGAGCACACCGAGCTTTGTCAGCTGGAGGCCATCTCACAAATAATGGCTCTCAAGGCTCAATTCAACTTGGGCAGAGAATGCTACAACCCGATGATGACAATATTTGGACGTTTTCTACCCAAAGGCCATGTACTAACTACAAACATGTACCATTTAGAGAAAATCCTCCGTGTTATTAAGATACCCTATGAGAAAATAGATGCTTGTGAGAAAGGACGTGCCTTATTTAGGCTTTAGTATGCGGACTTGAACTATTGTCCCATTTGCAAGTCATCTAGGTATGTTGTGGTAGACACAGTATGGGTGAGAAGATGTAGACCAAAATCCCAGTGAATGTTCTTTGGTATATGCCAATCATACCAAGATTTCAACGTCTTTTCATGGTCAAAGAGACGGCCAGACAGATGACATGGCACAAAACGGGCAAAAGAACCCAAATAGATGCAGATGGGAAGCTGATGATGGTGCACACATCGGACCGTGAAGCGTGGAAGCGCTTCGATGCATTACATCATAAAAAGCGGCAAATCCAAGGCATCCTCGAGTCGCCATCAGCATGGATGAGTTCAGTGTGTTTGGTCTGATGGCATCCCAATACAATTGTTGGCCCGTATTTTTCATTCCACTCAATCTCCCCCCTCGGATAGATTATGCAAACAAAGAACATTTTCCTGACTTTGATAATTCCATGGCCCATCTATCTAGGGAAGAATATGAATGTGTACATGCAACTGCTGAAGGACGAATTGCAGGAAGCCTGGGATAATGGGTTCAAGACATATGATGCCTTTAGCAAACAGAACTTCATAATGCGTGTCTGGTACATGTACTCGACGCATGACTTGCCGGCGTATACGCTATTCTTTGGCTGGTGTGTTCATGGAAGGTTCTCGTGCTCCACATGCAAGGGAGCTCTTGAGTTTCGTTGGCTTCAGGCCGGTCAGAAGTTTTCTTGCTTCAACTTGCATAGACAGTTCCTGGATCCTCGCCATAAGTTCAGGAAAGACAAGAAGAAGTTCATCAAAGGTAGAGTTGTCAAAAACTCTGCACCATCTGCGTTGACAGGCCAAGAGATCCCGGATCAATTAAACGCTCTCGAGCCAGATCTAGAGCGTCTAGAGTATTTAAAGGGGTATAATTCGAAACACCCCTGGACTCACAAGACATGCTTGTGGGATCTGCCTTACTTCAAAGACCTCCTTTGCCCACACAACATCGACGTGATGCACACTGAAAAGAATATCGCCGAGGCACTTTTTGGTACATTGTTTCGCATAGACAGGAAGTCAAAGGATAATACTAAGGCTAGAGTCGGTCTGGTGGCGCTATGTGATAGACCGTTACAAAACATGCAACCACCGAAAGGAAAGCAGAACTGGACAAAGCCAAAGGCATGGTTCAATCTAGGAAGGCCAGCTATGAGGGAAATTATCTTGTGGGTGAAAATGTAGTTGATGTTCCCCGATGGGTATGCAGCGAATCTAAAGAGGGGAGCGACTCTTGAAAAATTGAAGATATTTGGTATGAAGAGTCATGATTGGCACATATGGATTGAGCGGGTAATGTCGTTCATGTTGCATGGCTTCATCCCTGAGGATGAATGGCTAGTACTAGCAGAGCTGAGCTATTTCTTCCATGTTCTTTGTGCGAAAGAACTATCGCCTAGTCTGCTAGAAGAAACCGAAGATTTTGCACCAGAGTTGATCTGCAAGTTAGACAAGATCTTTTCGTTGGGCTTCTTTAATCCAATGCAGCTGTTGATTTTGCATCTCCCAACCGAGGCAAAATGGGGGGGGGGTGCAAAATCGTTGGTGCTACAAAACTAAGAGGATGCAGAAGAAGCTTCGAGCAAACTGTAAAAAATAAATGTAGATATGAAGCATCGATGGTCGAGGCATTCATTACTGAGGAGGCAGCAAACTTCATGACAACACACTATGAAGCCAAAAATCGTCATTTGCATAATCCAAAGCCTCGGTACAATGCTGGAGACCCTAAAAAGGGTGGATCCAACCTTAGCCTATTCAAAGGGGATCTGGCACCAGCCTCCTTAACGTTGGATGTCAAAGAATGGCGGACCATTTCGTTGTATATCTTCAACAACCTAACGATTGAAGTGCGGCCATACATCGAGTAATTTCTCGGTACATTGTGTTTCACAACTTCTAATTCCTTCGAATTGCTCTTATTCCCAGATAAATTTGATACAGTCGATACATCGCCAAATTCCCGTATGGAGCGGTGATCCAAAAGGCTTCCGTCGAAGAGTATGAGCTTCTAGCAAAGCATTAAGGCGGCTATCCCGGTTTCATCTCTTGGTTCAAACAAACAGTAATTTCCATTAGACCATTTCATTGCTTCTTCTAATTTGCAGCTAATGCAACAATCCTTTCGTATTAAACTTGTAGGCTAATTCAGAGTTTATGGGCACCAATTTGAGACAAGTCGCTAATCATTTTGACTTCAAGGTCTGTTCATTTGACAAATACGACATCAACGGGTATCGCTTTCATACCTATGGAAAAGAGCTATCTATGGCCGACCAAAAGTCTACAGATTGTTGTGTCTCTGCTATCAATGAAGGAGATATCGAGTATTATGGAAGAGTTGAAGCAATTTATGAACTTCAATTCTATGGTGCAAACCCACCAAACGTCGTAGTCTTCAAATTTCCAGCTGAAGGAGACTAGAAGGACTCATGAAAATATAGGGCTAGTGGAAATCAAACAAAGCACCCATTTGGATGTTCTCGATGTCTATATTACGGCTCAACAGGCAAGCCAAGTTTTCTATCTACCATGGGCATGTCAAAGTGATCCAAATCTCAATGGTTGGGATGTCGTTTATGAAGTGCCGCCACATGTTAGACCACCTCCCCCCAATGAAGAAGATTATGAACCTCACATTAACCCAGACACACATGAAGGAGAATTCTTCCAAGAAACACGTCTTTCCAAAAAACGTTTCAAGAACCGCTCTACTTCACCCCAGAACATTGAAGTAGACAACGACAATGAAGAGCCGGGACTAGAAGAGGTTACTGCTGCGGATGACCTATCAATGCTTGACTGATTAAGTAAAGGAGGCCTTCCACATGTTGATACATTTATTGATGATGATGATGAGCACGCCATTACTGATAGTGATGATGATGATGCATTTATTGATCCCGGAGCATATATAGACGATGAAGAGTAATATTAGTAATGTCAGGTATTTAATTATTATTATGTACATTATATATTATTAATTAGTTCATGTTATTAGGTATTCAATTTTTTATTATGTTCATGATGATGATACACTTATTTTTTTATTATGTTTATGTTGTACTAATTTCGTTTACTCTTTGTCATTGTAGGTGTTGACAGATGGTTGGTGCGGGTCGAGAGCGCTCCAAGCCTCCTTCCTCGGCGCGTGTTGGGAGGGGTGTTTCCATTCCACCCCAGCACATCCAGAGAGGACTGCTAGACAGTATGAAGACACCACTTGAGGGCGCTTCTTCTTTGGCCGGGAGAGGTCATGGAAGACAAACAGGGGTCCTAGATGTGGATGTGGCGGCAGGAGAGCTAGGAAGGCTGCTATGCCTTCCTCGCCGCCACCCCCAGCTAATTCTCCCGACCACAGGACTGCTCCGTCTGAGGTGGACCCGTCTCAGACTCTGATCCATGAGCCTCGGGTCACCGAGCCTTCGTCCCACGAGACTCGGGTCCCAAAGTCTTCGTCCCACATGACTCTAGAGGCTAGTGGTCATGCTGATGGTGGCGAGGACAGCGTTTTTGAGGATAGCTATAGCAAGGGCGAGCTGGTTGAGGGGGTAAGAAGGTGTACCAGCGTGGTGGTACAAAGCTCCCGTCCGTGCCGGCGACCCGCGATCAGAGGTTGTTGATTGAGCCTAATGGGAAGAAGTAGGTGCATGTACTCTTTTTAACCTTTTGCCTTCATGTTTCTTCAAGTTAATATCTAATGTGTTGGCCTTGTCATACTGCAGGGGTTGGAAACACACCCCTAGTGTCCGCAGGCCCAACTAGGTCCTTGGTGTGCTCTGCCGGCACCACTCCCGGGGTGGGTCACGTTGCCAGGTGAGGGTGAGGTTCCACAGCTAGCACTGAGCTGGGAGCTGTACGTGGCTGCCCCAGCCCCGCCGAAGGTGAGGGTCGATGGTGTCTTGTGCGAGACAGTGGCCGACATTGTGATCCGGCGGTTTTGGGTAATTTCTCTTTTACAAAATTAAAAATCAACAATACCTAGTGATTGTACTAATCAGTATTATCTTGTTTGATTGCAGACCTTCTACAGGTGTCTTAAGGAACACGAGGCGGATGCGGCTATGGTTCTCGTAACCGAGTGCAAGCGACTACTTTAGAACTTATGGCATGAAGCTCGGGTGCAGGCTGTTCGAGACTACTACGCCTCGACTAACATTAAGATGTCCAAGACGAAGTGCCGCACCAAGTTTCTGAGTAAGGAGATGTACATGAAGGTAATTACCTATTCTGAAGGCCTTGTACTTGGTTTCCTTGATTTGATTCGTAGGCATAGCACTGAAATTTCTCTGGTCTAACTTAGGTGCCCCGAGATGGTGCGTGGATAGGATGGACTGTTGAGAGGCGTTGGTGGATGAGTGGTGCTCTCCCCAATGGCTAGCCGTCCACAACAAGGCCAGGGATAAGCGTGCCCAAACGCAAGGTGTGCCACACCATCAAGGGAGCTCCAACCTGTTTGAGTACAGGGATCACTAGGTATGTGGTTTGCTTCACGATTCATGCAATTTCATTCTTCATGCTAGCTTGAGCCCTTAACTAATATTTTGTTCCTCTCTTTTAGGCGGGAGAAAACAAGAAGGATGTGCCACCACTATTCGACCTCTATGCCATGGCCCATACTGCCCCGTACAAGAAGGCCAAGGCATTCTCTGAGGATGACCTTGATCATCCAGAGAGCTTCACCAACATATTCTCCCCAACAAGCCCGTGAGGTACAGAGACGTTGGGAAGACGAAGAAAGGGGAGGACTTCAACCAGAGCCAGAGTCCTTTTGATCCAGAGATCATGAAGCTATCTTGTGGCGGGAGGTACCATCGCTCGGTAGCCATTGGGGATGGACTTATACGTTGTCCTAGAACTCTCCTGGAGATCAAGAAGCGCCAGACAAGCTCCGATACTGTGATAAGGCCTCTTCCACGGCCAATGGAGCTCGCCATCGAGGCTAGTGAAGGAAATATGCCCTAGAGGCAATAATAAAGTTGTTATCTATATTTCCTTATATCGTGATAAATTTTTATTATTCATGCTAGAATTGTATTAACCATAAACTTAGTACATGTGTGAATACATAGACAAACGGAGTGTCACTAGTTTGCCTCTACTTGACTAGCTCGTTGAATCAATGATGGTTATGTTTCCTAACTATAGACATGAGTTGTCATTTGATTAACGGGATCACATCATTAGAGAATGATGTGATTGACTTGACCCATCCATTAGCTTAGCACAATAATCGTTTAGTTTGTTGCTATTGCTTTCTCCATAACTTATACATGTTCCTATGACTATGAGATCATGCAACTCCCGAATACCGGAGGAACACTTTGTGTGCTACCAAACGTCACAACGTAACTGGGTGATTATAAAGGTGCTTTACAGGTGTCTCCAATGGTGTTTGTTGAGTTGGCATAGATCAAGATTAGGATTTGTCACTCCGATTGTCGGAGAGGTATCTCTGGGCCCTCTCGGTAATGCACATCACTATAAGCCTTGCAAGAAATGTGACTAATGAGTTAGTTGTGGGATGATGCATTATGGAACAAGTAAAGAGACTTGCCGGTAATGAGATTGAACTAGGTATTGAGATACCTACGATCGAATCTCGGGAAAGTAACATACCGATGACAAAGGGAACAACGTATGTTGTTATCCGGTTTGACCGACAAAGATCTTCGTAGAATATGTAGGAACCAATATGATCATCCAGGTTCCACTATTGGTTATTGACCGGAGATGAGTCTCGGTCATGTCTACATAGTTCTCGAACCCGTAGGGTCCGCACGCTTAACGTTTTGTGACGATTTGTATTATGAGTTATGTGATTTGATGACCGAAGTTTGTTCGAAGTCCCGAATGAGATCAGGGACATGACGAGGAGTCTCGAAATGGTCGAGACGTAAGGATCGATATATTGGAAGGCTATATTCAGACATCAGAAAGGTTCCGAGTGATTCGAGTATTTTTCGAAGTACCGGAGAGTTACGGGAATTCGTATTGGGCCTTAATGGGCCATACGGGAAAGGAGAGAAAGGCCTCAAGGGTGGCCGCGCCCCTTCCCCATGGACTGGTCCAAATTTGACTAGGGAAAGGGGCGCCCCCTTCCTTCCTTCTCCTTCCCCCTTCCCTTTTTCCTGTTCCATGTGGGAGGTGGAATCCTACTAGGACTATGGAGTCCTAGTAGGACTCCACACTTTGGGCGCGCCCTATGAGGGCTGGCCTCCTCCTCCCTCCATCCTTTATATACGTGGCTAGGGGGCACCCCATAGACACATAAGTTGATCATTGATCTCTTAGCCGTGTGCGGTGCCCCCCCCCCTCCACCATAATCCACCTCGGTCATATTGTCATAGTGCTTAGGCGAAGCTCTGCGCCGGTAGCTTCATCATCACCGTCATCATGCCGTCGTGCTAACAGAGCTCTCCTCAACACTCAGCTGGATCGAGAGTTCGTGGGACGTCACCAAGCCGAACATGTGCAGATCACGGAGGTGCCGTACTTTCGGTATTAGGATCAGTAGTATGGTGAAGACGTACGACTACATCAACCGCGTTGTCATAACGCTTCCGCTTACGGTCGACGAGGGTACATGGGCAGCACTCCTCCCCTCTCGTTGCTATGCATCACCATGATAGATCTTGCATGTGCGTAGGAATTTTCTTTGAAATTACTGCGTTACCCAATAGTGGCATCCGAGCCAGGTTTATGCATAGATGTTATATGCACGAGTAGAACACAAATGAGTTGTGGGCGTGGGTATATACATATTGCTTGCCGTCACTAGTTGATTCTTGATTCAGCAACACTATTGGATGAAGCGGCCCAGACCGACATTACGTGTACGCTTACGCGAGACTGTTTGTACCGACGTGCTTTGCACACAGGCGACTAGTGGGTGTCTATTTCTCCAGCTTTAGTTGAATCAGATTCAACGAACAGGGTTCTTTCTGGAGATCGAAAAGCAATCACTATACCGCGTTGTGGTTTTTGATGCGTAGGTAAGAACGGTTCTTGCTCAGCCTGTAGCAGCCACATAAAACTCGCAACAACAAAGTAGAGGATGTCTAACATGTTTTTGGAGGGCATGCTGTGATGTGATATGGTCAAGACATGATGAGATATAAATTGTTGTATGAGTTGATCATGTTTTGTTAAAGTTATCGGCAACTGGAAGGAGCCTTATGGTTGTCTCTTTATTGCATAAGATGCAAGTGCCATGTAATTGCTTTACTTTATCGCTATGCGATAGCAATAGTTGCAAAAGCAATAGCTGGTGAGATGACCATGTGATGACACGTTGATAAAAGATCAAGATGATGGAGATCATGGTGTCACGCTGGTAACAATGGTGATCATGACAGTAATTTGGAGATGGAGATCAAAAGCACAAGATGATGATGGCCATACCATGTCACATATTTTTGATTGCATGTGATGTTTATCTTTTATACATCTTATTTTTCTTAGTTCAGCGGTAGCTTTATAAGATGATCCCTTACTAAAATTTCAAGGTATAAGTGTTCTTCCTGAGTATGCACCGTTGCGACAGTTCTTCGTGCAAGCTAGTTTTGCACACGCAGAATACTCAGGTTAAACTTGACGAGCCTAGCATATGCAGATATGGCCTCGGAACACTGGAGACCGAAAGGTCGAGCGTGAATCATATAGTAGATATGATCAACATAGTGATGTTCACCATTGAAAACTACTCCATCTCACGTGATGATCGGACATGGTTTAGTTGATTTGGATCACGTGATCATTTAGATGACTAGAGGGATGTCTATCTAAGTGGGAGTTCTTAAGTAATATTGTAACATCCCAAATTTTCAATCTGGAATGTTATACATTAGGTCATAATTGCATATCATATTTTATTGCATTTTGGCTTGATCTTCGAAATCCTAAGCAACTCAAGAACCCTCGGAGAGAGAGTTGGGGATTTCACTGTTTTCATATTTGAATTTTATCAAATATTGAAACAAGGATTTTTGGTTTTAATTATTTTTCTATCCGAAAATATTTAATGTTAAAATATATGAGAGGAGATAATATGACTTCTCCAAAAGAAATGAAATATTGGAGGAAAAATATTAAAATCAAATATTTGCTTTTATTCGGATTTTATTGCAATTTTATTTGCATTAGAAAAATTGCACGTTTTCAAAATTGCATTTTAGGGCCATGAAAATGTCATCTTGTTCTAAATATTTTATTTAGATGGTGAAAATTTGTTTTGGCATTTTTATATATTTTTTATTTTTTTCCATGTCACACCCTAGCTAGTCATGCATTAGAGTGTTGCATCATGTTTATTCTTTCACCAGAAACCTGAAATGGGGATGACAGAACCCCCAGTCCCCTCTGAAACCAACTAGAGTTTACTAAAAACTTTTTCAATGAACCTGAAATGCCCTTCTAAAATGCCCATCATTTTTTGTCTTGGTTCAGAACCTCTGCCAAAAGTGGTGCACATTTTCCTAGGCCATCTTAGGGTTTTTGAATTAAATCATAAATATTTGAATTTGGGCATTTAAAGTTATATAAAATATTTAAATGTTCAAATATCTCCAAACTAAAATGTTTCATGTTGGAAATAATCCAACTATGAACCAGGAGTAGTTTGGTGATTTTAGGAGTTGCCTAAGTATTTTATTTAATTCAACAAAGTTGCAGAAGTATTAAAAAAAAGAAAACAGAAAGAAATGGAAAAAACTTACCTGGCGCCCAGCACCCGGCCCACCTGCCGGCCCAGCCCAGCGCCGCTCCAGCGAGCTGCTTGCCGGCCAGGCAGGCAGGCAGGTGCCCGACGGCGACCGCAGCGCGCGCCACGCACCTGCTCGCCGCCTCGCCGCTCCCCTCGTCCGGTGACGTCGTGGACCGGCCTCCCTCGCTCCCCCGAACCCCCCAGACACCCCCGCTCCTCTCCAGCTCCTCCCCCTCGCGCTCCCCCGCCATGGCCGACGCCACCATCGCCGTGCCTTCGTCGTAGCCGTGCTCCCCGCCACCCGTGCGTCCTCTCATCGTGTCCAGGAGCTCCGCCGCTGTCCACTTCATCGAGCAGCCGAGCCCCGAGCGCTCGCAACGCCCGAGTCCACCGCACCAACCTCGCCCGAGTCCGCCGTCGCCGGAGATCCCCTTCAACGCCGTCGTCACTCCGGTTCATCTCCGGCCACACCAAGGGCTTCGTCGCACTCACTGTGAGCTTAGCCATCTTCCCCTCCCTTCCGTTCTTCCTCCCGAGCCGTGTAGCAACCTCCCGGAGCTCAACCGCACCCACCGCCGTGGAGCTCGTCGCCGACGTGCTCCCGGTCACCCTCCGGCCACAAACTGGTGTACATCATGCTCACCGTGTCACTTAGCACCTAGCTAGCCACTCCCCGAGCCTCACCGACCCCTCTAGCGTCAAGTTCGTCTTCGGCCGAACCCCGGTGGCCGCCAAAGTTGTCGCCGGCGCCAACTCCGGCCACCCCGACCCCAACGGACTCCACCAAGAGCTGCGGCTCGACCTCAGCTCCTCTCCGGTGGCCTCCGCGGCTCGTTTGGTTGCCGGAACGGCAAAAATCACTTCCGCTGCCGCGTCGGGCTCGCCGGCGGCTAAACGCCGGTGCAGCCGACCCGGGTTTGACCACGGGTGGGCCCTGGTTGACTCCCCTGAGTCAATGACAGGTGGGGCCCAGCCCTGTTAATTAAACAGGTTTAGTTTTAATTAAACTTTAATTAATCTAATCACACTGACACGCGGGACCCACTGTCAAGTTTGACCCGGACGTGTTCCGTTGACCTGCTGACGTCACACTGACGTCAGGCTGACACAATAATTGACTTTCTGGAATTAATCTAATATAGGAAATTCCAGAATATAGTTTAAACTTCAAAAATTCATAACTTTTATTCTGTAACTCCAAATCAGACAAATTATACATGAAAAATGATCAGAAAAATCCAATCTATCCACCTGTACTATTTTCATCCATGATTAAACAAGTTAACCTGATGTTTAATGCAGAACAAGGAAAAGCACTTTAAAAGGCCATGTTTGAGTTTGAAATTTGAATCTTTGATTCAAATTGGTTCAAACCCTTCTGGTCTTAGTTGCATTAGCCCAACACACTCATATTGCTATGTTTAATGCATGCATCATATTGTTGCACATTGTTTGGTGATGGTTGTGTATCGGTGTTCTTTGCGGCAGGTTCTGCCCCCGAGGAGTACCGTGTTTACCCTAACGAAGAACCGTATCAGTGCATCGAACCATCAGGCAAGCAACCAACCATTTGATCATATCGATACAATCCCATGTTCTCGCTCCTGCTCTCTTTTACTGCATTAAGACAACGCGTTTCAAACTGCTGTGTGCTACGGTAGTTGAACCCATTTCCTCTGCATGACCTGTCATTGCCACAGTAACTAGATGAAACCCACTAGCATGTGTAGGAGTTGATTGAGCCATATGTATGTGTTGTTCCTACCTTGCAAGTCCTGCTATGCTTAGAGTCGTGTCAGGTCTGGTTCATCTGGGTGATGGCTAGAGTGAAATGATTATGTCGGTAATGAGAGTGGTGTGGTGAACACGTTTTGGTAAAGGTATCGATGAGAGGCCATGTAGGAGTACATGGTGGGTTGTTTCATTGAAGCCGACCTTAAGCACTGAGATCTGTATGTGTGATTTAAGATACAGCTACTACCATGCATTGGGCCCTGAAATATGACCCCGCTCGACTTCTTATTCACCCTAGCTCTCTGTCCAGGAGTTGCAAGTAGTTTCTGGTGTTTGTAGCCTACTGGAGGCCGTGGACAGCGCTGACAGTAGGGGTGGGCTGTGATGCGGTAGGTACATGGCACGGTGTACCGAATACCCGTTAGGTATCTCGGGAACCCTGTTCACATCGTTCGGGGCCGTATGGGAAACCTCGGCGGGACTCCCTGCGGATGGAACCTGGATAGGCGATAAACCTGGACTAGAGACTTAGGTGTTTAGGTAGGTCGTGGTCTACACCCACGTCGGCTTTCGCTTGAAGTCTGCCGAGCACATGTCGTGTGCAGACGCTAAGTGGTGGAAACATGTATGAAGAAGTACACCCCTGCAGGGTTATCATGATCTATTCGAATAGCCGCGTCCGCGGTAAAGGACTACTTGGTTGCCTATACAGTTCATAGACAAGTAAATGGAAACTACTAAAAGCTTCAAGATAAGTGTGAGTGCCGAGGATGGCTCTTCCGTAGGAAGACGGAGGTGGATCCTTGGTAGTGTATTGAAGTGGTGAGTAGTGGACTCGTGTGCGCAAAACCATTTCAAGTTGGAGTCTCGTAGGTTAGCCTAGCCAAGAGTCAAAGCTGGCTTGCTGCAATAACTCCACCAACCCTTCTTGATAATATGCATGTATGTAGGATCTGATGTAAGTCTTGCTGAGTACCTTTGTACTCATGTTGCTATAATTTACATTTTTACAGAAGACGCTGCAACCCCTTCTGATGGGTTCTACGTAGACGTTGACATCAATGAGTAGGCTAAGGCCCAGGTGGTGATCCTGAGCTTGTGAAGGACCACGTAGTATAGCTAGGCTTTCCAAGCCTCTTTTATTTTACTAGTTGTCTGTACTCAGACAAGTTACTTCCGCTGCTGGTTTGTATGACTGTATGACTTGAATGCTGGGTCGTGTGACCCGTACCTTTGTGTATGTTATGTATGGCTCTCTGAGCCTTAAATAAAGTGCTTGTGTCATAGAGTCATGTTGTGATGCCTTGTTGTGTTTGCACATATCGGGCATATTGTGTGTATGATTGAAATGCTTGGTACGTGTGGGATCTGACTACCTAGTTGTTTATCCTTAGTAGCCTCTCTTACCGGGAAATGTCTCCTAGTGTTACACTGAGCCATGGTAGCTTGCTACTGCTCTGGAACACTTAGGCTGGCCGGCATGTGTCCTTCTTCGTTCCTGTGTCTGTCCCTTCGGGGAAATGTCACGCATTGAGTACCGGAGTCCTGTTAGCCCGCTACAGCCCGGTTTACCGGAGTCCTGCTAGCCCAGTGCTACAGCCCGGACCCACTTGCTGATGACCGACATGTTCGTTGCTGGGTCATGGATGCCTGTCCCTGTAAGCACTGTGCCACCTTGGATTTACGACTAGTCATGTCAGCCCGGGCTCTTTATCATATGGATGCTAGCGACACTATCATATACGTGAGCCAAAAGGCGCAAACGGCCCCGGGCAAAGGTAAGGCGACACCCGTGGGGATGCCGTGCGTGAGGCCGCAAAGTGATATGGGGTGTTACAAGCTAGATCGATGTGACATCGAGTCGGGGTCCTAACAGCGTTGGCATCAGAGCCGGACTGCCTGTAGGTTCTCCAAGCCAAACTGGTCGATGTTGAGTCTAGAAATTCCGTAGTTATATGTAGGGGAATTGTTTGTTGGTTGGAACGTAAGGTTCTTTTTACTCCTTATCTTATGACATTCTGATCTGAGTCAGTCTATTCTTCCACCGGGGGTTAAGGAATTAGGATCTTTTCTCTCTATCAGGATCACGTGTTACCAATCAGTAGTACCTTATAGGTTTGATGGATACAAGCCTAGTACAGTTCTACTACCACATCATGTTGTTAGGATGGACTCAGAACTTTGATATGATGATGTTGAGTGTGTATGAAATCCTTTGTCAAATGTCTCAAAATCCTTCTTGAGCATTTACAGCTGTTACGCTGCCGAAATTTTGTTAGAAATTCTAATGCCTTTGCATTATGGTTGTGCTTTCAGATGGCCACTCGCGACCTTAATCAAGTGGTTCGCCTGACTCGATGCCTAGATGTACCCGGCCATACCGCCATGTTGGTCAGGGTAATGACTGAGGCTGGATACCGTTGGTATCCTGAGTACACGGTCGAAGAGCAATTCCGAGACTTTAATCAAAGCCAGTATCTCTGCACTGTCAGGATATTTCCATCTTATCCTGGGTCCACCGAGCCCCTTCACTGCTCCTATGGACTCGGGGTTACTATTGAGATGGCTGCGCAGGACGCCGCCTACTCTATGATGACCATCATGCGAGTCAGGTCTGGCCTATTTCGGGACTCTGACTTCCGGTATATGCCAGGATCACTTCCGGGAGCACAAGGGTATCTCCAGGCTATCTATGTTGTCCCCACCCAGGAGGATTCACGGACTCGCACTACTGCTGAGATGCTCGAGGATAAGGACCGTGAAAATCGGGCCTTGAGGTTAGAGCTCTTCAATACCCGTGCTGACCATTGGGCCACATTGACTCGGTTTGCACCGGCGGTGCAAGCTGGATATTCGGATATGCGCGATCTCTATCCTGTGAGATCTGCTCTGCCAGACGTGATGGGTTGGCATGATGTAGGAGGCATCACCCCACCTCGCGGTCCCCGCAGGCCACCGTCTGTTGGTCCAAGACCCCATCCTAGCCCCTATAGTCCACAAGCTCCGCGAGATCGTCTGTTCCCGGATGATCATGTTGAGCTTCCAGGCTATGGAGGTAATTTCTACGAGGACTACTACGGATCGGTCTGAGTTAGTGGTAGTATCACTAGTTTGTACTAGCTGTGTCGTCTATCGTCCTGCGTGACTCGTGGGATATGACCTAGTTTGTACCGCTTCCGGAGGTGTAGAAAAATAATGTATAGGAGCTTGGGATGCCTCCGATGTGATGTAATCTTCCTTTCACCGTAACAGTACCTTGTTTGGTTTTGTACTAAACCTTGTATGGTGTGTATGACGATGGAATAAAGAAGCAGTTTCTGTATCTACCATGTCATACAGATGATCATCTTGCATTCCGAGTTATTCCTTACATTCTGTATCCTATGTCGGAATCTTATCATTCTGACTAAATCATTGTCTTGTTTACCTAGGATGGTCAACACGCGCACTAACCCTGCTCCTCAAGAGCAGGCCGAAGGCAGTGAAGTCAGGAATGCAAATCTGCCTCATCCTCCTTCCCTAGCCGAGGTTATGATGGAAGCTGAGAGAAATAAACGGGAGACCAACCGTTTGTTGGAGCGTATTGAACAGAACACAGCACACCATCAGAGGACTAACGTGGTGTCGCTCAGTGATTTCATTAAGTTACATCCACCCACGTTCCACCACTCCGTCGAGCCTCTCGACGCTGATGACTGGCTTCGCAGTATTTCTCACAAACTACGTTCTGCGCTAGTAGCTGAGGCTGACAAGGTCACCTTTGCTGCATATCATCTTGAAGGCCCCGCCAGTCTATGGTGGGAGAATTATGGAGCTATGCGCCCAGCGGGCCATGTCACTACTTGGGCTGAATTCAACGAGGCTTTCCGTGAACATCACATTCCGGAGGGTCTCATGGACCGTAAACATGAGGAATTTTGCAGTTTCACTCAGGGCCGACTCTCTGTGGATGCTTACAGCAGGGAGTTTGGTAACCTCGCACGATATGCCACTGAGGAAGTTTCTACCGATGCCAAGAAGCAAGCAAGGTTCCGTAAGGGGCTTAGTCCTGAGCTTCGCCGCGACCTCCGTCTGCATGAGTGCACATCCTTTCAGAAACTTGTTAACAAGGCCATCAGTGCTGAGACTGGTCAGACTAATTATGACGCAACACGCAAGCATGGCCGTGACGTGGGTTCCTCATCCGGTGCTGGTCCTCAGAAGCGCCGCGTGTGGGTGCCCAACACTGCCCTGCCACCCAGGTTCACACCGAGGCCATCCTTCCAGGCGCCTCGCCCCATTCAACAGTCTGCACTAGCCAAGCCCTATGGTGGTCCAACCAACAACGCTCCTCCACGTACCAGTTCTGTGACTTGCTTTAAGTGTGGGGAATCTGGCCACTATATGCGCGAGTGTCCCCAGACCAACCCCAACCAATCTGCTAAAATTGTTGGCCGTGGCAAGCCGACAGGAAAAGTGTTCCACGCCAAGCCGGCCACCGCTACACGTGGCCATGTCAACTGTATCTCTGCCGAGGAAGCTCAAGAGGATCCCAACGTCGTTCTTGGTACGCTTCTTGTTAATTGCCACCTGGCATCTGTTCTTTTCGATACAGGAGCCTCTCATTCTTTTATATCCGAAAATTATGCTCGTTTGCATAACATCGCATTCTGTGACATGCCAACCTCTATGGTAATTCAAACTCCGGGATCCAAATGGCAAACTTCTAGAGTAAGCCATGGAAATGAAATCCAAGTCGACAGACTTGTTTTCCTCGCATCTTTGATAGCCCTTAAATCTTCATATATTAATATCATTCTGGGTATGGACTGGATGTCAGTTCATCATGCCCAAATTGATTGCTTCTCTAGGACTGTTCAACTTACCCATCCTTCGGGGAAGATAGTCAATGTCTTGACCCGAATAGCCAAGCGACAGTTATATTCTCTTAACGCCAGCCCTTTGCCAGACCTTGAGGACGTCCCGGTAGTCCGTGACTTTCCGGATGTTTTCCCAGAGGAATTGCCAGGTGTTCCACCTGACAGGGATGTTGAGTTCGTAATAGACCTCATTCCAGGAACCGTTCCGATTGCTAGAAGACCCTATAAGATGGCACCACAAGAACTAGCCGAGCTTAAGAAACAACTCGATGAGTCCTTGAAAAAGGGTTTCATCCGACCTAGTTCATCTCCGTGGGCTTGCCCCGTCCTCTTCGTCAAGAAGAAGGATGGTACAGACCGGATGGTTGTAGATTACCGACCTGTCAATTTGGTCACAATCAAGAACAAATATCCGCTCCCTAGGATCAACGACCTGTATGATCAGCTTGCTGGATCCTCAGTCTTCTCCAAAATGGATTTGAGGTTGGGCTACCATCAAATCAAAATCAGAAACGGAGACATTCCTAAAACGGCCTTTGTTACTCGTTATGGCCAATACGAGTACACCGTCATGTCCTTCGGTTTAACCAACGCTCCAGCCACCTTTTCTCGGTTAATGAACTCAATCTTCATGGAGTATTTGGATAAATTCGTCGTGGTTTACCTAGATGATATACTCATCTACTCCAAGAACGAGGAAGAACATGCCGAACATCTAAGGCTAGTGTTGAAGAAACTTCGAGAGCACCGCCTTTATGCCAAGTTTTCCAAATGTGAATTTTGGTTGTCAGAAGTGACCTATCTGGGTCATGTAATATCTGGTAAAGGTATTGCTGTTAACCCTGAGCGAGTTCAAGCCGTCCTTAATTGGACTCCACCTGAATCGGTCAAGCAAGTTCGGAGTTTTCTGGGCTTAGCGAGCTATTGCCGTCGCTTTGTCGAAAATTTCTCCAAAGTTGCTAAACCTCTAACCGAACTCCTCAAGAAAGATAA
>NC_041388.1:214817215-214938378 GCF_002162155.2 Triticum dicoccoides
CTTTCAGGAACTGAAAAGACGCCTGACTTCTGCTCCCGTTCTGGTACCGCCAGACTTCTCTAAGGACTTTGTTATCTACTGCGACGCCTCACGACAAGGACTAGGTTGCATCCTCATGCAAGATCGACACGTAATTGCTTACGCTTCACGGCAATTGCACCCACATGAGGAGAATTATCCTACTCATGATCTAGAGCTTGCAGCCGTAGTCTATGCACTTAAGACCTGGCGACATTACCTCCTCGGTAACCGTTGCGAAATATTCACTGATCACCAAAGTCTGAAGTACATTTTCACCCAACCGGATTTGAATCTCAGGCAAAGACGTTGGGTTGAGTTGATCACAGATTTCGACTTAGGAATAACTTACACCCCAGGGAAAGCCAACGTCATGGCTGATGCGCTAAGTCGTAAATCTTATTGTAACAACCTGATGTTACAACAAAGTCAACCGCTTCTCCATGAGGAATTTCGGAAGCTTAACCTTCACATTGTTCCTCAAGGATTTCTTTCCACCTTGGTGGCGAAACCTACTCTTACGGATCAAATCATCGCTGCCCAAAAGCGAGATAAGGGAATATCTAAAATCAAGGAGAACATTGCTAGCGGAGGTGCTAGTTGTTTCTCCACAAATGATCATGGTGTTGTGTACTTTGGGAACCGTTTAGTGGTTCCCAAGAACCAGCATCTACGACAGTTGATCCTTAAGGAGGCTCATGAATCTCCTCTCACCATTCATCCCGGTAGTACTAAGATGTATCAGGACCTACGCCAGAGGTTCTGGTGGACTAGGATGAAGAGAGAAATTGCTCAGTTTATTGCTAATTGCGACGTCTGTCGTCGTGTAAAAGCAGAGCATCAACGGCCTACTGGCACCCTTCAACCCCTAGCTATTCCTGAATGGAAATGGGATAAAATTGGTATGGATTTCATTACCAGTTTTCCCAGGACCAAGAGAGGGAATAATGCTATCTTTGTCGTTGTCGATCGTCTTTCCAAAGTGGCCCATTTCTTACCTGTTCGTGAGAGTATAACCGCTAGTCAGCTGGCAGACTTATACATCTCCCGAATAGTGTCTCTCCATGGTGTTCCTTTGGAAATTAACTCGGATCGAGGAAGTCTTTTCACCTCTCGATTTTGGGAAAGTTTCCAAAACACTATGGGAACCCGCCTTTCCTTTAGCACCGCTTTTCACCCTCAATCGAGTGGTCAAGTAGAACGCGTCAACCAGATCCTAGAAGACATGCTTCGAGCCTCTGTTATCTCATTCGGAATGGATTGGGAGAAGTGCCTTCCATCTGCCGAATTCGCTTACAACAACAGCTAACAATCTAGCTTGGGTAAAGCCCCTTTGAAGTTCTCTATGGACGACGGTGTCGAACACCCCTTAACTGGTCAGAGACCGGGGAAAGACAATTCTTTGGCCCGGATATGATTCATGAAGCAGAAGAGCAAGTTCGCATCGTTCGTGAAAAGTTGAAAACAGCCCAATCTCGTCAAAAGAGTCAATATGACCGAAAACATAAGGCTATGACTTTCGAGGTTGACGAGAAGGCTTACCTTCGGGTTAGCCCTCTGAAGGGAACCCATCGTTTCGGTATCAAAGGCAAATTGGCTCCTCGTTACATTGGACCTTTTCGCATTCTCGCTAAACGAGGAGAAGTTGCCTACCAGTTGGAACTACCTCCGCACCTCTCCAGAGTCCATGATGTCTTCCACGTTTCTCAACTCAGGCGTTGCTTCTCGGATCCTATCCGTGGAGTGGACTACGAAACGCTTGATCTCCAAGATAATCTTACATATCGAGAGTACCCCATTCGTATCCTCGATCAGGCCGAGCGTACCACTCGACGTCATAATATCAAATTTCTCAAAGTTCAATGGTCGCACCATTCTGAGGATGAAGCAACTTGGGAAAGGGAGGATCGTCTTCGACTCGAGTATCCCGCCTTCTTCCCGGAGGAACCCAAATCTCGGGACGAGATTCTTTTGAGTGGGGGTGAGTTGTCACACCCTAGCTAGTCATGCATTAGAGTGTTGCATCATGTTTATTCTTTCACCAGAAACCTGAAATGGGGATGACAGAACCCCCAGTCCCCTCTGAAACCAACTAGAGTTTACTAAAAACTTTTTCAATGAACCTGAAATGCCCTTCTAAAATGCCCATCATTTTTTGTCTTGGTTCAGAACCTCTGCCAAAAGTGGTGCACATTTTCCTAGGCCATCTTAGGGTTTTTGAATTAAATCATAAATATTTGAATTTGGGCATTTAAAGTTATATAAAATATTTAAATGTTCAAATATCTCCAAACTAAAATGTTTCATGTTGGAAATAATCCAACTATGAACCAGGAGTAGTTTGGTGATTTTAGGAGTTGCCTAAGTATTTTATTTAATTCAACAAAGTTGCAGAAGTATTAAAAAAAAGAAAACAGAAATAAATGGAAAAAACTTACCTGGCGCCCAGCACCCGGCCCACCTGCCGGCCCAGCCCAGCGCCGCTCCAGCGAGCTGCTTGCCGGCCAGGCAGGCAGGCAGGTGCCCGACGGCGACCGCAGCGCGCGCCACGCACCTGCTCGCCGCCTCGCCGCTCCCCTCGTCCGGTGACGTCGTGGACCGGCCTCCCTCGCTCCCCCGAACCCCCCAGACACCCCCGCTCCTCTCCAGCTCCTCCCCCTCGCGCTCCCCCGCCATGGCCGACGCCACCATCGCCGTGCCTTCGTCGTAGCCATGCTCCCCGCCACCCGTGCGTCCTCTCATCGTGTCCAGGAGCTCCGCCGCTGTCCACTTCATCGAGCAGCCGAGCCCCGAGCGCTCGCAACGCCCGAGTTCACCGCACCGACCTCGCCCGAGTCCGCCGTCGCCGGAGATCCCCTTCAACGCCGTCATCGCTCCGGTTCATCTCCGACCACACCAAGGGCTTCGTCGCACTCATTGTGAGCTTAGCCATCTTCCCCTCCCTTCCGTTCTTGCTCCCGAGCCGTGTAGCAACCTCCCGGAGCTCAACCGCACCCACCGCCGTGGAGCTCGTCGCCGACGTGCTCCCGGTCACCCTCCGGCCACAAACTGGTGTCCATCATGCTCACCGTGTCACTTAGCACCTAGCTAGCCACTCCCCGAGCCTCACCGACCCCTCTAGCGTCAAGTTCGTCTTCGGCCGAACCCCGGTGGCCGCCAAAGTCGTCGCCGGCACCAACTCCGGCCACCCCGACCCCAACGGACTCCACCAAGAGCTGCGGCTTGACCTTAGCTCCTCTCCGGTGGCCTCCGCGGCTCGTTTGGTTGCCGGAACGGCAAAAATCACTTCCGCCGCCGTGTCGGGCTCGCCAGCGGCTAAACGCCGGTGCAGCCGACCCGGGTTTGACCACGGGTGGGCCCTGGTTGACTCCCCTGAGTCAATGACAGGTGGGGCCCAGCCCTGTTAATTAAACAGGTTTAGTTTTAATTAAACTTTAATTAATCTAATCACACTGACACGCGGGACCCACTGTCAGGTTTGACCCGGACGTGTTCCGTTGACCTGCTGACGTCACACTGACGTCAGGCTGACGCAATAATTGACTTTCTGGAGTTAATCTAATATAGGAAATTCCAGAATATAGCTTAAACTTCAAAAATTCATAACTTTTATTCTGTAACTCCAAATCAGACAAATTATATATGAAAAATGATCAGAAAAATCCAATCTATCCACCTGTACTATTTTCATGCATGATTAAACAAGTTAACCTGATGTTTAATGCAGAACAAGGAAAAGCACTTTAAAAGGCCATGTTTGAGTTTGAAATTTGAATCTTTGATTCAAATTGGTTCAAACCCTTCTGGTCTTAGTTGCATTAGCCCAACACACTCATATTGCTATGTTTCATGCATGCATCATATTGTTGCACATTGTTTGGTGATGGTTGTGTATCGGTGTTCTTTGCGGTAGGTTCTGCCCCCGAGGAGTACCGTGTTTACCCTAACGAAGAACCGTATCAGTGCATCGAACCATCAGGCAAGCAACCAACCATTTGATCATATCGATACAATCCCATGTTCTCGCTCCTGCTCTCTTTTACTGCATTAAGACAACGCGTTTCAAACTGCTGTGTGCTACGGTAGTTGAACCCATTTCCTCTGCATGACCTGTCATTGCCACAGTAACTAGATGAAACCCACTAGCATGTGTAGGAGTTGATTGAGCCATATGTATGTGTTGTTCCTACCTTGCTATGCCTGCTATGCTTAGAGTCGTGTCAGGTCTGGTTCATCTGGGTGATGGCTAGAGTGAAATGATTATGTCGGTAATGAGAGTGGTGTGGTGAACACGTTTTGGTAAAGGTATCGATGAGAGGCCATGTAGGAGTACATGGTGGGTTGTTTCATTGAAGCCGACCTTAAGCACTGAGATCTGTATGTGTGATTTAAGATATAGCTACTACCATGCATTGGGCCCTGAAATATGACCCCGCTCGACTTCTTATTCACCCTAGCTCTCTGTCCAGGAGTTGCAAGTAGTTTCTGGTGTTTGTAGCCTACTAGAGGCCGTGGACAGCGCTGACCGTAGGGGTGGGCTGTGATGCGGTAGGTACGTGGCACGGTGTACCGAATACCCGTTAGGTATCTCGGGAACCCTGTTCACATCGTTCGGGGCCGTATGGGAAACCTCGGCCGGACTCCCTGCGGATGGAACCTGGATAGGCGGTAAACCTGGACTAGAGACTTAGGTGTTTAGGTAGGTCGTGGTCTACACCCACGTCGGCTTTTGCTTGAAGTCTGCCGAGCACATGTCGTGTGCAGACGCTAAGTGGTGGAAACATGTATGAAGAAGTACACCCCTGCAGGGTTATCATGATCTATTCGAATAGCCGCGTCCGCGGTAAAGGACTACTTGGTTGCCTATACAGTTCATAGACAAGTAAATGGAAACTACTAAAAGCTTCAAGATAAGTGTGAGTGCCGAGGATGGCTCTTCCGTAGGAAGACGGAGGTGGATCCTCGGTAGTGTATTGAAGTGGTGAGTAGTGGACTCGTGTGCGCAAAACCATTTCAAGTTGGAGTCTCGTAGGTTAGCCTAGCCAAGAGTCAAAGCTGGCTTGCTGCAATAACTCCACCAACCCTTCTTGATAATATGCATGTATGTAGGATCTGATGTAAGTCTTGCTGAGTACCTTTGTACTCATGTTGCTATAATTTACATTTTTACAGAAGACGCTGCAACCCCTTCTGATGGGTTCTACGTAGACGTTGACATCAATGAGTAGGCTAAGGCCCAGGTGGTGATCCTGAGCTTGTGAAGGACCACGTAGTATAGCTAGGCTTTCCAAGCCTCTTTTATTTTACTAGTTGTCTGTACTCAGACAAGTTACTTCCGCTGCTGGTTTGTATGACTGTATGACTTGAATGCTGGGTCGTGTGACCCGTACCTTTGTGTATGTTATGTATGTCTCTCTGAGCCTTAAATAAAGTGCTTGTGTCATAGAGTCATGTTGTGATGCCTTGTTGTGTTTGCACATATCGGGCATATTGTGTGTATGATTGAAATGCTTGGTATGTGTGGGATCTGACTACCTAGTTGTTTATCCTTAGTAGCCTCTCTTACCGGGAAATGTCTCCTAGTGTTACACTGAGCCATGGTAGCTTGCTACCGCTCTGGAACACTTAGGCTGGCCGGCATGTGTCCTTCTTCGTTCCTGTGTCTGTCCCTTCGGGGAAATGTCACGCATTGAGTACCGGAGTCCTGTTAGCCCGCTACAGCCCGGTTTACCGGAGTCCTGCTAGCCCAGTGCTACAGCCCGGACCCACTTGCTGATGACCGACACGTTCGTTGCTGGGTCATGGATGCCTGTCCCTGTAAGCACTGTGCCACCTTGGATTTACGACTAGTCATGTCAGCCCGGGCTCTTTATCATATGGATGCTAGCAACACTATCATATACGTGAGCCAAAAGGCGCAAACGGCCCCGGGCAAAGGTAAGGCGACACCCGTGGAGATGCCGTGCGTGAGGCCGCAAAGTGATATGGGGTGTTACAAGCTAGATCGATGTGACATCGAGTCGGGGTCCTAACAGCGTTGGCATCAGAGCCGGACTGCCTGTAGGTTCTCCAAGCCAAACTGGTCGATGTTGAGTCTAGAAATTCCTTAGTTATATGTAGGGGAATTGTTTGTGGGTTGGAACGTAAGGTTCTTTTTACTCCTTATCTTATGACATTCTGATCTGAGTCAGTCTATTCTTCCACCGGGGGTTAAGGAATTAGGATCTTTTCTCTCTATCAGGATCACGTGTTACCAATCAGTAGTACCTTATAGGTTTGATGGATACAAGCCTAGTACAGTTCTACTACCACATCATGTTGTTAGGATGGACTCAGAACTTTGATATGATGATGTTGAGTGTGTATGAAATCCTTTGTCAAATGTCTCAAAATCCTTCTTGAGCATTTACAGCTGTTACGCTGCCGAAATTTTGTTAGAAATTCTAATGCCTTTGCATTATGGTTGTGCTTTCAGATGGCCACTCGCGACCTTAATCAAGTGGTTCGCCTGACTCGATGCCTAGATGTACCCGGCCATACCGCCATGTTGGTCAGGGTAATGACTGAGGCTGGATACCGTTGGTATCCTGAGTACACGGTCGAAGAGCAATTCCGAGACTTTAATCAAAGCCAGTATCTCTGCACTGTCAGGATATTTCCATCTTATCCTGGGTCCACCGAGCCCCTTCACTGCTCCTATGGACTCGGGGTTACTATTGAGATGGCTGTGCAGGACGCCGCCTACTCTATGATGACCATCATGCGAGTCAGGTCTGGCCTATTTCGGGACTCTAACTTCCGGTATATGCCAGGATCACTTTCGGGAGCACAAGGGTATCTCCAGGCTATCTATGCTGACCCCACCCAGTAAAATTTGACTTTAGTCCAGATTAGTAATCGGATCTTGTTTCTTTCGCAGCTTGAGTTTCGTTGCTCCGTTTGATTTAGTTCTATTTGCAAACCGGAGTTCTTATGTTGAACTTTTTGGTTAGATATTCCTATTTGTGCTTTACCTGTGCGTCTTTGCTTGATTGCTTATGTATGCTATTGTATGTTTGTTTGCAATAGAACACCCGGAGTGTGAAGCGTGCTAGTACGAGTCTCTAGGTTTTGCAGATCATTAGCAAGGCAAGGAACACTTTGATCATATCCCTTTATCACCCAGTTTTTATGCCTTAGTTTCAACCCTGAAACATTGCATGGTTAGGAGTTGATAACATATGGGATTGGGAAGTAGTTGATGAGGTAGAACCTATTGCGCTTTTATTATCAAACCCTTGGGAGTTACTTCTATGTATTTCTTATATTGCTATGCTCGTAAACGTGGTTTGGGTGAGTGAATCCATGATAGATGTGAGATTGTTAATTAAGGGTTCAACTTAAGGTGGCAACTTTAATACACATCTGGGTGGATTGCTTGTCGGGCACCTGGAGAATCCAATGCTGTCCTAGGATATCCCAGAGTACCCATGTGATAATCCTAAGGTCCGCCACCCAGGCTCAAAGGGAACTGAGATATTTCATGTTAGAAACTTACGTGTGCAGCCACAAGCTATTATGGGCTCTAGCATAGTTGAGTAAGTTGTATGAACTCTTCCAGTGGTAGGCTAGCAGATGTAGAGGGATGTATGTTGCTACTGTCTACCCGGGGTTAGAGCTAATGCTTCTGAAAGACTGTGTCTCGGTCATCCGCTTCTCAAACAACCGGTAGTGCGAGAAATCCAACAGAGGAGACCGAGTATTGTGGGGAAAAGTGCGCAAACCTCTGCAGAGTGTATAAACTAATCGTGGTTAGTCGTGTCCCCGGTTATGGACATCTTGAGTATCTAGTACTTGGATTATCATATGTATCTCATCACTCTAAATTAATATTGTTGGGTTGATAATTATTTTTAATCGGATTGAGTTGGAGGAACCTTCTCAATGATGTTTCAACTACCATGATAGTTAAATAAAATCTATTCCTTTCTTGTAGGGAAAAAATTAGCTTTTCGCAAAACTTTATCCATAGAGCTTTCCACTAGCCAAATATGCATGTAGTGATAGCATTAGTCAGTTCTTGCTCTACTGTGTTATTTAGTGTCGGAGTAATGGGCCACGGGTAGGCTAACCCAGGCCCAGAACCTTTCAAGACATTGTGGCAGGTTGCACCCCTCAAGACCGCAGGACGAAGAGCCGCCTTCTGAGAGTCGGCTGCGAGGCAGCCGACTGCCCACTCACGGCCGAGTCCCGAGGACGACTTCAGGATGAGCCGACTCTTGACAGGCGACTTCCAAAGAAGCCGGTCATGGGGAGTCGGCCCGCGAAGCCAACAACCCCATGCCCTCATAAAGAGGGACGGGACAGGGAGTGGCCACAGTAAGGTCCACTCCCACCCTTTTCCAAGGGCAGGTGTGGCCACAGTACGCCGTACCCGCGGAGATCTCTGCCCGACGCGACACTGTTGCCATGCCGGCCCTGACGTCAGCCCCAGTGGGCGGAGTCCTGTGCCCACGACGGCCTGCCGGTAGGACCCAGGGACGACGGGTCCCACCAGTCGGCGGGCGTACGGAAGACGGCGAGAGCGCCACCAGTTGGCCCAGTTGGGAGTTGGCCCCCAGGAGTCGGCCGACCCCTCCCACGGGCCCCACGCGCCATTAACCAGACGCGACAGGGAGTGGCCACAGTGATCGCCCGCCAGATGGCAGAGATGTCGCCACGACGCCATGACCGAGCCCGCGTCATTAGAGGCACGGCTACAGTAATCTATAGACGGCAAGACCCGCCCACGGTGGACGCGGCCTGTCGGCTCCGTACCGAGCCAGTCGGCGGGGCCCACCAATCGGCGGGACCCAGCAGTCGGCGGATAAGACGGCGGCCAGAGAGACTGACGGCTTGGCCCGCGTCTAGCTGGATTACCATTGTACCCCTGGGGGGTAGGCCTATATAAACCCCCAGGGCACCCATGCAAAGGGTTGGAATCCATTAGCACTAGACCAGATCATATAGGAAGGAGAGAGCTAGCCTTGCCTTCTCCTACCTCCAGGAAACAGCTCAAGGAGCAACCGTGTACACACTTTGCCATAGTGATCATGTGGAGACCCCGGAGAGCAGCAGTAGGGGTATTATCTCCATGGAGAGCCCCGAAGCTGGGTAAGATTCGCCGGCGTGCATGCCTTCGCCTTATCACATTTCCAGGCACCGGCAACGTTCTACTCGCTCCCACCATGATAAGCCATCATTTGGCATATGTCGCACCCAACCCCCGACATTTAGCGCCCACCGTGGGGCCTGGTGCACCGTCGTCCGGAGACCTGCTCTGGACAGGAACCCTTTTTCTCCCTAGCGAGCGCAGCCAGCCCGGCACGCCAGACGGAGTTAACGCCGACGCACTGCAGGGTGCTGAGATCACCTGCGCAGCCAGCTGCCTCGCCGATCTTGTCGGCGAGGTTCTCCTCTCCGACGAGCCTGCATCCGACGCAGGCACGGGCGGCCCCAAGAGCCTCCTCGCGGGCCTCCTTGACCAACTCCACATCGCCGGCGAGCCTGCCGTGGACTTGGAGTCTCTAGGCTCCACCGACCCGATGCTAGTCGACTCCGACACCGCGTCACTCGACGCGTTCCTCACCAATGTGGTGGTCTACGACGAGCCGCTTCCTCGCGCGGAGAGCGATGGAAGCACCGTCACAGAGGTGCTCGTCATCAGTCATGACGAGCATCCCGGAGGAGGAGCGCATGACCCAATTGGCGCGACACTGCAAGACCTGACCGCGCCCATTCCGGAAGACGCTGACGCGGAGACGTTGGAGGCGCGTCACCTTCAGCTCGTCGAAGGTGCAAAGAAGCTGGCTAGGATGAGACGCTTGTCAGAAGCCCACCAGCGTGAGATGGATCGCGATGTAGGTGCCTCGCCAGCCCCAACTGGGCCCAACCGCCTAGGCACTGTCCAGCAGCGCGGCGTGGCCATCACCAACCTATTTGGGACAAATCGCCCTGTGTAGCCACGCCTGTGGAGAACATTCAAGCCGCCCAGGCGGCGGCAGACGAGCTGGACTACTTCGAGGGTGAAGAGCGCCACCTGATGGCGGAGCGAGTCTAACGGCTCCTCGACGCGGCTGCCGCGCTGAATGAGGCCGGCTGCCGCACAGAGGCGCCGCGGCGACAAAACGACGACCCAGCTCCACGCCGAGACCAAGGCGCGACATCTCGGACGCTGACTGGCGTCGCCTGCGGAAGGAAAGACAAGGATCCGGCTTTCAGCTGCAGTCGGACTCGCGTTACCATAGAGCGCGACCAAGACGGCCGCTCGAGAGCAGTGGAACGACGGGACGACTGTCCGCCTCCTCCTCCTCGCAAGGAAAGGCGAGTCTCCCCACCGCCTGTTGACCATCCGACCCTCGGCGACCACCTTGGCCACTGAGAGGGAGTCAGAGAAAACGACGCCCGCCACCGGATCGATCGACTTCACTGATCCCTGGCGCTGGAAGAAGAAGACGAGTTGGGTCCGCCTTGTTTCGGACCCTGCATTCGAGACGACCCCTTTCCCAAAGGGTTCACGCTCCCAAGAGACACGCCCAAGTACACTGGCTCCGTGAAGCCAGAGGACTGGCTGGTTGACTACTCCACGGCCGTCAACATAGCGAACGGCAACAAGCGTGTTGCCGTAAAATACGTTCCGCTCATGCTCCAGGGCACGGCCCGGACATGGCTGAACAGCCTGAAGCCCCGCAGCATCAACAGATGGGTTGATTTCACCGATGCATTCACCCACAACTTCACAAGCACGTACAAGCATCCTCCCAAGCCTCGTCAGCTTTCCTTGTGCGTGCAAGGCCCCAACGAGTCGACTCGCGACTACCTCACGCGTTAGGCCGAGCTCCGGAACTCTTGTGAGGGCGTGCACGAGGTGCAGGCTATCGAGTACTTCACCGCCGGGTGCAGAGAAGGCACCCTCCTCAAGCACAAGCTCCTTTGCAACGAGCCAGAAACCCTCAACAGTCGAAGACCAGCAGCCGGAAGGGCAGCCTCCACCCAAGCGACAGAAAGGCGGCAAGCCCAACTGGTTGCCGGCTTTCTCATACGAGCAGACTCTAGATGGTCCTTGCAAGTTCCACAGCGGCGCGAAGCCATCGAACCACATCACATAGAAGTGCCACTGGCTCCCAGGATCACCAAAGGAGATGGCCTCCTGCCTCCCCCGCCTGCTGGGCAGCAGCCTCCGCCTCCGCCCCAGCAGCCGGCTGTCAGGCCAGTCGGCGCAGTACAAGACGAGTACCCCGAAGAGCACGAAGCCTACATGGTATTTACCAGCGTGGCTGATGATCGACATAGCAGGCGGCTGCAGCAGCAAGAGGTGAATGCAGTAGCATTAGAGACACCAGAATTCATGCACTGGTCCGAGAAGCCTATCAGCTGGAGCAGAGCTGATCACCCAGAGGTGATGCTGAGTCCGGGATCCTATGCCTTGGTCTTGGATGCCACCTTTGCCACAGATAGACGAGCTGCTCATTTCTCGCGAGTTCTGATAGACGGAGGCAGCATCATCAACATCCTGTACAAGGACACCATGGAGATGTTATGAATCAAGCAAAGACAGCTTCAGAACAGCCGGACTGTATTCCACGGCATTGTTCCTGGCCTTTCCTGCTCACCAATCGGCAAGATCCTGATGGACGTCCTCTTTGGAGACAAAGATCACTTTCGCCGAGAGTCAGTTTGGTTTGAGGTGGTGGATCTCGAGAGCCCATACCATGCATTACTTGGCCGACCCGCCCTGGCCAAGTTCATGGCGGTCCCCCACTACGCATACCTCAATATGAAGATGCCTAGTTCCAAGGGGATTCTGACCGTAGCCGGCGACTACCGGAAGTCATCTGCCTGTGCGGCTGAAAGTAGTCGGTTGGCCGAGTCCCTGGTGATCGCGACCGAGAAGCGGCTCCTTGACCGGGTTGTGGCGATGGCCGGCAAGCAGCTAGAGGTCTCGCCTAACCCCAAGGAGTCGGAGGCTGAGGGTTCGTTCAAGCCGGCCAAAGAGATGAAGAAGATACCCTTGGACCCGGAGCACCCAGAGAGGTACGCTGTCATAGGCGCAAACCTCGACAGCAAATAGGAAGGCGAGCTCGTCGATTTCCTCCGTGAGAATCGGGACATCTTCGCATGGTCCCCCAAAGACATGCCAGGTGTACCGACGGAATTCGCCGAGCACAAGTTACATGTCCGATCTGATGCAAAGCCAGTTAGGCAGCCCTTGCGCCACCTATCAGAAGAAAAGAGAAGAGTTGTCGGAGAAGAGATAGCCCGACTCCTAGCAGCCGACTTCATTATGGAAGTATTCTTTCCAGAGTGGCTAGCCAACCCGGTCCTGGTACTAAAGAAGAACAAGCAGTGGCGAATGTGTATTGACTACACAAGCCTCAACAAGGCTTGCCCCAAGGACCCGTTTGCTTTGCCGAGAATTGATCAGGTGATAGACTCTACAGCCAGATGCGAGCTGTTGAGATTCTTGGATGCATATTCAGGATATCACCAGATCAAGCTGAACCCGGCTGACAGACTGAAGACCGCCTTCATCACACCATTTGGAGCCTTCTGCTACCTAACCATGACGTTCGGCTTGAGGAATGCCGGCGCCACCTTTCAGAGTTGCATGCAGAAGTGCCTCCTCAAGCAACTCAGCAGAAACGCCCACATCTACGTGGACGATGTGGTGGTGAAGATGGAGAAGCATGGAACACTGCTGGAAGACCTCAAGGAGACCTTTGAGAACCTGCGCCGATTCCAGATCAAGCTCAACCCTCAGAAGTGCGTCTTCGGAGTACCAGCCAGCCAACTCCTTGGTTTCCTGGTCTCTGAACGTGGCATAGAGTGCAACCCTGTAAAGATCAAGGCCATTGAGAGGATGGAGGTACCCAGCCGACTACTCGACGTGCAAAAGTTCACTGGCTGCTTGGCGTCCATCAGCCGGTTCATGAGTCGGCTGGGCAAGAAAGCTCTCCCCTTATACCAGCTCATGAAGAAGACCACTTTTTTCGAGTGGAACCACAAGGCGGACGAAGCCTTTCTCCAGTTGAAGAAGATGTTGACTACTCCACCCGTTCTGGCGGCTCCGACTCCTAAGGAGCCCATGCTCCTGTACATCGCCGCAACCAGCCGGGTAGTCAGCACAATCATTGTAGTGGAACGCAAGGAGGAAGGCAAGGCACTACCTGTCCAGAGACCGGTATATTACCTAAGCGAAGTGCTGTCGACCTCCAACCAGAACTACCCCCACTACCAGAAGATGTGCTATGGCGTGCACTTTGCCGCCAAGAAGTTGAAGCCTTACTTTCAAGAGCATCCAATCACTGTGGTCTGCACGGCCCCACTTGCCGAGATCATCGAAAGCCGAGATGCTTCTGGCCGAGTGGCCAAATGGGCCATAGAGCTGGCTCCCTACACCATCTACTACCAGCCCCGCACCGCCATCAAGTCACAAGCACTTGCCGACTTCCCCATCGACTGGGCCGAGACCCAGTACCTACCACCAGCGCCCGACTCCACCCATTGGCAGATGCATTTTGACGGCTCCAAGATGCGCACCGGCTTGGGAGCCGGCGTTGTCCTCACTTCTCCTAAGGGCGACAAGCTCAAATACGCACTGCAAATCCACTTTGCCGCCTCCAACAACATCGCTGAATACGAGGCGCTTATTCACGGGCTCTGGCTTGCCAAAGAACTTGGCATTCGCCGGATCCTGTGTTATGGCGACTCCGACTTAGTGGTCCAGCAGTCCTCTGGCGACTGGGACGCAAAAGATGCAAACATGGCAAGTTATCGTTTCCTCGTGCAGCAACTCAGTGGATATTTCGAGGGGTGCGAGTTCCTCCATGTGCCAAGAAGCGACAACGACCAAGCAGATACCCTGGCACGAATCGGCTCCACCCGCCAAGCAATACCATCCGGCATCGCCCTTCAGCGCCTCCTCAAGCCGTCTGTCAAGCCTTCACCAGAATCAGACTCCATCTTTGCGCCGGCTCCCCCCGAAGAAGTCGGATCCGATTCTAGAGCCCCAGCCTGCCGCCTCCCAGCCTAGCCGCCCTCGTCCAAGTCGTAGTTCTGGCAGTCGAAGAAATAGCAGCACCCTCATGGGCCCGGCCCACTCTCAAATACCTGGTGAGCAAAGAGCTACCGACTGATGAGATCTTAGCTCGGCAAGTACAACGCCGAGCGGTAGCCTACACCATAGTCAACAGAGAGCTGGTCAGGCGCAACGTCACTGGTGTCTACCAGCGCTGCGTAGAGCCACAGCAAGGCCAAGCAATTCTCAAAGACATCCATCAAGGCGAGTGCGGCCACCATGCGGCTTCAAGAGCACTCGTCGCCAAAGCCTTCCGACATGGTTTCTTTTGCCCAACGGCCTTAGAAGAGGCCAAGGAATTGGTCCAAAAATGCAAAGTGTGCCGGAAGTTCTTCTCCAAGCCGCATCAGCCGGCTTCTGCACTCAAGACCATCCCCATTGCCTGGCCCTTCGCAGTTTGGGGCCTAGACATGGTGGGACCATTCAAGACGGCACGAGGTGGCCTAACTCACTTACTTATCGCGGCGGACAAGTTCACCAAGTGGATAGAAGCGAAGCCAATCAAGAAGCTGAATGGTCCGATTGCCATGATTTTCATCTTCGACATCACAATTCGGTACGGCGTACCACACAACATCATCACCGACAACGGCACAAATTTTGCCAAAGGTGCCTTGGCCTGTTTCTGTGCGACACAGGGCATCCGACTGGACCTAGCATCCGTCGCCCATCCACAGTCAAACGGCCAGGTGGAGCGAGCAAATGGCCTCATCCTGTCCGGCATCAAGCCCCGACTGGTCGAGCCTCTGGAGCGCTCGGCTGGCTGCTGGCTCGATGAGTTGCCAGTCGTCCTCTGGAGTCTGCACATGACTACAAACAAGTCAACCGGCTTCACGCCTTTCTTCCTCGTCTACGGTGCTGAAGCAGTCATCCCAATGGACATAGAGTTCGATTCCCTGCGAGTCGCCATGTACACCAAGGAAGAAGCAGAAGAAGCACGTCAAGACGGCGTTGGAAGAGGGCCGGCTGTTAGCACTCAGCCGGTCCAGCATCTACTAGCAGAGCCTGCGCAGATACTACAACAAGAAGGCCAGGCCGAGATCTTTCCAAGAGGGCGACCTTGTGCTCCGACTGATCCAGCGAATAGCCGGCCAGCACAAGTTGTCGGCGCCTTGGGAAGGCCCCTTCATCATCAGCAAAGTGCTGGTCAACAACTCCTACTACCTGATCGATGCTCAGAAGCCCCGAGCACGCAAGAGGGATGACTCCGGCAAAGAGACAGAGCGGCCATAGAATGCAAATCTCCTCCGAAAATTTTACAGTTAAACGCAATATGTACCACGCTACCTTTTGTATTAAAAATACCAAGACTTCGCCCCCCCCCCCGAGAAGAGCTCGGGGACTGCCCTCTTTTATCTATATGATAAGAATTATGCCTTCGAGTATATTACTCTTTGTTATGCCGCTTGGCACCACGTTCGACTAGTCGGCCCGGGGACTTGCCGCCCTGCACTATGAAATGCTTCCTGCAGCCGAACAAGTAGTGTGTGGTGCCTAAGCCGTCTCCTGTGAGAAGCCGCAGCTCGCAGAGCGACTGTTTGGTGGGCAGGACTAAGGAAGAATGGGCTTCCACATGAAAAATGGCTAAGGACTCAAAGCATAAACATAGCTTAAAGCCAGCTTCCAGCCTTTTTTCACAAACCTACTATTGAACAGTCGGCTTGCCGGCTTCTATCCGACTTGCTAAACAACTCTAAAATGGCTAAGTACCTGCCTTCCCAAAGTGACCAAGAATTTGATCCAGCAGCAGTCCGCAGAGCGGCTGTCCGATTGACAAAGATGGCAACTGAGGGAAGGCGGCAAAGGAAAAAGCCAAAAGAGCAATGAGCAAGAAAAGATAGAAGTCGGATGAATATTTACATAACAAAGGCCCTTGGCCGAACCTTCGGGCAGGCGTTCAAAATACACCCCGCGGGTGGAATTGTGCGAATTAATGAGTTCTTCAAAGATTATTAAAGCAGATAACACAAAGATAAGGTGGCAGCCTAGGAGGCAGCAGACGGGTTCGGAGGATCGGAGGTGATGGCGGTGTCGGATGTTGGGGCGGCCGGCTGGGCGGTCTCGGCTTGATCACCTTCGGCGACAGTTGGCTCGGGCGGGCACGGCTCGTTGCTGGAGGCGCGGTCGAGCTGAGGCTGGCCGTCCGCTCCGTCTTCCGGTGCCTCCGTCTCGCTTCCATCCACCGCCTCGTCTTCTTCCTTGATGCTAGAGCCGATCACCTCCGCCGAGTCCTCACTGTAGTCTGGGTTCATCCAAAACCACTCCAGTGGTACCTCCCCGCCGTCTTCAGCCCGCTCGGGGACAAAGATGCCGGTGTCGGTGTACTCGGCGATCGCTGCCGCATGCTTGACAAGGGCGTCTTCCGCGGCTGCCAGCTCCGGCTGGGCCTCTGACCGGAGTGTGGCCAGCCGGTGTAGGTCCATCCCCGGATACCACGCCTTGACGAATTCCAAGGCTCGGTGCGCTCCATCCCGGGCCGAGGAACACTTCCAGGCCTCAAGACGGCCAGCCGCGACCTCCAGCCAGCCGGCAGTCTGACTGGGGGTGCGCGGAGCCTGCATGTCTGGCCACAGGGCAGCGATCGTTTGGGCGCCGACATGTTGAAGCCGGCGCAGCATCCGATGGGCTGGCCGTAGACGATCCCCAATGCTCAGAATATGCTTGTCAAGGGTCCGGGGGGCATCGGCGGCGATCTCCGTGCCATCCGCCCTCCGCTCCTCGCGATCAGCCTCGATAGCTTGATTGGCGGCCTACGAGTGGCCGGGGAAGAAGTTTGCCAAGACGAAAAGAATGAAGAACAAGTCAAAAAACCAGGAGTCGGCTCGACCTATAGTCGGCGGCTCGAAGAAGAAAACCAAAGAAGCTCACTGTCGACGAGGTCCTCGATCTCGTTGAAGCCGGAGGCTAGCATTGCCTCCTTGTCAGTCCAGGAGGAGCGCTCGCTCGCGAACTCAGCCAGGAGGGTGGCCTCCTCTTCTTCCGCCTCCTTCTGCGTCTTCTTAAGCAGCTCCTTCTGCTCTGCCAATTGTGCGGCCAGCAGATCGCGCTCTGCAGCGAGCTTGCTGCACTCCTCCCCCTTGGTGCGCAACGCGGTGTTGGCTTCGCTTAGCTGCTGTTGAAGAGTGGCGTTGGCCTTTGAAGAGAAAGAAGAAAGAAGGCGTTAAGTCATCAACAAAGAAGGTCGCTGGGGAGATCCGGCCCGACTGCTCAGCAGTCGGCCCGAATCTCGGGGACTACAGCCCGCGGGTGCGCCAGCGCGCCCCCGCAAAGAAGAAAAAGGACTCACTCCGGTTCTCCGACAAGTCGGCGGTCCGCTTGCCCAGCTCTTCAACGTTGCGGTTGAAGGCGGTGACACGGAGGTTGTGATAGTCCCGCGACAAGTATTTCAGACAAAAGTTAGTACCCGGAACTCACCAATTGGAGTTCCGGGCCGCCTGCTCAGCAGCCGGCCCGAAACTCGGGGACTACACCCAGTGGGTGCGCTGGCGCGCCCCCACAGAGAGGAACAAGAAAACAAAGACAAAGGAGAAAGCATACCCGGATGGCTGCCCGCGACGCCAGGTGCGCCTTGGTGCAGTTTTGGATAGCGTCGCTCTCAGCTTGCAGCCTTGTCTGGACATCCAGAAGCGCCTGGTTCAGTGGGCCCGTGCCGCCTCCTCACACCCACCCAATGGGTGCAGCGCTCGTCGCTTCGGCGTCTGGGATCGTCGAGCTAGCGACGCCGGTCTCCAAGGGGCGTGGTGCCGAAGTCGCCTTCTCAAGACGACGGCGCGTTGGCGAGCCGACTTGAAGGAGTAGCCTTGCCACGGCCTCGTCTTGAGTCGGCGGCAAGGGCGGGTCTGCCGGCTGTTTGCCTTGCGCGCTCCTAGACGGCGGCGGTGGCGGCACGACCGCGTCCGGCATGGAGGCGTCGCCGCCGCCCCTCTCCACGATCGGGAACTCGCCGCCGGCTTCCCCTGACTGCCACGTGAACTCCGGGGCCGGCGGTGCAGAGTTCAAAGGGGTGACGAACACCGCCGACCACCCGTGCGCAACTTCCTTAGCCTGCCGCCTTGCCGCGACGCCAGCCTTGGCCTCCTCCAGCTTTTTCAGGGCGGAGGCCTCCGCCTTCTCGGCCTCCTCTTTCTTTAGGCGGGCAGCCTCTTCCTCCTCGCGCTTCTCCTGCGCGTTCCGCTCCGTCGCCTCCCGGAGGTCGGCGGCAGGGTCAATCCGCCGAGTAGTGGCAGACGTCTCCGCCGACCCGATAATGGAGGCGGCGGCAACCCTCTCAAGAGTGAGGGGAGCCCTGAAGTGAGGGAAGCATATGAAAGACTCAGACAAGATCAACAAAGAGAAAATAAAGATAAGGGACGGAGGCGCTTACGTAGAGACCAGCGGCGGCTTCTTCACTTCCTTGCGGAGGTTGGCTTTCGCGGCCGCCTCTTCCCGCTTGGTCGCGGTCGCCGCTCCCTTAAACTTCTTCGACCGGCCACCAAGTGTACTCGGCCCGGCCCGGCGCTTCTTCGCGCCGCCTTGAGCGTCCAAGACGGCGGAGGAACTCGCGCTTGGCTGGCTAGCCTTTGGCTGGTGACGCGGGGCGACTTCCCCCTCAGCATCGTCATCAGGCCGGTCGGCGAAAGTGGCCGTAGGCCTAGAGCCGCCTGCTTCTCCTCCTCCTCCCTCGGCGTCGGCCTCCATGGCCGCCTCCCCCAAGTCAGGATCGTCGACGTCGCTCTCCGCCCGATCAGGGACAAACTGACGAGCCGGCCCCGTGGTGCCGGCCAAAGGAGGGACGAGAGGGTTCTGATGCAAAGCAAAAACGGTCAGACTGGACAAGTCGGACTCGGCAACAAAAGAAACAGAAGAAGAAGGAAGACGACTTACAATAGGCGGGGGGTTGGCGCGTGAGTACGGCTCCTTGCCGAACCGCCAATCCACCGAGAGACCGCAGTTCGCGATGTAGTTCACCGTGTCCGCCACCTCCGCGTGAGGCATGTCCTTGGAGCACATCCGACTCGGGTCCCGATGACCGCTCATCTGGCAGATCAGGTGAGGTCAGCCTTGGCGTGGGAGGACTCGGCGCGCCACAAAGGTGGCCAGCAAGTCGGCCCCGGTCAAGCCCTCCGACCGCGTCAGCACTTGGAGTCGCGCGACGGCGGCAGCGCCAGCAGGAGACAATGACCTAGCTCGGTGTGACCAGCTAGGGAGCCTTCCAGCCAGTGCGCCGGCTTCATAAGCCGGTAGGTTAACCCAGTCGCCTTCTGGGGCGACGGTCTTCACATAAAAGTAGGACCGCTGCCACATCTTCATCGACTTAATCAGCGCGATGGTGGGAAACGGATTGTCGGCCATTGATCTCCGCATCACGATAAACGCACCGCACTGGGCCGGCACGCCAGCAACATGTGTGCCGAGCTTGGACTGGAAGAACTCACCCCAGAGCTCGATGGTGGGAAGAACACCGAGGAAACCTGCGCACAAGGTGGCAAAGGCAGCCAACAGCACCACCGTGTTCGGAGTAAGGTGGTGCGGCTGCAGCCCGTGGAACTCCAAGAAGGAGTGGAAGAAGCCGCTCGCTGGTAGCCCCAAGCCGCGCATAAGGTGTGAGCGGAATATGACCAGCTCACCCTCCTCCGGCACCGGCGATATTTCCCCCTCCGGCGCGAGGCGGACCCACACTAAGCCCTGACCGGGCGGCCGTCGTGTCTTGCGGAGGATCTCGATGTCGTTGTCATCGACCTCGGAGCCGTCCCACACTCCGGAGCGCACAGCAGGAGGCGCGGCGGCGGAGGAAGAGCTCAACGCTGCGGGCGCGGCGTGGTTCGGAGCAGCAGCGGCGAGAGGAAGAAGAAGCAAGAAAGAGCGAAAGGGAGTAGGGAGGATGGGCGCGCGTGCTTCGCCGCCCCCTCCCCCCGCCTACTTGTAGGCTCGTGGGCTGAGAAGCTGAGGGGACAGTCATGGGATTAACTGCGCCCAGGACCCCATGACCCCCACGATTTACCACACGAAGTTACTGCGTGCAATAACTGCGTGGGAACCCCAATCGTCTGCACGACCACAACGGATCCGTTCACATGCCGTGGCGCAGTAGTGGCGGGCCCCGCCTGTAGGCTTGTCCCGTTGCGCGCGTGGGTGGGCAGACTAGCTCAGCCACATGGCGCCTCGCGATGGGTCCACAACGGGCGGCAACCCGGAGGCTTATCAGGCACGCCGCCTGGACTCCGCCGCGACGTTCAAACTTTTTTAGGGGCAAGTCGGCCTTAAGCAAGTCCGGCTCCAACTAGTCAGCTTGACATAAGACGGCTAGTGAGGCCCAGATCCAACCGCAGGAAAGAAGAAACTGTTGAGGCTCCTCGACATATCGCCCTCAGTGCCTCACCAGCTTCGGGGACTACTGTCGGAGTAATGGGCCACGGGTAGGCTAACCCAGGCCCAGAACCTTTCAAGACATTGGGGCAGGCTGCACCCCTCAAGACCCCAGGACGAAGAGCCGCCTTCTGAGAGTCGGCTGCGAGGCAGCCGACTGCCCACTCGCGGCCGAGTTCCGAGGAAGACTTCAGGATGAGCCGACTCCTGACTGGCAACTTCCAGAGAAGCCGGCCATGGGGAGTCGGCCCGCGACGCCAACAACCCCCATGCTCTCATAAAGAGGGACGGGACGGGGACTGGCCACAGTAAGGTCCACTCCCACCCTTTTCCAAGGGCAGGCGCGGCCACAGTATGTCGTACTCGCGGAGATCTCCGCCCGACGCGACACTGTTGCCATGCTGGCCCTGACGTCAGCCCTAGTGGGCGGAGTCCTGTGCCCACGACGGCCTGCCGGTACGACCTAGGGACGACGGGTCCCACCAATCGGCGGGCCTACAGAAGACGGCGAGAGCGCCACCAGTCGGCCCAGTTGGGAGTCGGCCCCCAGGGGTCGGCCGGCCCCTCCCACGGGCCACAAGCGCCATTAACTAGATGCGACATGGAGGGGCCATAGTGATCGCCCGCCAGACGGCGGAGCTATCACCACGACCCCATGATCGAGCCCGCGTCATTAGAGGCACGGCTACAGTAATCTACAGCCGGCAAGACCCGCCCGCGGCGGACGCGGCCTGTCGGCTCCGTACCAAGCCAGTCGGCGGATAAGACGGCGGCTAGAGAGACTGACGGCTGGGCCCATGTCCAGCCGGATTACCGTTGTACCCCTGGGGGTTGGCCTATATAAACCCCCCAGGGCACCCATGCAAAGGGTTGGAATCCATTAGCACTAGACCAGATCATATAGGAAGGAGAGAGCTAGCCTTGCCTTCTCCTACCTCCAGGAAACAGCTCAAGGAGCAACCGTGTACACACTTTGCCATAGTGATCATGCGGAGACCCCGAAGAGCCCCGAAGCTGGGTAAGATTCACCAGCGTGCATGCCTTTGCCTTATCCCGTTTCCAGGCACCGCCGACGTTCTACTTGCTCCCACCATGATAAGCCATCCTTTGGCATATGTCGCACCCAACCCCCTACATTTAGCCAGCATATTCCATGTGCTGACCCGTTTTCGGGCTGCAACGTATTATGTTGCAGACTTTTCAGACGAGGAGTAAGGTTCGTTCGGTCGTTGCCGTGCAGCTCAGCTATGCTGTTGGAGTTGATGGACTCACTTTATCTTCCAAGCCTTCCGCTGTTATCGTATTAGATGGCCTTAAGCCATATTTATTGTAATAAGTTCTCTTTTGAGACATTCCATGTAATAAGTGTGTGATTGCTACTCTGTTATAAATCCTTCGAGTACTTTGTGTGTCAGCATTACCGATCCAGGGATGACACTGAAGCACAGAGACTTGACCGTTTGAGGTCGGGTCGCTAAAAGATGGTATCAGAGCAAACGCTCAGTGTAGGACACGACCACTAAGCTAAAGCCCTAGATCACTACTCTCTTCTTATTTCTGACTCCTCTCCATTTTCTACTCTTTAGGATGGCGGACGCAAAGAACAAGTTTGCACATTCGGATGAAGAAGCGCCTTTTGGATGACACTTGAAGGAAGTCACTAAGTACTTGAACATTGGAATACCAACCTTCACCAGGACTTACAACGAAACTTTACCAGAAGAGGAGCGATGGATGATTCAAGTTCAAGTTCCAGGAAGGACATTCGTGCCAGTCACTAAACCCATAGAGTTTTCCTTTTATGCACCAACCCGGAGTCTAGGAAAGAGTATGGCGGCTCACATCACCATGGGACGCATTGGAGAAGTTTAGCATAAGGTGCTTAAGGACACTATCTACCAGATATGTGGGCGCCGAGATGAGCAATGGGAGATGATCAGCACCAGGAAGAATAGATCAATCACAACTTTCATCTAGGATGATCAGCATCCAGGCATGATAGATCTGAAGAAGGTGATGACAAGGATCACAGAACTAGAGGAAGAACTCAAGGCTACTCGCGAAGATTATGAGGAGGAAATCGTACTAGTGGAGAAGAATGACGATCTGGAAAGGAAGCTAGGAGTATTCATGGGAGACCCCGCGCCAGGAGGAGAAGATGATGAACCCAAAGAGATTCGTTCTGAGGACTACATCATCATCGGCGACACCGACTCGAACCCCGAAATAGTGATGATGACTATGTTGATGAAGCTGGAGCAGACATCATGGAGTCTTCGACCGATCAATATTTCTAGTAGACCACCACATCAGTAGTAGTATTCCACCATGTATATAGTATAGTCCGAGCACTTTCGCAATGATAGATAGATCGATTGTATGCCCTTGCTTGATTGATTGAGTGATATGATTGTGTTTGTCTCATGTGCATATGGGTAGTGTTTCTCTCACTAGACCTTATTCTATTCTATTCTCTTCCCTCTAAACCCTCAGATGCCTCCGAGACGTGATCCCGGATTTACCTTCCCACCGGAGCTCACTCAGTTGATCCAACAGTAGAATACACTGATGCAGTTGTTAGTTCAGAACCAAGGCAACAACAACAACCCACCACCACCACCAGTTGACAACTTAGACCGTTTTCTGAGGTTGCTACCGCTGGTGTTTTCCAGTAGCACCGAGCCAATAGTAGCAGATGATTGGCTCTGCAGGATTGGAAGGGAGTTAACCACTACAGGATGTACAAATGCTGAGAAAGTGCGTTTTGACGCACATCAGTTGGATGGACCAGCAGCCTCATGGTGGGAGAATTACACTGTCACCTATCCTATAGCCACTGTTACATGGGATCAATTTTAGCAAGCATTCCACACCGCCCATGTGTCAATGGGATCTATGAGCATGAAGAAGCGTGAGTTTCGCAACTTGCGCCAAGGGAACCGTACCATGGGGCAGTACGTGGATGAATTTAGTAAACTGTCTAGTTATGCCCCTGATGATGTGGCCACAGATGCCGCGAAGCAGGAGAAGTTTATGGAAGGGTTGAAAGATGAGATGAGCATGCAATTGATGGTGGCAACATTTAACAACTACCAGGAGTTGGTAGACAAGGCTCTTATGATTGAAGGGAAGAAGCAGCAAATTGAGAGCCGCAAAAGGAAGTATGGACAAGGAAGGTACAACTCAGGAGCCCAGTAGAAGCCTCGTCTAACCCCGAACTTGGGAGGATTTGTTCATAACCATGGAAGCCATAAATAAAACGAAGGAAGTTCGTGTAACCACAATGGTTCCAAGAATGGGACTGGGAACGGAGTAAGCAACAATCAGAACCGCTCCAATCCAGCCACACCCGCTAAGAGAGACCTAAGTCAAATTACTTGCTTCAAGTGCGGGAAGACTAGACACTATGCCATGGAGTGCCCTGAAGCGAAGAATGGAAATAGTAATGTGAGCGCTGGGAAGAAGCCCAATCCATTCAACAAAGGACAAGTGAACCACGTTAAAGTGGAGGAGGTTGAAGGGCAGCCAGACGCAGTTATCGGTATGTTTTTGGTTAAGTTTTTACCGCCCTTGTTCTTTTTTATACTGGTGCATCACATTCATACATATCAAGGGGATTTGTGGATAAGTTTAAACTACCAACCAAGCCCTTAGGACCCCTCTGTTAGTAAGTTCACCTAGAGCGGAGTATATGGCTAGCCGATGGTGCGACCAGATACCCTTAACCATTGGTAGCCATGTTTTCCCGTCAGACCTGATAATTTTGGAGTCACAAGGATTGGATGTGATATTAGGCATGGACTGGATGTCAAAGTATGGAGCAAGCATTGACTGTGCTAGTAAGTCGATTTATCTCACCACCCAGGAGGAAAAAAGGATCAAATATGTATCTAGGCATGCGCCTAGGAGGAGCCAAGTAAATACCCTCACGGGAGTTGTTCAGGAGGAAGTGCCTTTAGTGAAGGATTACACAGATGTTTTTCCAGAGGAGTTACTAGGCGTGCCACTGGATCGAGACATCGAGTTGTTGATAGAGCTATTGCCAGGTACAGGGCCAATATCAAAGAGACCCTACCAGATACCCGCAAATGATGTGGAGGAGATTAAGAAGTGGATCAAGGATTTATTGGAGAAAGGTTACATCCGACGGAGTTCATCAACATGGGGAGCCCCAGTGCTTTTGGTTGATAAGAAGGATAAGTCTCTAAGGATGGTTGTTGATTATCGTGCATTGAATGAGGTGACGATCAAGAACAAATACCCACTGCCGATGATCAATTATTTGTTTGACCTGTTGCAAGGAGCTAAGGTGTTTTCAAAGATCGATCTGCAATCAGGATATCACCAGCTGAAGATCCGGGAGAAGGATATACCTAAAACCACATTTACCACAAGGTACGGGTTATATGACTATACGGTCATGTCATTTGGACTGACTAACGCCCCTGCCTATTTCATGAGCATGATGAACAAGGTGTTCATGGAATATTGGATAAGTTTGTTGTGGTGTTCATTGATGATATAATGGTATACTCAAAGAATGAAGAGGAGCACAAGGAGCATTTGCGTTTAGTTCTCAAGAAACTCAGGGAACATCAGTTGTATGCCAAGTTCTGCAAATGTGAGTTTTGGTTGAAGGAAGTTGGATTCCTTGGATATGTTATATCATGAGAAGCTCTAGCAGTAGACCCCACCAAGGTTCAGTCAGTCACTGAATGGTTGGCACCCACTTCAATTAGCGAGATCCGTGGTTTTCTTGGACTCGCGGGATACTACCGGAGATTCATTGAGAATTTTTCCAAGATTGCGAAGCCAATAATGGAGTTATTGAAGAAGGATACCAAATTTAAATGGACGGAAGAGTGTGAGGCGAGTTTTCAGGAATTAAAGAAACGTCTGACTACAGCCCCAGTGCTGATTCTACTGAATATACGCAAGGATTTCCAAGTGTATTGCGACACCTCTCGCTTAGGACTTGGAGGAGTACTGATGCAGGACGGAAGAGTTGTTTCGTATGCCTCACGACAACTGAAACCGCATGAGTTAAATTATGCCACACATGATTTGGAGTTGGCTGACGTAGTGCATGCATTGAAGACTTGGAGACATTACCTTATTGGAAACCATTGCGATGTGTACACTGACTATAACAGTTTGAAGTACATTTTCACACAGAAGGAGATGAACCTTAGGCAGAGGAGATGGTTGGAGCTTATCAAGGATTATGACATGAAGCTTCACTATCATCCAGGCAAGGCTAATGTCGTAGTAGACGCTTTGAGCCGGAAGAGTTATGCTAACACCCTCGTAAGCACAAGATTGACAAAGGAGTTAGCAGAGGATCTCAGGGAACTTCGATTTGAGACTGTCCCTAGAGGTTTTGTTGCAATAATGGAAGTTCAGTCTACATTGTTAGGAAAGATTTGAGAAGCTCAGAAGGATGACAAAGAGATTGCCGAGATAAAAGAGAGAATGAGCAAAGGAAAGGCCAAAGGTTTTTGTCAGGATGAACACGACACCTTGTGGTTTGAGGACCGTGTTTATGTGCCCAATAACACAGAGATCAGGAAGTTAATACTTCAGGAGGCTCATGACTCACCATACTCTATACAACCCAGAAACACCAAGATGTATTTGGATTTAAAGGAGCGTTTCTGGAGGACTGGTATGAAGAAGGATATTGCCGAGTATGTAGCCGTATGTGATGTATGTCAGAGAGTGAAGTCAGAACATCAAAAGCCAGCAGGATTGTTACAGGCTATGCAGATACCCGAATGGAAGTGGGATATGCTTGGCATGGATTTCATCACGGGATTGCCCAGGACCAAATCAGGATATGATTCTATATGGGTAGTAGTTGATCGCTTGACCAAAGTAGCTCGCTTTATCCCAGTGAAAACCACCTATACAAGTGCGAAGTTGGCCAATATACATGACCAGGATCGTATGTTTGCATGGAGTTCCGAGGACCATTGAGTCAGATAGAGGAACCCAATTTACCTCAAAGTTTTGGAATCAGTTGCATGAAACTTTTGGAACCCGACTGGAGTTCAGTACAGCTTTTCACCCGCAAACAGATGGACAGACCGAGAGAGTCAACCAGATTCAGGAGGATATGTTAAGAGCTTGTGCACTAGATTATGGATCTAGTTGGGCTGACAACTTGCCCTAAGTAGAGTTCTCATACAACAATAGTTACCAGGACAGTTTGAAGATGTCACCTTTTGAAGCCTTGTACGGAAGGAGGTGCAGGACACTGTTGTTGTGGGATGAAGTTGGAGACCATCAGTTGTTTCGACCAGATTTGATTAAGGAATCAGAAGAGAAGGTTAAATTGATTAGAGATAGACTGAAGGCAGGTCACCCGACAGAAGAGTTATGCAGATTCAAAACGCAAGGAGGTAGTCTATGAAATCGGAGACAAAGTGTATCTTCGAGTATCACCACTCCCAGGAGTTAAGCGCTTTGGAGTTAAGGGAAAGTTAGCACCACGCTTTGTGGGACCATACAGAGTTTTGGAACGTATGGGAGAAGTTGCTTATAAGTTGGAATTACGCAAAGGATTGTCAGGAGTTCACGATGTGTTCCATGTTTCTCGGTTGAAGAAGTGCCACGCAAAGATGGCTGACATTCCTCTGAGAGATACACTACCGCAGGAAGTGATTCAGTTGGACAATGATTTGACTTATGAGGAGAAAACGGTCAAGATTCTCGAGTTTGCCAGTCGGGTTACCCGCAGCAAGGTTATTAAGTTTTGCAAAGTTCAGTGGAGCCACCATACCGAGGACGAAGCCACCTGGGAACGAGAGGATGATCTTCGCAAAGACCACCCACACCTATTTTCTGGCCAACCCAAATCTCGAGGGCGAGATTCATCTTAAGGGGGGTAGGTTTGTAACATCCCAAATTTTCAATTTGGAATGTTATACATTAGGTCATCATTGCATATCATATTTTATTGCATTTTGGCTTGATCCTTGAAATCCTAAGCAACTCAAGGACCCTCGGAGAGAGAGTTGGGGATTTCACTGTTTTCATATTTGAATTTTATCAAATATTGAAACGAGGATTTTTGGTTTTAATTATTTTTCTCTCCGAAAATATTTAATGTTAAAATATATGAGAGGAGATAATATGACTTCTCCAAAAGAAATGAAATATTGCAGGAAAAATATTAAAATCAAATAATAGCTTTTATTCGGATTTTATTGCAATTTTATTTGCATTAGAAAAATTGCACGTTTTCAAAATTGCATTTTAGGGCCAAGAAAATGTTCATCTTGTTCTAAATATTTTATTTAGAAGGTGAAAACTTGTTTTGGTATTTTTTGATTTTTTATTTATTTTTTTCTAGGATTTATTTTCGGCGGAATCTGTTTAAAAAACTTCAGCGCCCGACTGGGCCGAAGCGCAGCCGAGCCAGGCCGGCCCAACCCCCGCGCCACCGCCTCCCCGTGCCCGAGTCCGGCCAGGACACGGTAGCCACCGCCATCGCCGCCAAGGACTCTTTCCGCCCCTTCCCCAAGCCGACCCCGCCCGTCCCCCTCTTAAATACCCTGCCGCCGCTGCCGCCCCAAACCGCCACCACCGCCGCCGCCAAGAAGCAGCCGCAGGAGCCGCCGCCGCCTACTGCGCCTCGCCTCGCCTTGCGCCGCCGCCATGCCGCACCGCACCGCCATCGCCGCCACCCCGCAACCCCACCTCGCGCCGCCGGAGCCGCCACCGCCAATCCGATCCAATCCGGAGCCGCTTGTTTTTTTTCGATTTAGGTAAAACTGTCGTTTTTTTTAAACCCTAGTTTCGGTTTTTTTAGATCGGTTCGTCGATTTTATCGGTTTAGTTACTTAGTGGACGTTCGTCCGTATGTTCGTTTTAACGAACGGTGTTCACTTGTTAGCTACAGAGAACGAACGTTCATTCGTTAGCCTGTTTGTCAGTTTTTCTCTTTTTTCGGATTTTTCGCAATTATTTTCGATCGCGATTTCTGATCTGATTTTAGTTTTAGTTTATCTTTTCACTCGTTTATCAGAATCAGGCGATTCAAGCGTCTAGATCTTCGCCTCGAAGCCTTCTTTCCGTTTAACCAACTTGAAAAAGACTTTGACACAGTAAAATTTGACTTTAGTCCAGATTAGTAATCGGATCTTGTTTCTTTCGCAGTTTGAGTTTCGTTGCTCTGTTCGATTTGATTCTTTTTGCAAACCGGAGTTCTTAAGTTCAACTTTCTGGTTAGATCTTCCTATTCATGCTTTTCCCATGCGTATTTCCTTGATTGCTTATGCATGCTATTGTTTGTTTGCGATAGAACACCCGTAGTGCGAAGCGTGCTACTACGAGTCTCTAGGTTTTGCCGATCATCAGCAAGGCAAGTAACACTTTGATCATATCCCTTTATCACCCAGTTTTTATGGATTAGTTTCAACCCTCAAACATTGCATGGTTAGGACTTGATAACATGTGGGATTGGGAAGTAGTTGATGAGGTAGAACCTATTGCCCTATTATTATCAAACCCTTGGGAGTTACTTCTACATATTGCTTATATTGCCATGCTATGCTCGTAGACGTGGTTTGGGTGAGTGAATCCATGACAGATGTGAGATTGTTAATTAAGGGTTCAACTTAAGGTGGCAACTTTAATACACATCTGGGTGGATTGCTTGTCGGGCACCTGGAGAATCCAGTGTTGTCCTAGGATATCCCGGAGTACCCGTGTGATAATCCTAAGGTCCGCCACCCAGGCTCAAAGGGAACTGAGATATTTCATGCTAGAAACTTACGTGTGCAGCCACAAGCTATTATAGGCTCTAGCATAGTTGAGTAAGTTGCATGACCTCTTCCAGTGGTAGGCTAGAAGATGTAGAGGGATGTACGTTGGTACTGTCTACCCAGGGTTAGAGCTAATGCTTCTGAAAGACTGTGTCTCGGTCATCCGCATCTCAAACACCAGGTAGTGCGAGAAATCCAATGGAGGAGACCGAGTCTTGTGGGGAAAAGTGTGCAAACCTCTGTAGAGTTTATAAACTAATCATGGTTAGCCATGTCCTCGGTTATGGACATCTTGAGTATCTAGTACTAGGATTATCATATGTATCTCATCACTCTAAATTAATATTGTTGGGTTGATAATTATTTTTAATTGGGATTGAGTTGGAGGAACCTTCTCAATGATGTTTCAACTACCATGATAGTTAAATAAAATATTTTCCTTTGTTGTAGGAAAAAATTGTCTTTTCGCAAAACTTTAACCATAGAGCTTTCCACCAGCCAAATATGCATGTAGTGATAGCATTAGTCAGTTCTTGCTCCACTGTGTTATTTTGCTAGCATATTCCATGTGCTGACCCATTTTCAGGCTGCAACGTATTATGTTGCAGACTTTTCAGACGAGGAGTAAGGTTCGTTAGGTCGTTGCCATGCAGCTCAGCTATGCTATTGGAGTTGATGGACTCACTTTATCTTCCAAGCCTTCCGCTGTTATCGTATTAGATGGCCTGAAGCCATATTTATTGGAGTAAGTTCTTTGTTGAGACAATCCATGTAATAAGTGTGTGATTGCTACTCTGTTATAAATCCTTCGAGTATTGTGTGTGTCAGCATTACCGATCCAGGGATGACACTGAAGCACAGAGACTTGACCGTTTGAGGTCGGGTCGCTACAAATATGATTAAATTGAACTTTAATTTATCATGAACTTAGTCCTGGTAGTATTTGCATAACTATGTTGTAGATCAATATCTCGCGATGTTGCTCCCCGTTTATTTTGATATGTTCCTAGAGAAAAACTATGTTGAAATATGTTAGTAGCAATGATGCGGACTTGGTCAGTGATCCGAGGATTTTCCTCATTGCTGCACAGAAGAATTATGTCCTTGATGCACCGCTAGGTGACAGACCTATTGTAGGAGCAGATGCAGGCGTTATGAACGTTTTGACAAAAGCTCAGTATGATGACCACTTGATAGTTTAGTGCACCATGCTTTATGGCTTAGAACAGGTACTTCAAAAAATGTTTTGAATGCCATGGAGCATATAAGATGTTCCAAGAGTTGAAATTGGTATTTCATGCTCATGCCCGTGTCGAGAGGTATGATACCTCTGATAGTACTTTGCGTGCAAAATGGAGGAGAATGGCTCAACCAGTGAGCATGTGCTTAGATTGTCTGGGTACTATAATTACTTGGATCAAGTGGGAGTTAATGTTCCAGATAAGATAGTAACTGAAAAAGTTCTCTAGTCACTATCACCAAGTTACTAGAACTTCGTGATGAACTATAATACACAAGCGATGACGAAAGTAATTCCCGAGCTCTTCGCGATGTTGAAATTGGCGAAGGTAGAAATCAAGAAAGAGCATCAAGTGTTGATGGTTTACAAGAACACTAGTTTCAATAAAAAGGGCAAAAGAATAGAAAGGGAAATTCAAGAAGAATGATAAACAAGTTGTCACTCCCGTGAAGAAAGCCAAAGCTAGACTCAAGCCTAAAACTGAGTGCTTTTACTGCTAAGGAAATGGACACTAGAAGGGAACTGCCCCTAAATACTTGGTGGATAAGAAGGATGGCAAAATGATCAAAGGTATATTTGATATACATGTTATTGTTGTGTACTTTACTAGTGTTTATAGCAACCCCTCGGTATTTGATACTAGTTTAATTGCTAATAGTAGTAACTTGAAACGGGAGTTGCAAAATAAACAGAGACTAGTTAAGGGCGAGGTGATGATGTGAGTTGGAAGTGATTCCAAGGTTGATAAGATCACCATCGCAGACTCCCTTTACCTTCGGGATTAGTGTTGAACCTAAAATAAATGTTATTTGGTGTTTGCGTTGAGCATAATATGATTGGATTGTGTTTATTGCAATATGGTTATTCATTTAAGTCAAAGAATAATTGTTATTCTGTTTACATGAATAAAACATTCTAAGGTCATACACCCAAGGTGAATGGTTTATTGAATCTCGATCGTAGTGATACACATATTCATAATATTGAAGCCAGAAGATGCAAAGTTAATAATGATAGTGCAACTTATATGTGGCACTGCCATTTACGTCATATTGATGTAAAGCGCATGAAGAAACTCCATGCGGATGGGCTTTTGGAATCACTTGATTATGAATCATTTGATGCTTGCGAACCATGCCTCGTGGGCAAGATGACTAAACCTCCGTTCTCCGGAACAATTGAGCAAGCAACTGACTTATTGGAAATAATACATACTGATGTATGCAATCCAATGAGTGTTGAGGCTCGCGGCGGGCATCATTATTTTCTGACCTTCATAGATGATTTGAGAAGATATAGGTATATCTACTTGATGAAACATAAGTCTGAAACATTTGAAAAGTTCAAAGAATTTCAGAGTGAAGTGGAAAATCATCGTAACAAGAAAATAAAGTTTCTACGATCTGATCGCGGAGGAGAATATTTCAGTTACGAGTTTGGCCTTCATTTGAAACAATGCGGAATAGTTTCGCAACTCACGCCACCTGGAACACCACAGCGTAATGGTGTGTCCGAATGTCGTAATCGCACTTTATTAGATATGGTGCGATCTATGATGTCTCTTACCAATTTACCACGGTCGTTTTGGGGTTATGCATTAGAGACAGCTGCATTCACGTTAAATAGGGCACCATCTAAATCCGTAGAGATGACACCTTATGAACTATGGTTTGGCAAGAAACCCAAGTTGTCATTTGTTAAAATTTGGGGCTGCGATGCTTATGTGAAATAGCTTCAACCTGATAAGCTCGAACCCAAATCGGAAAAACGTGTCTTCATAGGATACCCAAAGGAGACAGTTGGGTACACCTTCTATCACAAATCCGAAGGCAAGACATTCATTGCTAAGAAGGGGTCCTTTCTAGAGAAGGAGTTTCTCTCGAAAGAAGTGAGTGGGTGGAAGGTAGAACTTGATGAGGTAATTGTACCTTCTCCCTAATTGGGAATTATTTCTTCACTGAAATCAGTTCAAGTGATGCTTACACCAATTAGTGAGGAAGTTAATGATGATGATCATGAAGCTTCAGATCAAGTTACTACCAAACCTCGTAGGTCAACTAGAGTACGTTCTGCACCAGAGTGATACGGTAATCCTATTCTGGAGATCATGTTACTTGACCATGACGAACCTACAAACTATGAGGAAGCGATGATGAGCCCAAATTCCACGAAATGGCTTAAGGCCATGAAATTTGAGATGGGATCCATGTATGAGAACAAAGTGTGGACTTTGATTGACTTGCCGATGATCGACAAGCCATAGAAAATAAATGGATCTTCAAGAGGAAGACGGACGCTGATAGTAGTGTTACTATCTACAAAGCTAGACTTGTCAAAAATGGTTTTTGACAAGTTCAAGGTGTTGACTACAATGAGATTTTCTCACTTGTATCGATGCTTAAAAGTATGTCCAAATCATGTTAGCAATTGCCACATTTTATGAAATCTGGCAAATGGATGTCAAAACTGCATTCGTTAATGGATTTCTTAAAGAAGAATTGTATACAATACAACAAGAAAGTTTTGTCAATCCTAAAGGTGCTAACAAAGTGTGCAAGCTCCATCGATCCCTCTATGGACTGGTGCAAGCATCTCGGAGTTGGAATGTACGCTTTGATGAGTTGATCAAAGCATATAGTTTTATACAGCCTTTTGGAGAAGCCTGTATTTATAAGAAAGTGAGTGGGAGGACTACATCCTTTCTGATAAGTATACGTGAATGACATATTGTTGATCGGAAATGATGTAGAATTTTCTGGTAAGCATAAAGGAGTGTTTGAAAGGATTTTTTTCAAAGAAAGACCTCGGTGAAGCTGCTTACATATTGGGCATCAAGATCTATAGAGATAGATCAAGACGCCTGATAAGTTTTTTCAATGAGTACATACCTTAACAAGATTTTGAAGTAGTTCAAAGTGGAACAGTCAAAGAAAGAGTTCTTGCCTGTGTTGCAAGGTGTGAAGTTGAGTAAAGACTCGAAACCTGACCATGGCAGAAAATAGAAAGAGAATGAAAAGTCATTCCCTATGGCTCAGTCATAGGTTCTATAAAGTATGCTATGCTGTGTACCAGACCTATTGTGTACCTCACCATAAGTTTGGAAAGAGGGTACAATAGGGATCTAGGAGTGGATCACTCGACAGCTTTCAAAAATATCCTTAGTGGAATAAGGAAATGTTTCTCGGTTATGGAGGTGACAAAGAGTTCATCGTAAAGAGTTACGTTGATGCAAGCTTTGACACCGATCTGGATGACTCTAAGTCTCGATCTAAATACATATTGAAAGTGGGAGCAATTAGCTAGAGTAGCTCCGTGCAAAGGTTGTAGACATAGAAAATTTGCAAAATACTTACGGCTCTAAATGTGGCAGACCCGTTGACTAAATTTCTCTCACAAGCAAAACATGATCACTCTTTGGGTGTTAATCACGTAGCGATGTGAACTAGATTATTGACTCTAGTAAACCCTTTGGGTGTTAGTCACATGGAGATGTGAACTAATCACATAAAGATGTGAACTATTGGTGTTAAATCACATGACGATGTGAAATAGATTATTGACTCTAGTGCAAGTTGGAGACTGAAGGAAATATGCCCTAGAGGCAATAATAAAGCTGTTATTTATATTTCCTTATATCATGATAAATGTTTATAATTCATGCTAGAATTGTATTAATCGGAAACTTAGTACATGTGTGAATACATAGATAAACAGAGTGTCACTAGTTTGCCTCTACTTGACTAGCTCGTTGTTTCAATGATGGTTATGTTTCCTAACCATAGACATGAGTTGTCATTTGATTAACAGGATCACATCATTAGAGAATGATGTGATTGACTTGACCCATCCATTATCTTTGCACGATGATCGTTTAGTTTGTTGCTATTGCTTTCTCCATAACTTATACATGTTCGTATGACTATGAGATCATGCAACTCCCGAATATCGGAGGAACACTTTGTGTGCTACCGAACTCCCGAATAAAAGTCTTCATAAATCCGGGCTGCTCTCAAGAACTCATCACAAGGCCATTCGCACGACCGAACATCCGCAGTGCGAGGGAGATTATATTTGGGCTTCTTATTTTCTTCACTTTGCTTATCCTTCTAGCTTCGGCTCGAATAGCCCCTCAACAATCTCTTCATCATTTCCTCTAAAAAATTCCTGAAATTTTAGTAACTCAAAATGAAAGTGAACCAAACTCAACCATATTGATAGCAACTACTCCCACAAGTGCCTAGAGGCCATATCATGCAATAAAACTACTTTTTACCACATAAATTTGACATGCAGGCTCAAGAACAGGGTCACCTAAGCAGTAAAAAATTGCAATAAATAAAGCACTAGAACAAAAACTAATTGGACCATTGGAGGTGTCACATACCAAAGAACAATCCCCCAAAGCAGTTTTGTGAATGGAGCTTTGAGCAAGGAGATCGAAAATGGCAGCAAGATGAGCTAGAACTCGGGTTTGAGCTGGTGGATGATTTTTTCTGGAGGAAGACAAAGTGTGTGGGTGCTGGAATAAGTGGAGGGGGCCACGTGGGGCCCACGAGGTAGGGGCGCGCCTTAGGGGGGTGGGCGCGCCCTGGACCCTCGTGGCTAGGTGGTGGCTCCCCCTGGTGTGTTCTCACTGCCAATAATTCTTAAATAATCTAGAAAAAATCATATTTAATTTTCGGGGCATTTGGAGAACTTTCATTTTTGGGGTATTTTTTATTGCATGGATAATTAAGAAAACAGACAAAAAATACTATTATTGCTTTATTTAATCTAAATAACAGAAAGTAAAAGGAGGGTACAGAAGGTTGTGCTTTCTAACGTCATTAATCTCATGCTCATCAAAAGGAATCCAGTAACAAGGTTGATCAAGTCTTGTTAACAAACTCTTTCCGAATAACATGAAACCAGAGAATTTTCAAATAACACTATGTTACCTCAACGGGGATATGCATGTCCCCAACAATACTAATATCATATTTCTTCTTGAAAGCAGGAAGAGGAAATTCAAAACCTCCAATAATAATTGTTGAAGTTTTTCCAATAGAATTGATACTATGAACTTGAGGTTGTTTCCTCGGAAAGTGTATCGTATGCTCATTACCATTAACATGAAAAGTGACATTTCCTTTGTTACAATCAATAACAGACCCTGCAGTATTCAAAAAGGGTCTACCAAGGATAATCGACATACTGTCGTCCTCGGGAATATCAAGAATAACAAAGTACGTTAAAATAGTAACATTTGCAACCACAACAGGCACATCCTCACAAATACTGACAGGTATAGCAGTTGATTTATCGGCCATTTGCAAAGATATTTCAGTAGGTGTCAACTTATTCAAATCAAGTCTGCGGTATAAAGAGAGAGGCATAACACTAACACCGGCTCCAAGATCACATAAAGCAGTTTTAACATAGTTTCTCTTAATGGAGCATGGATTAGTTGGTACTCCTAGATCCCCTAGTTTCTTAGGTATTCCACCCTTAAAAGTATAACTAGCAAGCATGGTGGAAATTTCAGCTTCCGGTATCTTTCTTTTATTTGTAACAATATCTTTCATGTACTTAGCATAAGGATTCATTTTAAGCATATCAGTCAAAGGCATACGCAAAAGATAGGCCTAATCATTTCAGCAAAGCGCTCAAAATCCTCATCATCCTTTTTCTTGGATGGTTTGGGAGGAAAAGGCATGGGTTTTTGAACCCATGGTTCTCTTTCTTTACCGTGCTTTCTAGCAACGAAGTCTCTCTTATCATAGCGTTGATTATTTGATTGTGGGTTATCAAGATCAACAGCAGGTTCAATCTCTACATCATTATTATTGCTAGGTTGAGCATCAACAGGAATATCATCATTAACATTATCACTAGGTTCATGTTCATTACCATATTATGTTTCAGCATCAGAAATAGAAATATCATTGGGATTCTCAGGTGTGTCAACAACAAGTTCACTAGAAGCGTGCAAAGTCCTATCATTTTTCTTTTTCTTCTTTTTAGAAGGACTAGGTGCATCAACATTAGTTCTTTGAGAATCTTGCTCAATTCTCTTAGGGTGGCCCTCAGGATACAAAGGTTCCTGAGTCATTTTACCCCCTCTAGTCACAACTCTAAAAACATTATCATTTTTCTTATTATTTAATTCATTGAGAAAATCATTTTGAGCCTTAAGCACTTGTTCTACTTGAGTGGTAACCATAGAAGCATGTTTACTAATAAGTTTAAGTTCACCTTTAACTCTAGACATATAATCACTCAAGTGTTCAATCATATAAGCATTACGTTTCAATTGTCTACCAATATAAGCATTGAAGTTTTCTTGTTTAACAATAAAATTACCAAACTCATCTAAGCACTGGATAGCAGACTTATAACGAGGAATATCACCTTCATCAAATCTATAGGGAGAATTTACCTTTACTACCTATGTCAGGTTATCAAGACCGTGTATTTCGTCAATGGGTGGTAAATTCTTAACATCTTCATCTTTAATACCTTTTTCTTTCATAGATTTCTTTGCCTCTTGCATATCTTTAGGATTGAGAAATAGAATACCCCTTTACTTCATAGTTGGCTTAGGAGTTGGTTCAGGAAGTGTCCAATCATTATCATTACTCAACATATTATTCAATAGCAATTCAGCTTGATCAACAGTTCTTTCCCTGAAATCACAACCAGCACAACTATCCAGGTGATCTCTGGAAGCATCGGTTAGTCCATTATAAAAGATATCAACTATTTCATTCTTGTTGAGAGGATGATCAGGCAAAGTATTAAGTAATCAGAGAAGCATCCCCCAAGCTTGTTGAGAGGATGATCAGGCAGCTTGTGTCTTATGAACGGGGAAATATTTAGTAGAGAAGTAATAAATCATATCCTGGGGACTACGCACACAACCAGGATAAAGAGAATTAATCCATGTTTTAGCATCACCCTTTAATGAGAACGGTAATAACTTAAGGATATAATAGTAGCGAGTTTTCTCTTCATTAGTGAATAGGGTGGCTATATCATTTAGTTTAGTAAGATGTGCCACAACAGTTTCAGATTCATAGCCATAAAAAGGATCAGATTCAACAAAAGTAATGATCTCAAGATCGACAGAGAAATCATAATCCTTATCGGAAATACAGATAGATGAAGTAGCAAAAGCAGGGTCATATTTCATTCTAGCATTCAAAGACTTTTCTTTCAGCTTAGCTAACAGTTTCTTAAGATCATATCTATCATTGCAAGCTGAAAAGTCTCTAGCAGTTTCTGCATCCATAACATAACCCTCAGGCACAACAGGCAATTCATATCTAGGGGAGAATCTTCATCATCACTTTCATCAATATTATCAGTTTCACTAATGTCATTATATCTAACCCTAGCAAGTTTTTCATCAAGAAATTCACCTAGTGGCATAGTATTATCAAGCATAGAAGTAGTTTCATCATAAGCATCATGCATAGCAGAAGTGGCATCATCAATAACATGCGACATATCAGAATAAATAGCAGGAGTAGGTGTTGCAAGTTTACTCAAAATAGAAGGTGAATCAAGTGCAGAGCTAGATGCCAGTTCCTTACCTCCCCTCGTAGTTGAGGGAAAAATCTTGGTTCTTTCATCTTTCAAGTTCCTCATAGTGATCAATAGATATAAATCCCAAGTGACTCAAAGAATAGAGCTATGCTCCCCAGCAACGGCGCCAAAAAATAGACTTGATAACCCACAAGTATAGGGGATCGCAACAGTTTTCATGGGTAGAGTATTCAACCCAAATTTATTGATTCGACACACAAAGAATATTCTCAATTATTACTAGTTGAGTTGCCAATTCAACTGCACCTAAAATACTTAATATCTGCAGCAAATTGTTTAGTAGCAAAGTAATATGCTAGTAGCGGTAACGGTAGCAAAAGTAACAATAGCAGTTTTATAGCAAGCGTAACAGTGGCAACGGTAAAGTAAATAAGTGGAGATCAATATATGAAAATCTTGTAGGCATTGGATCAGTGATGGGTAGTTATGTCGGATGCGATTCCTCATGCAACAATTATAACCTAGGGTGACACAGAACTACCTGCAGTTCATCAATGTAATGTAGGCATGTATTCTGAATATAGTCATACATGCTTATGGAAAAGAACTTGCATGACATCTTTTGTCCTACCTTCCCATGGCAGCGGGGTCCTATTGGAAACTAAGGGATATTAAGGCCTCCTTTTAATAGAGTACCGGACCAGAGCATTAACACTTAGTTAATACATGAACTCCTCAAACTACGGTCATCACCGGTAAGTATCCCGATTAATGTCACTTTGGGGTTAATGGATCATAACACATAATAGGTGACTATAGACTTGCAAGATAGGATCATGAACTCACATATATTCATGAAAACATAATAAGTTCAGATCTGAAATCATGGCACTCGGGCACTAGTGACAAGCATTAAGCATAGCAAAGTCATAGCAACATCAATCTCGGAACATAATGGATACTAGGGATCAAACCCTAACAAAACTAACTCGATTACATGGTAAATCTCATCCAACCCATCGCCGTCCAGCAAGCCTATGATGGAATTACTCATGCATGGTGGTGAGCATAATGAAATTGGTGATGGAGGAAGGTTGATGATGACGATGGAGATGGATTCCCCTCTCCCGAGCCCCGAACAGACTCCAGATCAGCCTCCCGAGAGAGATTAGGGCTTGGCGGCGGCTCCGTATCGTAAAACACGATGAATCCTTCTCTCTGATTTTTTTTCTCCCCAAACATGAATATATAGAGTTGAAGTTGAGGTCGGTGGAGCCTCAGGGGGCCCATGAGATAGGGGGCGCGCCCCCCACCGTCGTGGACAGGGTTTGGGCCCCCTGGTGTTGATTCGTTCGCCAGTATTTTTTATATATTCCAAAAATATTCTACGTGAAGTTTCATGTCATTCCAAGAACTTTTATTTCTGCACAAAAATAACACCATGGTAATTCTGCTGAAAACAACGTCAGTCCGGGTTAGTTCCATTCAAATCATGCAAGTTAGAGTCCAAAACATGGGCAAAAGAGTTTGGAAAAGTAGATACGATGGAGACATAACATTGATCTTGTTGATGACCGAGTGTTGTTTGACTCATTTAGCAATAACACCTCGACGACATCTGCGGATCCGCATGCTGGTAAGCCGAGTCCGAATGACGCTGATGCGGCGGATGCCACCACTTCCAATGGTACGTTGCGCTAACCTACTGAGATGGTTAGGTCGTCTCCGACTGAACTCTAAAGATTTACTTGGTTCATATATTCATGCAGCTCCACCCGAGATCATTCAGCTGGATGATGACGAGAGGACTAACGCGCCCAATTCGGAGGCCATCAGGGAGGAAACCACTGGTGCGCGTGGTCCTAAACAAATGGTTTTTAACCCCTTTCTGCGATGGCATTTGGAACCGTCGCCAAGTGAGTGTGTGTGATAGAGTGTCCTTCGCACACGACCCATAAATCATTAGGGATAGGCCCTCCTGGGACCCAGGCTGGAGCCGTGTGCAATTGGGCGAGGCATCGAAACCCAATCATTTCCGTAGGTATGTACATCCCACATGGTAATCCGAGAAAATCATTTCCGTAGGTATGTACATCCCACACGGTGAATCCTAGAAAAACATTTCCGTTCGTATGTATATCACACATAGTCAATCCAAGGAATATTTTTCTGTTCTTATGTACATCCCACACAGTCAATCCAGGGAACACGTTTCTGTTCGGACGTACATCCCACACAGTTTTATGTGTAGGCTCATGTGTGAAAGGTGTAACTATCACACATGGTTTGCCATCATTAACTGTTTGCTTTTATCAACTTTATCACACACGATTTGATGAAGAAAACTGTGTGGCACTGGGCTATCCATCGCAAGCGCTTTTTCTGCTAGAACCGTTCGCAAAGGTCCATGACACATTTAGCAGGTTTATTAGTTTACAATTAATAATTCCAATATTATGCAAATTCACATTTCATATCAAACAACTGTTTGCCAATTTCATATCAGGCACATAAATATATTATAACATCACAGTATGGTAGCTACATGAAAACAACACTATACAACATATAGCTAGTTCAACTTCATAAGAACAATATATTCATTTCCCTAATCGAGATCATCCAGGCTCGACTTATCCATCCCTACTTTCAGTTCAGTAAGAACCCGTTTTGCACGGCCCAACTAGGAAAGTGCCTCCTTTGCCAACACCATCTTAGCAAAGTCTGATTTAAAAAATCTGAGCTCATTCTCCACCTTTAACTTTTTATCCCGCATCTAGAAATATGCTTCAGCATTGACAACACTTTCTCTAAGCCTACGTGTGTTCTCTTCCTCATACATGCTCCAGAGCTTCGCTAGGCACATCTTCAAAGACTGTGGCCACTCTTGATCAACCCACTCCAAGTAAGAACACTTCCCTTCATCCTATAATATTTAAAACTAGATCAGTAACAATTGTAGGGGAAATAGGTTTATAGCAACATATAAAATCACCAATGCTTATTTTGAAAAACTAAAGAAACATGTTAATTATGACATATCTTCTCAAAAAGATCAATATGCACATGAAATAATTGGTACTGAGACAACAACCAAATTATGGAACATCAGAAGCTATAATTAACTACAACGACGCTACAAGTTCTTACTCATGTACAATAAATAACAAATTGAACATTTTATGAGGAAGGTAAATATAACTGCAACAACATAGCGATAGTGTTTGGATGACGGCAAATTGATATTAACAGGTGTGTACATGCACAAATTTAGTAACATAGAACAAATAGCACTAAAGTTGTCCACTATGTATGTCAAAACTGGGGTAAAGACAACTGTTGCTACATCTCGCACTGGTGCCCTACACTGGCGAGCCGATGCAGCGAAAAAAAATCAGGGACCCGGACTCCAGATCACGTAGTTGCTCCAATGCCTAGTTCCTTCGTGCGATAATAATTTAGTATTTTACTGCTTGGCTGCTCGGATGTGTGGACCAAAGTTGGCTGCACAAACTGCTGAAGTGGTGCCAAATAATTTTCTAATGGCACCGCTGATGAGATGGCAACAATTTAAGATACTAGATACAAACCATGACACTATCTTAGGATGCGTTTGGTTGAAGGTGTGGTATGAATGGGTTGGGACCATGACAGTGTCTGAATCACATCTAACAAATGATTTGTAACAATGAAAGAGGATCTAACGTTCTCTACACATGCCAGAAACTTCCTCCCACTGTCCACAGAATCAAACGCAACTATCTACATGCATGGAGATTGATGGTGACAACGAGCAGATAGATCTTCAGCCACCCCGCTCCATTTGTTGCCATTGATGGTCCTAGGAGTTACAAGAGGAAGAAATGACTCAAATAGACCGCCAGGTAAAAATCCTTCATTCCAAGTCATAGCCCGAGTGAGAGAAGAGAGGCATACCCGGGTGGTGAAGAAGTAGTCGCCGGAGGAGGAACCGCTAGAGATGTCTTTGGAGAAGACCATGGCGACCGCGACGGTAGGATGCGAGATGGCGAGAGCGAGGAAGAGGCTATAGCTTAGCATGGAAGGAAGGAGGAAACAGGGGAAATGTGACTTGTGGTCCAGGACAGAAGTGGGGAAGGGGATAAGGGGGGCGAGGGTAGATATTTTGGCGGTAGGCCAAAATTTTGGAAATGTGGAGGGAAACTTTGCGCACAGTGCCACGGGATCATTCACTTTGAACGATTATGTGCATCACAAAAGATTCTTCTGCTTTACGCACACGGGATGCGTTTGATAATTCAAATTTTGGTGGTATGTCATTGCGTAATTTAACATCGCTTGCTAATTTTGGGCACACAAAAGAGCGTACAACAGACAGACCACACTTACTGAATCGAGCAATTTTAGTAATTAAACAGAGCCAGTTGACCTAAACATTGCTGAACAAAAGACTAGCATTAAAAACAAAAGCCTAAGTACGCATAATTTTAACAAATCCACCACCGCGCCGACCTATGCATCGCCGGTGTGAGATGAGAAGTCGATGACTTGTTCTGGCGACATTCTGCCATTGGTGGACTCCGCGTCCCCCCTGCTGAAGTCGACCGCGTCCTCGTCCTCGGCGCAACCCTCAAGGTTGTAGTACTCGTAGTAGCGACTGCGCCAGAGCTCGCGTTGGTACTCCACCACCGATTCCTCGACGGACAGACTCTTCTCTACCTCGACCCCGGCCACACGCAACTCCTCATCCCGGCGCTCCTTGATCTCCGCAGCCTCCTGCATCTCCAGCTCCCGCTTGGCGACCTCGTGAGGAAGTAGGTGCTCCATGGCCACCACCGCCTTTTCAGATGTGGGTTGCATGCTGGAGTCCGAGGTGTCCTGGAATATCTTGGCATGTGCATCCTCGATCTTGGCATGGATGGCCTCAACCCGGGCCAGGGCGACATCAGCGGCATAGACGGCAGCTCGAGCACTCTTGGCGTTTGCAGCCGCCGTCGCAGCAGCAGCTGCAGCCATCTCGGCTGCTGCAGCTGCCCTGTTGGCTGTCGTAGACGTCCTCTCGGCGGAAGCGGCCGCTCTCAATGCAGATGCGGTGGCACTCTCGGCGTAGGTGGCCGCGCTCTCGGTGTAGGCGGTGGCACTCGGGGGGACGCGACCATCGTACAGGCCTTCACGAAGCGTTCCCATGGCGTCATCTTTGCAAGAAGGGGGTGCGGGAATGGGGGTTGGGATTCATGGATTCGGGGGTTGTAGGCACTGGAGCAGAGGAGCCAGCGAAGCTTAAGGAGGGAGACTTAAATAGACCCAGATATTTTGATCGCAAACGGTTCCTCGAAAACAACTTTGTGTCATGTTGTATATATTTTTTATTAGCTGTGAAAGCCGAATTTGGAGTACAGTGAACATTTAAGTGATTTTCTAGTCATTTAATGACCCTAATTGAAATATGAACTACATGTACATGCAACATCTAACCATAACGGTTTGAAAACTCATATTTTGTGTACTTTTGCATGATTTAATTCCATGTGCACTAAATTGGAAGGAATTTTCACACATATTGGTCTCAAGGCTATGACACAATTAAGCATGGAGTGATATGGCATTTTAATTCCAATTTTTTTCAGAAACACATGAAACTTTGGTTGATGTAATGTCATACCACCAAGATGATGTGGTAAAAAAATTGGCATGTTTGATGAAAGTTTGGACACACAACCCTCACAAACCGGAGCAACTCACTAGTAGGCTCATGGTTCCGAGAGGGAACAATGCATGTTTGATGACAAACGGGAGATAGCTTCCTCTTACGGCCTTCAATTTTTTTTCTATGTCTAACGTGCACTACTACAACTGTAATGTGAAATTTTTGAAAATTCTAGGGGTCATCTGACCTTTTAAAAAATTTAAGTGATTTTCTAGCCATTTAATGACCGTAATTCAAATTTGAACTACATCTTCATGCAATGCCTAACCAAAACGGTTTGAAAAATCATATCTATGTACTTGTCTGCAAGTTAATTCCATGTGTAGTTAATTAGAAGGAATATTCAAACATATTGGTCTCACGACATGGACAGATGCATACGTATGCATGGAGTGACATGGCATTTTAATTCCAAAAAATTAAAAAAAAATGATCAGAAAAACATGAAACCTTGGTTGATTTAATGTCATGCCACCAAGATGATGTGGTAAAAAAATTGGCCTGTTTGACGAAAGTTTGGACACACACCCTCACAAACCGGAGCAACTCACTAGAAGGTTCGTGGTTCCGAGAGGGAACAATACATGTTTGATGATGAACGGGAGATAGCTTCCTCTTACGGCCTTCAAATTTTTTTCTACGTCTAACGTGCACTAATACAACTATCATTGGAAATTTTTGAAACTTTCAGGGGTCATTTAACATTTTAAAGACATTTAAGTGATTTTCTAACCATTTAATGACCGTAATTCAAATTTGAACTACATCTACGTGCAACGCCTAACCATAATGGTTTGCAAAATCATATTTGTTGTGTACTTGTGTGCGAGTTAATTCCATGTGCACTAAATTAGAAGGAATTTTATAACATATTGGTCTCAAGGCATGGGCACACATCCATGGAGTAGCATGGCATTTTAATTCCAAAAAATTAAAAAAATGATCTGAAAAACATGAAACCTTGTTTGATTTAATGTCATGCCACCAAGATGATGTGGTAAAAAAATTGGCCTGTTTGACGAAAGTTTGGACACACACCCCTCACAAACCGGAGCAACTCACTAGAAGGCTCATGGTTCCGAGAGGGAACAATGCATGTTTGATGACGAACGAAAGATATCTTCCTCTTACGGCCTTCAATTTTTTCTATGCTTAGCCTGCACTACTACGACTGTAATATAAAATTTTGGAAAATTCTAGGGGTCATTTGACATTTTAAAGACATTTAAGTGATTTTCTAGCCATTTAATTCAAATTTGAAAAACATCTACGTGCAACGCCTAACCATAACTATTTGACAAATCATATTTGTGCACTTGTGTGCGAGTTAATTCCATGAGTAGTAAATCACGACATGGACGCATGCATATGTATGCATGGAGTGACATGGCATTTTTATTCCATTTTTTTAAAAATGATCAGAAAAACATGACAACCATGGTTGATTTAATGTCATGCCACCAAGATGATTTGGTAAAACAATTGGCCTATTTGACAAAACTTTGGACACACACCACTCGCAAACCGGAGCAACTCACTAGAAGGTTCATGGTTCCGAGAGGGAACAATGCATGTTTGATGATGAACGGGAGATAGCTTCCTCTTACGGCCTTCAATTTTTTTCTACGTCTAATCTGGACTAATACAACTGTCATGTGAAATTTTAGCAAATATTTGGGGTCATTTGACCTTTTAAAGACATTTAAGTGACTTTCTAACCATTTAATGACTGTAATTCAAATTTGAACTACATCTACATGCAACGCCTAACCATAACGGTTTGAAAAATCCTATTGTTGTGTACTTCTCTTCGAGTTAATTCTATGTGCAGTAAATTAGAAGGAATTTCAAACATATTGATCTCAAGGCATGGGCACACATCCATGGAGTAGCATGGCATTTTAATTCCAAAAAATTAAAAAATGAACAAAAAAACATGAAACCTTGCTTGATTTAATGTCATGCCACCAAGATGATGTGATAAAAAAATTGGCATGTTTGACGAAAGTTAGGTACCACACCCCTCACAAACCGGAGCAACTCACTGGAAGGTTCGTTGTTCTAAGAGGGAACACCGTATGATTGATGACAAACGGGAGATAGCTTCCTCTTACGACCTTCAATTTTTTTCTACGTCTAGCGTACACTAATACAACTATCATGTGAAATTTTTGAACATATTGGTCTCACTATATGGACACAGGCGTACGTATGGATGGAGTGACATGACATTTTAATTCCAAAAAATTAAAAAAAGTGATCAGAAAAACATGAAACCTTGGTTGATTTAATGTCATGCCACCAAGATGATGTGGTAAAGAAATAGGCATGTTTGACGAAAGTTAGGACACACACCCCTCACAAACCGGAGCAACTCACTGGAAGGTTCGTTGTTCTGAGAGGGAACACTGTATGATTGATGACAAACGGGAGATAGCTTCCTCTTACGACCTTCAATTTTTTTCTACGTCTAGCGTACACTAATACAACTATCATGTGAAATTTTTGAAAATTTCAGGGGTCATTTGACCTTTTAAAGACATTTAAGTGATTTTCTAACCATTTAATGACTGTAATTAAAATTTGAACTACATCTACAAGAAACGCCTAACCATATCTGTTTGAAAAATCATATTTTTGTGTACTTGTGTGCGAGTTAATTATATGTGTAGTAAATCAGAAGGGATTTTCAAACATATTGGTCTAAAGGCATGGGCACACATCAATGGAGTAGCATGGCATTTTAATACCAAAAAAATTAAAAAATGATCAGAAAAACATGCAACCTTGCTTGAATTAATGTCATGCCACCAAGATGATGTGGTCAAAAAATTGGCCTCTTTGACGAAAGTTTGGACACACACCCCTCACAAACCGGAGCAACTCACTAGAAGGCTCGTGGTTCCGAGAGGGAACAATGCATGTTTGATTACGAACGAGAGATAGCTTCCTTTTACGGCTTTCAATTATTTTTCTATGTTTAACCTGCACTACTACAACTGTAATGTGAAACTTTGGAAAATTCAAGTGGTCATTTGACATTTCAGAGACATTTAAGTGATTTTCTAGCCATTTAATTCAAATTTGAATTACATCTACATGCAACGCCTAACCATAATGGTTTGACAAATCATATGTGTGTACTTGTGTGCGAGTTAATTCCATGTGCAGTAAATTAGAAGGAATTTTGAAACATATTGGTCTCATGACATGGACAGATGCATACGTATGCATGGAGTGACATGGCATTTTAACTCCAAAAAATAAAAAAAATGATCATAAAAACATGAAACCTTGATTGATTTAATGTCATGCCACCAAGATGATGTGGTAAAAAATTGGCCTGTTTGACGAAAGTTTGGACACACACCCCTCACAAACCGGAGGAACTCACTAGAAGGCTCGTGGTTCCAAGAGGGAACAATGCATGTTTGATGACGAACGAAAGATATCTTCCTCTTACGGCCTTCATGTTTTTCTATGCTTAACCTACACTACTATGACTGTAATATAAAATTTTGGAAAATTCTAGGGGTCATTTGACATTTTAAAGACATTTAAGTGATTTTCTAGCCATTTAATTCAAATTTGAACAACATCTACGTGCAACGCCTAACCATAACTATTTGACAAATCATATTTGTGCACTTGTGTGCGAGTTAATTCCATGAGTAGTAAATTAGAAGGAATATTCAAACATATTTGTCTCACGACATGGACGCATGCATATCTATGCATGGAGTGACATGGCATTTTTACTCCAATTTTTTTTTAAAATGATCAGAAAAACATCAAAACCATGGTTGATTTAATGTCATGCCACCAAGATGATTTGGTAAAACAATTGGCCTGTTTGACAAAACTTTGGACACACACCACTCGCAAACTGGAGCAACTCACTAGAAGGTTCGTGGTTCCGAGAGGGAACAATGCATGTTTGATGACGAACGGGAGATAGCTTCCTCTTACGGCCTTCAATTTTTTTCTACATCTAACGTGGACTAATACAACTGTCATGTGAAATTTTACCAAATTTTGGGGGTCATTTGACCTTTTAAAGACATTTAAGTGATTTTCTAACCATTTAATGACTGTAATTCAAATTTGAACTACATCTACATGCAACGCCTAACCATAACGGTTTGAAAAATCATATTGTTGTGTACTTCTCTTCGAGTTAATTCTATGTGCAGTAAATTAGAAGGAATTTCAAACATATTGATCTCAAGGCATGGGCACACATCCATGGAGTAGCATGGAATTTCAATTCCAAAAAATTAAAAAATGAACAAAAAAACATGAAACCTTGTTTGATTTAATGTCATGCCACCAACATGATGTGGTAAAAAATTTGACCTGTTTGACCAAAGTTTGGACACACACCCCTCACAAACTGGAGCAACTCACTAGAAGGCTCGTGGTTCCGAGAGGGAACAATGTATGTTTGATGACGAATGGGAGATAGCTTCCTCTTACGGCCTTCAATTTTTTAATATGTTTAACGTGCACTACTACAACTATAATGTGCAATTTTGGAAAATTCTAGGGGTCATTTGACATTTTAGAGACATTTAAGTGATTTTCTAGCCATTTAATTCAAATTTGAACTACATCTACATGCAACGCCTAACCATAACGGGTTGACAAATCATATGTGTGTACTTGTGTGCGAGTTAATTCCATGTGCAGTAAATTAGAAGGAATTTTCAAACATATTTGTCTCACGACATGGACACATGCATATGCATGCATGGAGTGACATGGCATTTCTATTCCAAATTTTTTAAAAATATCAGAAACACATGAAACATTGGTTGATGAATGTCATGCTACCAAGATGATGTGGTAAAAAAATTGGCATGTGGGACGAAAGTTTGGACACACACCCCTCACAAACCGAAGCAACTCACTAGAAGGCTCGTGGTTCCGAGTGGGAACAATGCATGTTTGATTACGAATGGGAGATAGCTTCCTCTTATGGCCTTCAATTTTTTTTACGTCTAACATGCACTACTACAACTGTAATGTGAAATATTTGAAAATTGTAGGGGTCATTTGACCTTTTAAAAAATGTAAGTGATTTTCTAGCCATTTAAATGACCGTAATTCAAATATGAACTACATCTACATGCAACGCCTAACCAAAATGGTTTGAAAAATCATATCTGCGTACTTGTGTGCAAGTTAATTCCATGTGCAGTAAATTAGAAGTAATTTTCAAACATATTGGTCTCACGATATGGACACAGGCGTACGTATGGATGGAGTGACATGGCATTTTAATTCCAAAAAATTAAAAAAAATGATCAGAAAAACATGAAACCTTGGTTGATTTAATGTCATTCCACCAAGATGATGTGGTAAAGAAATTGGCATGTTTGACGAAAGTTAGGACCACACCCCTCACCAACCGGAGCAACTCACTGGCAGGTTCGTTGTTCTGAGAGGGAACACTGTATGATTGATGACAAACGGGAGATAGCTTCCTCTTACGACCTTCAATTTTTTTCTACGTCTAGCGTACACTAATAAAACTATCATGTGAAATTTTTGAAAATTTCAGGGGTCATTTGACCTTTTAAAGACATTTAAGTGATTTTCTAACCATTTAATGACTGTAATTCAAATTTGAACTACATCTACAAGCAACGCCTAACCATAACTGTTTGAAAAATCATATTTTTGTGTACTTGTGTGCGAGTTAATTAGATGTGTAGTAAATCAGAAGGGATTTTCAAACATATTGGTCTCAAGGCATGGGCACACATCAATGGAGTAGCATGGCATTTTAATTCAAAAAAATTAAAAAATGATCAGAAAAACATGCAACCTTGCTTGAATTAATGTCATGCCACCAAGATGATGTGGTCAAAAAATTGGCCTGTTTGACGAAAGTTTGGACACACACCCCTCACAAACCGGAGCAACTCACTAGAAGGCTCGTGGTTTCGAGAGGGAACAATGCATGTTTGATTACGAACGGGAGATAGCCTTCAATTTTTTTCTACGTCTAACATGGACTAATACAATTGTCATGTGAAATTTTAGAAAATTTTAGGGGTCATTTGACCTTTTAAAGACATTTAAGTGATTCTCTAACCATTTAATGACTGTAATTCAAATTTGAACTACATCTACATGCAACGCCTAACCATATCGGTTTGAAAAATCATATTTTTGTGTACTTCTCTTCGAGTTAATTCTATGTGCAGTAAATTAGAAGGAATTTCAAACATATTGATCTCAAGGCATGGGCACACATCCATGGAGTAGCATGGCATTTTAATTCCAGAAAATTAAAAAATGAACAAAAAAACATGAAACCTTGCTTGATTTAATGTCATGCCACCAAGATTATGTGGTAAAAAAATTGGCTTGTTTGACCAAAGTTTGGACACACACCCCTCACAAACTGGAGCAACTCACTAGAAGGCTCGTGGTTCCGAGAGGGAACAATGTATGTTTGATGACGAACGGGAGATAGCTTCCTCTTACGGCCTTCAATTTTTTTCTATGTTTAACGTGCACTACTACAACTATAATGTGCAATTTTGGAAAATTCTAGGGGTCATTTGACATTTTAAAGACATTTAAGTGATTTTCTAGCCATTTAATTTAAATTTTAACTATATCTACATGCAACGCCTAATCATAACGGGTTGACAAATCATATTTGTGTACTTGTGTGCGAGTTAAGTCCATGTGCAGTAAATTAGAAGGAATTTTCTAACATATTTGTCTCACGACATGGACACATGCATATGTATGCATGGAGTGACATGGCATTTCTATTCCAAAAATTTTAAAAATATCAGAAACACATGAAACATTGGTTGATGTAATGTCATGCTACCAAGATGATGTGGTAAAAAAATTGGCATGTGTGACGAAAGTTTGGACACACACCCCTCACAAACCGGAGCAACTCCCTAGAAGGCTCGTGGTTCCGAGCGGGAACAATGCATGTTTGATTACGAATGGCAGATAGATTCCTCTTATGACCTTCAATTTTTTTACGTCTAACATGCACTACTACAACTGTAATGTGAAATATTTGAAAATTTTAGGGTCATTTGACCTTTTAAAAAATGTAAGTGATTTTCTATCCATTTAAATGACCGTAATTCAAATTTGAACTACATCTACATGCAACGCCTAACCAAAACGGTTTGAAAAATCATATCTGTGTACTTGTGTGCAAGTTAATTAGAAGTAATTTTCAAACATATTGGTCTCACGATATGGACACAGGCGTACGTATGGATGGAGTGACATGGCATTTTAATTCCAAAAAATAAAAAAAAATGATCAGAAAAACATGAAACCTTGGTTGATTTAATGTCATGCCACCAAGATGATGTGGTAAAGAAATTGGCATGTTTGACGAAAGTTTGGACACACACCCCTCACAAACCGGAGAAACTCACTGGAAGGTTCATTGTTCTGAGAGGGAACACTGTATGATTGATGACAAACGGGAGATAGCTTCCTCTTACGGCCTTCAAATTTTTTTCTACGTCTAGCGTACACTAATACAACTATCATGTGAAATTTTTGAAAATTTCAGGGGTCATTTGACCTTTTAAAGACATTTAAGTGATTTTCTAACCATTTAATGACTGTAATTCAAATTTGAACTACATCTACAAGCAACGCCTAACCATAACTATTTTAAAAATCATATTTTTGTGTACTTGTGTGCGAGTTAATTAGATGTGTAGTAAATCAGAAGGGATTTTCAAACATATTGGTCTCAAGGCATGGGCACACATCAATGGAGTAGCATGGCATTTTAATTCAAAAAAAAATAAAAAATGATCAGAAAAACATGCAACCTTGCTTGAATTAATGTCATGCCACCAAGATGATGTGGTTAAAAAATTGGCCTGTTTGACGAAAGTTTGGACACACGCCCCTCACAAACTGGAGCAACTCACTAGAAGGCTCGTGGTTCCGAGAGGGAACAATGCATGTTTGATTACGAATGGGAGATAGCTTCCTTTTACGGCCTTCAATTATTTTTCTATGTTTAACCTGCACTACTACAACTGTAATGTGAAACTTTGGAAAATTCAAGTGGTCATTTCACATTTCAGAGACATTTAAGTGATTTTCTAGCCATTTAATTCAAATTTGAACTACATCTACATGCAACGCCTAACCATAACGGTTTGACAAATCATATGTGTGTACTTGTGTGCGAGTTAATTCCATGTGCAGTAAATTAGAAGGAATTTTCAAACATATTGGTCCCATGACATGGACAGATGCATACGTATGCATGGAGTGACATGGCATTTTAACTCCAAAAAATTAAAAAAATGATCATAAAAACATGAAACCTTGGTTGATTTAATGTCATGCCACCAAGATGATGTGGTCAAAAATTGGCCTATTTGACGAAATTTTGGACACATACCCCTCACAAACCGGAGCAACTCACTACAAGGTTCGTGGTTCTGAGAGGAAACAATGCATGTTTCATGACGAACGGGAGTAGCTTCCTCTTATGGCCTTCGATTTTTTCTATGTCTAACGTGCACTAATACAACTGTCATGTGAAATTTTTGAAAATTTCAGGGGTCATGTGACCTTTTAAAGACATTTAAGTGATTTTTAACCATTTAATGACCGCAATTCAAATTTGAACTACATCTACATGCAATGCCTAACCATAAATGTTTGAAAAATCATATTTTTGTGTACTTGTGTGCGAGTTAATCACAGGTTTTGCAAATCAGAAGGAATTTTCAAACATATTGGTCTCAAGGCATGGGCACACATCCATGGAGTAGCATGGCATTTTAATTTCAAAAAAAATTAGAAAATGATGAGAAAAACATGAAACCTTGTTTGATTTAATGTCGTGCCACCAAGATGATGTGGTTAAAAAATTGGCATGTTTGACAAAAGTTTGGACACACACCCCTCACAAACCGGAGCAACTCACTAGAAGGCTCGTGGTTCCGAGAGGGAACAATGCATGTTTGATGACGAACGGGAGATAGCTTCCTCTTACGGCCTTCCATTTTTTCTATGTTTAACCTGCTCTACTACAACTATAATGTGAAATTTTGGAAAATTCTAGGGGTCATTTGACATTTTAAAGACATTTAAGTGATTTTCTAGCCATTTCATTCAAATTTGAACTATATCTTCATGCAATGCCTAACCATAACAGTTTGACAAATCATATTTGTGTACTTGTGTGCGAGTTAATTCCATGTGTAGTAAATTAGAAGGAATTTTCAAACATATTTGTCTCACGACATGGACACATGCATATGTATGCATGGAGTGACATGGAATTTTTATTCCAATTTTTTAAAAAATATCAGAAACACATGAAACCTTGGTTGATGTAATGTCGTGCAACCAAGATGATGTGGTAAAGAAATTGGCATGTTTGACGAAAGTTTGGACACGCACACCTCACAAACCGGAGAAACTCACTAGAAGGCTCGTGGTTCCGAGAGGGAACAATGCATGGTTGATGACGAACGAGACATAGCTTCTTCTTACGGCCTTTAATATTTTTTCAACATCTAACATGCACTACTACAACTGTAATGCGAAATTTTTGAAAAATCTAGGGTTCATTTGACCTTTTAAAAAATTTAAGTGATTTTGTAGCCATTTAAATGACCGTAATTCAAATTTGAACTACATCTACATGCAACGCCTAACCAAAATGGTATGAAAAATCATATCTGTGTACTTGTGTGCAAGTTAATTCCATGTGCAGTAAATTAGAAGGAATTTTCAAACATATTGGTTTCACGACATGGACACATTCATACGTATGCATGGAGTGACATGGCATTCTAATTACAAAAAATTAAAAAAATGATGAGAAAAACATGAAACCTTGTTTGATTTAATGTCATGCCACCAAGATGATTGATAACCCACAAGTATAGGGGATTGCAACAGTTTTCGATAAGTAAGAGTGTCGAGGATGATCCAATTAATAAGCTTCAGCAGTGTGATAGATTTTGAGTGGTTCTTCATCCATTGGTTCAGTAGGTACAACTATTTTGTTGGTATTTTGCGTTTCCTACCCATAACTAAAGATAGAAAACAACTAAGAACAGCAAATAAAAATTACTTAGTGGTAAAGCAAACAAGCACACACGAGAATACTGACCCCACGCTATGACTCCCCGGCAACGGCGCCAGAAAGAGGTCTTGATAACCCACAAGTATAGGGGATTGCAACAGTTTTCGATAAGTAAGAGTGTCGAACCCAACGAGGTGCTAAAGGTAGAACAAATATTCCCTCAAGTTCTATCGACCACCGATACAACTCTACGCACGCTTGACGTTCGCTTTACCTAAAATAAGTATGAAACTAGAAGTACTTTGTAGGTGTTGTTGGATAGGTTTGCAAGATAATAAAGAGTATGTAAATAAAAAGTAGGGGCTGTTTAGATTAACAAACGATAAAGTAAATATAGAGAGTGTGGAAAAGTGGTGGTAGGAGTTGCGAAATACACCCTAAGCAATTGACTACTTTACTAGACCGATAGCAAGTATTATGTGTGAGAGGCCACTGCTAGAATGTCATCCCTGACTTGGAATTCTATTCACTTATGATTGGAACTATTAGCAAGCATCCGCAACTACTAATGTTCATTAAGGTAAAACCCAACCATAGCATTAAGATATATTGGTCCCCCATCAATCCCGTATGCATCAATTTCTATGCTAGGTTGAAGCTTCTGTCACTCTTGCCCTCCAATACATAGTCCTATCAACATACAACTAACCCTAGGGTGTGATCCACGCGCGCAATCATATGATGGGCACCAAAGGACAGCAACATAACCACAAGCAAATTAAATCAATCATAGCAATTCATCAACCACCGATAGGACAACTGAAATCTACTCAGACATCTTAGGATGGCAACACATCATTGGATAATAATATGAAGCATAAAGCACCATGTTCAAGTAGAGGGTACAGCGGGTTGCGGGAGAGTGGACCGCTGTAGATAGAGGGGGGAAGGTGATGGAGATGTTGGTGAAGATGGCCGAGGTGTTGGAGTAGATCGCGGTGATGATGATGATGGCCACGGCAGCGTTCCGGCGCCACCGGAAGAGAAGGGGAGAGGGGGCCCCTTCGTCTTCTTCTTCCTTGGCCTCCTCCCTAGATGGGAGAAGCGTTTCCCCTCTGGTCCTTGGCCTCCATGGCATAGGAGGGGCGAGAGACCCTCCGAGATTGGATCTGTCTCTCTGTCTCTCTCTGTTTCTGCCTTCTCAGATTCTTCCCTTTCATCGTTTCTTATATTCTCGGAGATCCGTAACTCCGATTGGGCTGAAATTTTGACATGATCTCTATTCGGAAATTAGCTTTCTTGCGGCAAAAGAAGGGCACCAACCGCCTTACGGGGTGGCCACGAGGGCCAGGGGCGCGCCTGACACCCTGGGGCGCGCCCCCTACCTCGTGGGCCCCTCGAGCATCGTCTCGCGTGGATTCTTCTTCCCAAAAATCATATATATTCCAAAAAAAAATCTCCGTCACTTTTTATTCCGTTTGGACTCCGTTTGATATGGATATTCTGCGAAACAAAAACATGCAACAAACATGAACTGGCACCGGGCACTGGATCAATATGTTAGTCACAAAAATAGTATAAAAAGTTGCCAAAAGTATATGAAAGTTGAATAATGTTGGCATGGAACAATCAAAAATTATAGATACGACGGAGACGTATCAGCATCCCCAAGCTTAATTCCTGCTCGTCCTCGAGTAGGTAAATGATAAAAAAATTGATGTGGAATGCTGCCTAGCATAATCTTGACCACATATCTAATCATGGCATGAATATTAAGACACGAGTGATTTAAAGCAATAATCTATCCTTTGACATAAAAACAATAATACTTCAAGCATACCAACCAAGCAATTATGTCTTATTGAAATAACATATCCAAAGAAAGCTCATCCCTACAAAATCATATAGTATGGCTATGCTCCATCTTCACCACACAAAATATTTACATCATGCACAACCCCGATGACAAGCCAAGCAATTGTTTCATACTTTTGACGTTCCCAAACCTTTTCAACTTTCACGCAATACATGAGTGTGAGCCATGGATATAACACTATGGGTGGAATAGAATAATGATGGGGGTTATGTGGAGAAGACAAAAAGGAGAAAGTCTCACATCAACGAGGCTAATCAATGGGCTATGGAGATGCCCACCGATTGATGTTAATGCAAGGAGTAGGGATTTCCATGCAACGGATGCGCTAGAGCTATAAATGTATGAAAGCTCAACAAAAGAAACTAGTGGGTGTGCATCCAACTTGCTTGCTCATGAAGACCTAGGGCACTTGAGGAGGCCCATTGTTTGAATATACAAGCCAAGTTCTATAATGAAAATTCCCACTAGTATATGAAAGTGATAACATATGAGACTCTCTATATGAATAACATGGTGCTACTTTGAAGAACAAGTGTGGAAAAAGGATAGTAGCATTGCCCCTTTTTTTTGGGCCTTCTTTTTTTAATTGGCCTTCCCCCTTTTTTATTTGGCCTTTTTTTATTTGGCCTTTCTCTTTTTTTGGGACAATGCTCTATTAATGATGATCATCACACTTTTATTTATTTACAACTCAATGATTACAACTCGATACTAGAACAAAGATGACTCTATATGAATGCCTCCGGCGGTGTACCGGGATTGCGATGAATCATGAGCGACATGTATGAAAAATTATGAATGGTGGCTTTGCCACAAATACGATGTCAACTACATGATCATGCAAAGCAATATGACAATGATGATGCATCATGATAAACGTAATGGTGGAAAGTTGCATGGTAATATATCTCGGAATGGCTATGGAAATGCCATAATAGGTAGGTATGGTGGCTGTTTTGAGGAAGATATACGGAGGTTTATGTGTGACAGAGCATATCATATCACGGGGTTTGGATGCATCGGCGAAGTTTGCACCAACTCTCGATGTGAGAAAGGGCAATGCACGGTACCGAAGAGGCTAGCAATGATGGAAGGGTGAGAGTGCGTATAATCCATGGACTCAACATTAGTCATAAAGAACTCACATACTTATTGCAAAAATCTATTAGTCATCGAAACAAAGTACTACTCACATGCTCCTAGAGGGATAGATTGGTAGGAAAAGACCATCGCTCGTCCCCGACCGCCACTCATAAGGAAGACAATCAATAAACACCTCATGCTCCGACTTCGTTACATAACGGTTCACCATACGTGCATGCTACGGGACTTGCAAACCTCAACACAAGTATTTCTCAATTTCACAATTACTCGACTAGCATGACTCTAATATCACCATCTTTATATCGCAAAACTATTGCAAGGAATCAAACATATCATATTCAGCGATCTACAAGTTTATGTACGATTTTATGACTAACCATGTGAGTGACCAGTTCCTGTCATCTCTCTAAATAGATATAAGTGAAGCACGAGAGTTTAATTCTTTCTACAAAAGATATGCCCGTGCTCTAACAAATATAAGTGAAGCAAAAGAGCATTCTACAAATGGTGGTTGTCTAAGTGAAGAGAAACAGGCAATCCAAACTTCAAATGATATAAGTGAAGCACATGAAACATTCTATAAAGCCATACTCAAAAGATATAAGTGAAGTGCAAAGAGCATTCTATAAATCAACCAAGTACTATCTCATACCAGCATGGTGCATAAAAGAAAAGTGAAAACTAAATGCAGAAGACGCTCCAAGATTGCACATATCGCATGAACGAAACGAATCCGAAAACATACCGATACTTGTTGAAGAAAGAGGGGATGCCTCCCCAGCATCCCCAAGCTTAGACGCTTGAGTCTCCTTGAATATTTACTTGGGGTGCCTCGGGCTTCCCCAAGCTTTAGCTCTTGCCTCTCTTCCTTCTTCTCACATCGAAACCTTCTCGATCATCGAACACTTCATCCACACAAAACTTCAACAGAAAACTCAGTAAGATCTGTTAGTATAATAAAGCAAATCACTACTCTAGGTACTGTTGAAAACCAATTAATATTTTGATTTTGCATTATGTCTACTATAGTATAACTTTTTCATGGCTTAATCCACTAATATAAATTTATAGTTTCATCAAAACAAGCAAATTATGCATCAAAAACAGAATCTGTCTAAAACAGAACAGTCTGTAACAATCTGAACATTCACCATACTTATGGTACTTGAAAAATACTACCAAAATTAGGAAAATAAAAAATTTGTATAGGAAGGCAGTGCAGAAAGAATCAGAACCATTTGACGTTCCAGCTAAAAATGTAAAATCACGCACTACAGCCAAAGTTTCTGTCCTGCACCATACAAACCATCAAGCAAATGTAAACATCCTAAAGGCAAATCTTGGCACATTATTTTTGTAATACAATGTAATTGTAGAAGGGGATAATTATTTTTGTTGAAAAGTTTATGTAATCAAGATTCACAAAGTTTCCCTGAGCATGAACAAAGTTCAAGGAGCTCTTCCACTTCAACACTGCTTGTCTTTCTCACTTTCACTTTCCTTTTTGAAAAGTTTTGGGTTCCCCTATTTATTTTTGTTGTTTTTAAACTATATGAGAGCACTCAACAGAAATAAATGACACTCTAAAACTTCCAGGTTGTCTCCCTGGCAGCGCTTTCTTTAAAGCCATTAAGCTAGGCATATAGTGCTCAGGTAGTGAATCCACCCGGATCCCAAGGTATATCAAAGCCAATTTTAATTAACAATGATTTGTAATTTAGTAGTGAGCACAAAGCAACATATATCAAGCAATGACGAAGTCTAACTCTCTTCCTATGCATCGGCATGTCATAAAACAACAATTCATGCACACCTAGTAAAGGCCAATGCATAGTATAAACAGTTTCTTGCAATTTTATCATGTTGGAGACATAGAGAGGTGGAGATATAGTTCCTCTCTCATAATAATTGCAAGTAGGAGCAGCAACCACATTCATATTATATTCATCAAAATTATCATGTGCAATGGTAAAAGGCAACCCATCAATGTAATCCTTAATAAGTGCAAACTTCTCCGATATAGTGTAGTCGGGAGAATTCAAAAAGATAATAGGACTATCATGTGTGAGTGCAATAGCAACAATTTCATGTTTAACATAAGGAACTATAGCAAGTTCATCTCCATAAGCATAATTCATATTGGCATCTTGTCCATAAGCATATCAAGCATCATCAAAAAGGGATATTTCAAAAGAATCCAAGGGATCATAACAGTCATCATAGCAATCATCCTTCGGTAAGCACGAAGGGGAATTAAACAATGTATGAGTTGAAGAGTTACTCTCATTAGAAGGTGGGCACGGGTAGCTAATCCGCTCTTCCTCCATTTGTTCTTCGCTCTCCTCATCATCTTTTTCATCCAATGAGCTCACAATTTCATCAATTTCTTCTTCCATAGACTCCTGCAAAATATTAGTCTCTTCTTGGACAGCGGAGTAGTACTCAATATATGGTTCAACATAGGCATTAGAAGCATAATTATCATAGCAATATTTAAATATGGCAAGATTTTCAGATTTATGAAGAGTAGCATCATACTTTTCAATCAAAGAATCAATTTCAAAAGCACCCTTAAAAGCAACAAATTCTTCAATTTGTTGAACATCATAGTAATTATAAACACCCTTAGCATATGAAGATAAGATTCCATTATCAATAAACTCACATTGGTAGGGAAGGTGTTTCTTAGGGTTTTCAGAGCAACAAGTAAAATCATATATTTCACATAAATTCCAAGCATAGCATTGCAAACGTTGAATTTGACCCTATAATAGTTTCCCTTTTTCAGATATACGGTGTCGCACATAACAAGCATGCTCATCTAAAGATTTGCCCTCAACTAAGCTAGTTGGGGTTTCGGCACGAGCACAAAGGGATCGAAGATGATCCAAGTAATAAGCTTCAGCAGTGTGATAGATTTTGAGTGGTTCTTCAACCATTGGTTCAGTAGGTACAACTAATTTTTTGGTATTTTGCGTTTCCTACCCATAAATAAAGATAGAAAACAACTAGGAACAGCAAATAAAAATTACTTAGTGATAAAGAAAACAAGCACACACGAGAATACTCACCCCATGCTATGACTCCCCGGCAACGGCGCCAGAAAAAGGTCTTGATAACCCACAAGTATAGGGGATCACAACAGTTTTCGATAAGTAAGAGTGTCGAACCCAACGAGGAGCTAAAGGTAGAACAAATATTCCCTCAGGTTCTATCGACCACCGACACAACTCTACGCACACGTGACATTCGCTTTACCTAGAACAAGTATGAAACTAGAAGTACTTTGTAGGTGTTGTTGGATAGATTTGCAAGATAATAAAGAGTATGTAAATAAAAAGTAGGGGCTGTTTAGATTAAGAAACAATAAAGTAAATATAGCGAGTGTGGAAAAGTGGTGGTAGGAGTTGCGAAATTTTCCCTAAGAAATTGACTACTTTACTAGACCGATAGCAAGTATTATGTGGGAGAGGCCACTGCTAGCATGTCATCCCTGACTTGGAATTCTATGCACTTATGATTGGAACTATTAGCAAGCATACGCAACTACTAATGTTCATTAAGGTAAAACTCAACCATAGCATTAAGATATATTGGTCCCCCTTCAATCCCGTATGCATCAATTTCTATGCTAGGTTGAAGCTTCTGTCACTCTTGCCCTCCAATACATAGTCCTATCAACATACAACTAACCCTAGGGTGTGATCCACGCGCGCAATCATATGATGGGAACCAAAGGACAGCAACATAACCACAAGCAAATTAAATCAATCATAGCAATTCATCAACCACCGATAGGACAACGAAAATCTAGTCAGACATCATAGGATGGCAACACATCATTGGATAATAATAAGAAGCATAAAGCACCATGTTCAAGTAGAGGGTACAGCGGGTTGTGGGAGAGTGAACCGCTGTAGATAGAGGGTAGAAGGTGATGGAGATGTTGGTGAAGATGGCGGAGGTGTTGGAGTATATCGCGGTGATGATGATGATGACCACGGTAGCGTTCCGGCGCCACCGGACGAGAAGGGGAGAGGGGGGCCCCTTCGCCTTCTTCTTCCATGGCCTCCTCCCTAGATGGGAGAAGGGTTTCCCCTCTGGTCCTTGGCATCCATGGCATAGGAGGGGCGAGAGCCCCTCCGAGATTGGATCTGTCTCTCTGTCTCTCTCTGTTTCTGCCTTCTCAGATTCTTCCCTTTCACCGTTTCTTATATTCCCGGAGATCCGTAACTCCGATTGGGCTGAAATTTTGACACGATCTCTATCCGGAAATTAGCTTTCTTGCGGAGTAAGAAGGACACCAATCGCCTTACGGGGTGGCCACGAGGGTCAGGGGAGCGCCTGACACCCTAGGGCATGCCGCCCAACCACGTGGGCCCCTCGAGCATCGTCTGGCGTGGATTCTTCTTCCCGAAAATCATATATATTCCAAAAAAAATCTCCGTCAGTTTTTATTCCGTTTGGACTCCGTTTGATATGGATATTCTGCGAAACAAAAAACATGCAACAAACAAGAACTGGCATTGGGAACTGGATCAATATGTTAGTCCCAAAAATATTATAAAAAGTTTCCAAAAGTGTATGAAAGTTGAATAATATTGGCATGGAACAATCAAAAATTATAGACACGACGGAGACGTATCAATGATGTGGTAAAAAAATTGGCCTGTTTGACGAAAGTTTGGACACACACCCCTCACAAACCGGAGCAACTCACTAGAAGGTTCGTGGTTCCGAGAGGAAACAATGCATGTTTCATGACGAACGGGAGATAGCTTCCTCTTTTGGCCTTCGATTTTTTCTATGTCTAATGTGCACTAACACAACTGTCATGTGAAATTTTTGAAAATTTCAGGGGTCATTTGACCTTTTAAAGACATTTAAGTGACTTTCTAACCATGTAATGACCGCAATTCAAATTTGAACTACATCTACATGCAACACCTAACCATAACTGTTTGACAAATCATATTTTTGTGTACTTGTGTGCGAGTTAATCACATGTTTTGCAAATCAGAAGGAATTTTCAAACATATTGGTCTCAAGGCATGGGCACACATCCATGGAGTAGCATGGCATTTTCATTCCAAAAAATTAAAAAATGATCAGAAAAACATGAAACCTTGCTTGATTTAATATCATGCTACCAAGATGATGTGGTTCAAAAATTGGCATGTTTGACGAAACTTTGGCAACACACCCCTCACAAAACCGGAGCAACTCACTAGAAGGCTCGTGGTTTCGAGTGGGAACAATGCATGTTTGATGACGAACGAGAGATAGCTTCCTCTTACGGCCTTCAATTTTTTTCTATGTTTAACCTGCACCACTACAACTGTAATGTGAAATTTTGGAAAATTCTAGGGGTCATTTGACATTTTAAAGACATTTAAGTGATTTTCTAGCTATTTAATTCAAATTTTAACTACATTTACATGCAATGCCTAACCATAACATTTTGACAAATCATATTTGTGTACTTGTGTGCGAGTTAATTCCATGTGCAGTAAATTAGAAGGAATTTTCAAACATATTTGTCTCACGACATGGACACATACATATGTATGCATGGAGTGACATGGCATTTTTATTCCAAAATTTTTAAAAAATATCAGAAACACATGAAACCTTGGTTGATGTAATGTCATGCAACCAAGATGATGTGGTAAAAAAATTGGCATGTTTGACGAAAGTTTGGACACACACCCCTCACAAACCGGAGCAACTCACTAGAAGGCTCGTGGTTCCGAGAGGGAACAATGCATGTTTGATGACGAATGGGAGGTAGCTTCGTCTTACATGCACTACTACAACTGTAATGTGAAATTTTTGAAAATTCTAGGGGTCATTTGACCTTTTAAAACATTTAAGTGATTTTGTAGCCATTTAAATGACCATAATTCAAATTTGAACTACATCTACATGCAACGCCTAACCATAACGGTTCGAAAAATCATATTTTTGTGTACTTGTGTGCGAGTTAATTCCATGTGCAATAAATTAGAAGGAATTTTCAAACATATTGGTCTCACGACATGGACACATGCATACGTATGCATGGAGTGACATGGCATTTTTGTTCCAAAAAATTAAAAAAATGATCAGAAAACATGAAACCTTGGTTGATTTAATGTCATGCCACCAAGATGATGTGGTAAAAAAATTGGCCTGTTTGATGAAAGTTTGGACACACACCCCTCACAAACCGGAGCAACTCACTAGAAGGTTCGTGGTTCCGAGAGGAAACAATGCATGTTTCATGACAAACGGGAGATAGCTTCCTCTTACGGCCTTCAATTTTTTCTACGTCTAACATGCACTAATAGAACTGTCATGTGAAATTTTTGAAATTTTCAGGGGTTTTTTGACCGTTTAAAGATATTTAAGTGATTTTCTAACCATTTAATGACCGCAATTCAAATTTGAACTACATCTACATGCAACGCGTAACCATAACTGTTTGACAAATCATTTTTTTGTGTACTTGTATGCGAGTTAATTCCATGTGCAGGAAGTGAGAAGGAATTTTCAAACATATTGGTCTTAAGGCATGGGCACACATCCATGGAGTTGCATGGCATTTTAATTCCAAAAAATTAAAAAATGATCAAAAAAACATGAAACCTTGCTTGATTTAATGTCATTCCACCAAGATGATGTGGTAAAAAAATTGACCTCTTTGACGAAAGTTTGGACACACACCCCTCACAAACCGGAGCAACTGATTACATGGCTCGTGGTTCCGAGAGGGAACAATGCATGTTTGATGACGAACGGGAGATAGCTTCCTCTTACGGCCTTCAATTTTTTTATGTTTAACCTGCACTACTACAACTGTAATGTGAAATTTTGGAAAATTCTAGGGGTGATTTGACATTTTAAAGACATTTAAGTGTTTTTCTAGCCATTTAATCCAATTTGAACTACATCTACATGCAATGCCTAACGATAATGGTTTGACAAATCATATTTTTGTACTTATGTGCGAGTTAATTCCATGTGCAGTAAATTAGAGGAATTTTCAAAAATATTTGTCTCACGACATGGACACATGCATATGTATGCATGGAGTAACATGGCATTTTTATTTAAAAAAATTCAAAACTATCAGAAACACAAGAAACCTTGGTTGATGTAATGTCATGCCACCAAGATGATGTGGTAATAAAATTGGCATGTTTGAAGAAAATTTGGACACACACCCCTCACAAACCGGAGCAACTCACTAGAAGGCTCGTGGTTCCAAGAGGGAACAATGCATGTTTGATGACGAACAGGAGATAGCTTCATCTTGCGGCCTTCAGTTTTTTTCTACGTCTAACGTGCACTAATACAACTGTCATGTGAAATTTTTGAAAATTTTAGGGGTCATTTAACCTTTTAAAGACATTTAAGTGATTTTCCAACCATTTAATGGCCGTAATTCAAATTTGAACTACATCTACAAGCAACGCCTAACCATAACTATTTGAAAAATCATATTTTTGTGTACTTGTGTGCGAGTTAATTAGATGTGTAGTAAATCAGAAGGAATTTTCAAACATATTGGTCTCACGACATGGACACATGCATATGTATGCATGGAGTGACATGGGATTTTTATTCAAAAAAATCTAAAAAATATCAGAAACACATGAAACCTTGGTTGATGTAATGTCATGCCACCAAGATGATGTGGTAATAAAATTGACATGTTTGACGAAAGTTTGGGCACACACCCCTCACAAACCGGAGCAACTCACTAGAAGGCTCGTGATTCTGAGAGGGAACAATGCATGTTTGATGACGAACGGGAGATAGCTTCCTCTTACGGCCTTTAATTGTTTTCTACGTCTAACGTGCACTAATACAACTGTCATGTGAAATTTTTGAAACTTTCAGGGGTCATTTGACCTTTTAAAGAAATTTAAGTGATTTTCTAACCATTTAATGGCAGTAATTCAAATTTGAACTACACCTACATGCAACGCCTAACCATAACGGTTCGAAAAATCATATTTTTGTGTACTTGTGTGCGAGTTAATTCCATGTGCAGTAAATTAGAAGGAATTTTCAAACATATTGGTCTCACGACATGGACACATGCATACGTATGGATGGAGTGACATGGCATTTTAATTCCAAAAAATTAAAAAATGATCAGAAAAACATGAAACCTTGGTTGATCTAATGTCGTGCCACCAAGGTGATGTGGTAAATAAATTGGCCTGTTGGAAGAAAGTTTGGACACACACCCCTCACAAATCGGAGGAACTCACTAGAAGGCTCGTGGTTCCGAGAGGGAACAATGCATGTTTGATGACGAACGGGAGATAGCTTCCTCTTACGGACTTCAATTTTTTTCTATGTTTAACCTGCACTACTACAACTATAATGTGAAATTTTGGAAAATTCAAGGGGTCATTTGACATTTTAAAGACATTTAAGTGATTTTCTAGCCATTTAATTCAAATTTGAACTACATCTACATGCAACGCCTAAGCATAACGGTTTGACAAATCATATTTGTGTACTTATGTGCGAGTTAATTCCATGTGTAGTAAATTAAGGTATTATCAAACATATTTGTCTCATGACATGGACACATGCATATGTATGCATGGAGTGACATGGCATTTTTATTCCAAAAAATTTAAAAAATATCAGAAACACATGAAACCTTGGTTAATGTAATGTCATGCCACCAAGATGATGTGGTAATAAAATTGGCATGTTTGGACACACACCCCTCCCAAACCGGAGCAACTCACTAGAAGGCTCGTGGTTCCGAGAGGGAACAATGCATGTTCGATGACGAACGGGAGATAGCTTTCTCTTACATCCTTCAATTTTTTTTCTACGTCTAACGTGCCCTAATACAACTGTCATGTGAATTTTTTGAAAATTTCGGGGGTCATTTGACCTTTTAAAGACATTTAAGTGATTTTCTAACCATTTAATGGTCGTAATTCAAATTTGAACTACATCTACATGCAACGCCTAACCATAACGGTTTGAAAAATCATATTTTTGTGTACTTGTGTGCGAGTTAATTCCATGTGCAGTAAATTAGAAGGAATTTTCAAACATATTGGTCTCACGACTTGGACACATGCATACGTATGGATGGAGTGACATGGCATTTTAATTCCAAAAAAATTAAAAAATGATCAGAAAAACATGAAACCTTGGTTGATCTAATGTCATGCCATGAAGATGTTGTGGTAAAAAATTGGCTTGTTGGACATTTTTTTGGACACACACCCCTCACAAACCGAAGCATCTCACTAGAAGGCTCGTGGTTCCGAGAGGGAACAATGCATGTTTGATGATGAACGGGAGATAGTTTCCTCTTACGGCCTTCAATTTTTTCTATGTTTAACCTGCAGTACTACAACTGTAATGTGAAATTTTGGAAAATTCTAGGGGTCATTTGACATTTTAAAGACATTTAAGTGATTTTCTAGCCATTTAATTCAAATTTGAACTACATCTACATGCAACGTCTGACCATAATGATTTGACAAATCATATTTGTGTACTTATGTGCGAGTTAATTCCATGTGCAGTAAATTAGAAGGAATTTTCAAGCATATTGGTCTCACGACATGAACTCATAAATACGTATGGATGGAGTGACATGGCATTTTAATTCCGAAAAATTTAAAAAATGATCAGAAAAACATGAAACCTTGGTTGATTTAATGTCATGCCACTAAGACGATGTGGTAAAAAAATTGGCCTGTTTGACGAAAGTTTGGACACACACCCCTCACAAACCGGAGCAACTCACTAGAAGGCTCGTGGTTCCGTGAGGGAACAATGCATGTTTGATGACGAACGGGAAATAGCTTCCTCTTACGGCCTTCAATTTTTTTCTATGTTTAACCTGCACTACTACAACTGTAATGTGAAATTTTGGAAAATTCTAGGGGTCATTTGACATTTTAAAGACATTTAAGAGATTTTCTAGCCATTTAATCCAATTTGAATTACATCTACATGCAACGCCTAACGATAATGGTTTGACAAATCATATTTGTGTACTTATGTGCGAGTTAATTCCATGTGCAATAAATTAGAAGGAATTTTCAAAAATATTTGTCTCACGACATGGACACATGCATATGCATGCATTGAGTGACGTGGCATTTTTATTCAAAAAAAATTCAAAACTATCAGAAACACATGAAACCTTGGTTGATGTAATGTCATGCCACCAAGATGATGTGGTAATAAAATTGGCATGTTTGACGAAAATTAGGACACACACCCCTCACAAACCGGAGAAACTCACTAGAAGGCTCATGGTTCCGAGAGGGAACAATGCATGTTTGATGACGAACGGGAGATAGCTACCTCTTACGCCCTTCAATTTTTTTCTACGTCTAAGGTGCACTAATACAACTGTCATGTGAAATTTTTGAAAATTTTAGGGGTCATTTGACCTTTTAAAGACATTTCAGTGATGTTCTAACCATTTAATGGCCGTAATTCAAATTTTAACTACATCTACATGCAATGCCTAACCATAACGGTTAGAAAAATCATATTTTTGTCTATTTGTGTGCGAGTTAATTCCATGTGCAGTAAATTCGAAGGAATTTTCAAAAATATTGGTCTCACGACATGGACACATACATACATATGGATGGAGTGACATGGCATTTTAATTCCAAAAACTTTAAAAAATGATCAGAAAAACACGAACCTTGGATGATCTAATGTCATGCCACCAAGATGATGTGGTAAAAAATTGGCATGTTGGACAGAAGTTTGGGCATACACCCCTCACAAACCGGAGCAACTCACTAGAAGGCTCGTGGTTCGGAGAGGGAACAATGCATGTTCGATGACGAACGGGAGATAGCTTTCTCTTATGTCCTTCATTTTTTTTCTACGTCTAACGTGCCCTAATACAACTGTCATGTGAAATTTTTGAAAATTTCAGGGGTCATTTGACCTTTTAAAGACATTTTAAGTGATTTTCTAACCATTTAATGGTCGTAATTCAAATTTGAACTACATCTACATGCAACGCCTAACCATAACGGTTCAAAAAATCATATTTTTGTGTACTTGTGTGCGAGTTAATTCCATGTGCAGTAAATTAGAAGGAATTTTCAAACATATTGGTCTCACGACATGGACACATGCATACGTATGTATGGAGTGACATGGCATTTTAATTCCAAAAAATTAAAAAATGATCAGAAAAACATGAAACCTTGGTTGATCTAATGTCATGCCATGAAGATGTTGTGGTAAAAAATTGGCTTGTTGGACATATGTTTGGACACACACCCCTCACAAACCGAAGCATCTCACTAGAAGGCTCATGGTTCCGAGAGGGAACAATGCATGTTTGATGACGAACAGGAGATAGTTTCCTCTTACGGCCTTCAATTTTTTCTATGTTTAACCTATAGTACTACAACTATAATGTGAAATTTGGAAAATTCTAGGGGTCATTTGACATTTTAAATACATTTAAGTGATTTTCTAGCCATTTAATTCAAATTTGAACTACATCTACATGCAACGCCTGACCATAACGATTTGACAAATCATATTTGTGTACTTATGTGCGAGTTAATTCTATTTGTAGTAAAGTAGAAGGAATTTTCAAACATATTGGTCTCACGACATGAACACATAAATACGTATGGATGGAGTGACATGGCATTTTAATTCAGAAAAATTTAAAAAATGATCAGAAAAACATGAAACCTTGGTTGATTTAATGTCATGCCACCAAGATGATGTGGTAAAAAAATTGGCCTGTTTGACGAAAGTTTGGACACACACCCCTCACAAACCGGAGCAACTCACTAGAAGGCTCGTGGTTCCGTGAGGGAACAATGCATGTTTCATGACGAACGGGAAATAGCTTCCTCTTACGGCCTTTAATTTGTTTCTATGTTTAACCTGCACTACTACAACTGTAATGTGAAATTTTGGAAAATTCTAGGGGTCATTTGACATTTTAAATACATTTAAGAGATTTTCTAGCCATTTAATCCAATTTGAACTACATCTACATGCAACGCCTAACGATAATGGTTTGACAAATCATTATTGTGTACTTATGTGCGAGTTAATTCCATGTGCAGTAAATTAGAAGAAATTTTCAAAAATATTGGTCTCACGACATGGACACATGCATATGCATGCATGGAGTGACGTGGCATTTTTATTCAAAAAAATTTCAAAACTATCAGAAACACATGAAACCTTGGTTGATGTAATGTCATGCCACCAAGATGATGTGGTAATAAAATTGGCATGTTTGATGAAAATTAGGACACACACCCCTCACAAACCGGAGAAACTCACTAGAAGGCTCATGGTTCCGAGAGGGAACAATGCATGTTTGATGACGAACGGGAGATAGCTACCTCTTACGGCTTCAGTTTTTTTCTACGTCTAAGGTGCACTAATACAACTGTCATGTGAAACTTTTGAAAATTTTAGGGGTCATTTGACCTTTTAAATTTCAGTGATGTTCTAACCATTTAATGGCCGTAATTCAAATTTTAACTACATCTACATGCAACGCCTAACCATAACGGTTCGAAAAATCATATTTTTGTGTATTTGTGTGCGAGTTAATTCCATGTGCAGTAAATTAGAAGGAATTTTCAAAAATATTGGTCTCACGACATGGACACATACATACGTATGGATGGAGTGACATGGCATTTTAATTCCAAAAAATTTAAAAAATGATCAAAAAAACATGAAACCTTGGTTGATCTAATGTCATGCCACCAAGATGATGTGGTAAAAAAATTGGCCTGTTGGACGGAAGTTTGGGCATACACCCCTCACAAACCGGAGCAACTCACTAGAAGGCTCGTGGTTCCGAGAGGGAACAATGCATGTTTGATGACGAACGGGAGATAGCTTCCTCTTACGGCCTTCAATTTTTTCTATGTTTAACCTGCACTACTACAACTGTAATGTGAAATTTTGGAAAATTCTAGGGGTCATTTGACATTTTAAAGACATTTAAGTGATTTTCTAGCCATTTGATTCAAATTTGAACTACATCTACATGCAACACCTAGCCATAACGGTTTGACGAATCATATTTGTGTACTTACGTGCGAGTTAATTCCATGTGCAGTAAATTAGAAGGAATTTTCAAACATATTTGTCTCACGACATGGACACATGCATATGTATGCATGGAGTGACATGGCATTTTTATTCAATTTTTTTTAAAAAATATCAAAAACACATGAAACCTTGGTAGATGTAATGTCATGCCACAAAGATGATGTGGTAATAAAATTGGCATGTTTGACGAAAGTTTGGACACACACCCCTCACAAACCGGAGCAACTCACTAGAAGGCTCGTGGTTCCAAGAGGGAACAATGCATGTTTGATGATGAACAGGATATAGCTTCCTCTTACGGCCTTCAATTTTTTCTACGTCTAACGTGCACTAATACAACTGTCATGTGAAATTTTTGAAAATTTCAGGGGTCATTTAACCTTTTAAAGACATTTAAGTGATTTTCCAACCATTTAATAGCCGTAATTCAAATTTGAACTACATCTACATGCAACGCCTAACCATAACGGTTCAAAAAATCATATTTTTGTGTACTTGTGTGCGAGTTAATTCCATGTGCAGTAAATTAGAAGGAATTTTCAAACATATTGGTCTCACGACATGGAGACATGCATATGTATGCATGGAGTGACATGGCATTTTTATTCAAAAAAATTTAAAAAATATCAGAAACACATGAATCCTTGATTGATGTAATGTCATGCCACCAAGATGATGTGGTAATAAAATTTACATGTTTGACGAAAGTTTGGGAACACACCCCTCACAAACCGGAGCAACTCACTAGAAGGCTCATGGTTCCGAGAGGGAACAATGCATGTTTGATGATGAACGGGAGATAGCTTCCTCTTACGGCCTTTAATTGGTTTCTACGTCTAACATGCACTAATACAACTGTCATGTGAAATTTTTGAAAATTTCAGGGGTCATTTGACCTTTTAAAGACATTTAAGTGATTTTCTAACCATTTAATGGCCATAATTAAAATTTGAACTACATCTACATCTACATGCAACGCCTAACCATAACGGTTCGAAAAATCATATTTCTGTGTACTTGTGTGCGAGTTAATTCCATGTGCAGTAAATTAGAAGGAATTTTCAAACATATTGGTCTCACAACATGGACACATGCATATGCATGGATGGAGTGACATGGCATTTTAATTCCAAAAAACTGAAAAATGATCAGAAAAACATGAAACTTGGATGATCTAATGTCATGCCACCAAGGTGACGTGGTAAAAAAATTGGCCTGTTGGAAGAGAGTTTGGACACACACCCCTCACTAACCGGAGCAACTCACTAGAAGGCTCGTGGTTCCGAGAGGGAACAATGCATGTTTGATGATGAACGGGACATAGCTTCCTCTTACGGAGTTCAATTTTTTTCTATGTTTAACCTGCACTACTACAACTGTAATGTGAAATTTTGGAAAATTCAAGGGGTCATTTGACATTTTAAAGACATTTAAGTTATTTTCTAGCCATTTAATTCAAATTTGAACTACATCTACATGCAACACCTAACCATAACGGTTTGAAAAATCATATTTGTGTACTTATGTGCGAGTTAATTCCATGTGTAGTAAATTAGAAGGTATTTTCAAACATATTTGTCTCACGACATGGACACATGCATATGTATGCATGGAGTGACATGGCATTTTTATTCCAAAAAATTTAAAAAATATCAGAAACACATGAAACCTTGGTTAATGTAATGTCATGCCACCAAGATGATGTGGTAATAAAATTGGCATGTTTGACGAAAGTTTGGACACACACCCCTCACATACCGGAGCAACTCACTAGATGGCTCTTGGTTCAGAGAGGGAACAATGCATGCTTGATGACGAACAGGAGATAGCTTCCTCTTACGTCCTTCAATTTTTTTTCTACGTCTAACGTGCCCTAATACAACTGTCATGTGAAAATTTTGAAATTTTCGGGGGTCATTTGACCTTTTAAAGACATTTAAGTGATTTTCTAACCATTTAATGGTCGTAATTCAAATTTGAACTACATCTACATGCAACGCCTAACCATAACGGTTCGAAAAATCATATTTGTGTACTTATGTGCGAGTTAATTCCATGTGCAGTAAATTAGAAGGAATTTTCAAACATATTGGTCTCACAACATGGACACATGCATACGTATGGATGGAGTGACATTGAATTTTCATTCCAAAAAAATTAAAAAATGATCAGAGAAACATGAAACCTTGGTTGATCTAATGTCATGCCACGAAGATGATGTGGTAAAAAAATTGGCTTGTTGGACATATGTTTGGACAGACACCCCTCACAAACCGGAGCAACTCAGTAGAAGGATCATGGTTCCGAGAGGGAACAATGCATGTTTGATGACGAACGGGAGATAGCTTCCTCTTATGGCCTTCAATTTTTTCTATGTTTAACCCGCACTACTATAACTGTAATGTGAAATTTTGGAAAATTCTAGGGGTCATTTGACATTTTAAAGACATTTAAGTGATTTTCTAGCCATTTAATTCAAATTTGAACTACGTCTACATGCAACGCCTGACCATAACGATTTGACAAATCATATTTGTGCACTTATGTGCGAGTTAATTCCATGTGTAGTAAATTAGAAGGAATTTTCAAGCATATTGGTCTCACGACATGGACACATTCATACGTATGGATGGAGGGACATGGCATTTTAATTCCAAAAAATTTAAAAAATGATCAGAAAAACATGAAACCTTGGTTGATCTAATGTCATGCCACCAAGATGATGTGGTAAAAAAATTGGCTGTTGAACGGAAGTTTGGACACACACCCCTCACAAACCGCAGAACTCACTAGAAGGCTCGTTGTTCCGAGAGGGAACAATGCATGTTTGATGACGAACGGGAGATAGCTTCCTCTTACGGCCTTCAATTTTTTCTATGTTTAACCTACACTACTACAACTGTAATGTGAAATTTTGGAAAATTCTAGGGGTCATTTGACATTTTAAAGACATTTAAGTGATTTTCTAGCCATTTAATTCAAATTTGAACTACATCTACATGCAACACCTAACCATAACGGTTTGACAAATCATATTTGTGTACTTATGTGCGAGTTAATTCCATGTGCAGTAAATTAGAAGGAATTTTCAAACATATTTGTCTCACGACATGGACACATGCATATGTATGCATGGAGTGACATGGCATTTTTATTCCAAAAAATTTAAAAAATATCAAAAACACATGAAACCTTGGTTGATGTAATGTCATGCCACCAAGATGATCTGGTAATAAAATTGGCATGTTTGACGAAAGTTTCGACACACACCCCTCACAAACCGGAGCAACTCACTAGAAGGCTCGTGGTTCCGAGAGGGAACAATGCATGTTTGATGACGAACGGGAGATAGCTTCATCTTACAGCCTTCAATTTTTTTCTACATCTCACGTGCACTACTACAACTGTAATGTGAAAATTGTGAAAATTTTAGGGGCCATTTGACCTTTTAAACAATTTTAGTGATTTTCTAGCCATTTAAATGACCATAATTCAAATTTGAACAACATCTACATGCAACGCCTAACCAAAACAGTTTGAAAAATCATATCTATGTATTTGTGTGCAACTTAATTCCATGTGCACTAAATTAGAAGGAATTTTCAAACATATTGGTCTCACGACATGGACACACGCATACATATGGATGGAGCGACATGGCATTTTAATTCCAAAAAATTAAAAAAATGATCAGAAAAACATGAAACCTTGGTTGATCTAATGTCATGCCACCAAGATGATGTGGTAAAAAAATTGGCTGTTGGACGGAAGTTTGGACACACACCCCTCACAAACCGGAGAACTCACTAGAAGGCTCGTGGTTCCGAGAGGGAACAATGCATGTTTGATGACGAACGGGAAATAGCTTCCTCTTACGGCCTTCAATTTTTTTCTATGTTTAACCTACACTACTACAACTGTAATGTGAAATTTTGGAAAATTCTAGGGGTCATTTGACATTTTAAAGACATTTAAGTGATTTTCTACCCATTTAATTCAAATTTGAACTACATCTACATGCAACACCTAACCATAACGGTTTGACAAATCATATTTGTGTACTTATGTGCGAGTTAATTCCATGTGCAGTAAATTAGAAGGAATTTTCAAACATATTTGTCTCACGACATGGACACATGCATATGTATGCATGGAGTGACATGGCATTTTTATTCCAAAAAATTTAAAAAATATCAGAAAAACATGAAACCTTGGTTGATGTCATGTCATGCCAGCAAGATGATCTGGTAATAAAATTGGCATGTTTGACGAAAGTTTCGACACACACCCCTCACAAACCGGAGCAACTCACTAGAAGGCTCGTGGTTCCGAGAGGGAACAATGCATGTTTGATGACGAATGGGAGATAGCTTCATCTTACAACCTTGAATTTTTTTCTACATCTCACGTGCACTACTACAATTGTAATGTGAAAATTGTGAAAATTCTAGGGGCCATTTGACCTTTTAAACAATTTTAGTGATTTTCTAGCCATTTAAATGACCGTAATTCAAATTTGAACAACATCTACATGCAACGCCTTACCAAAACGGTTTGAAAAATCATATCTATGTATTTGTGTGCGACTTAATTCCATGTGCACTAAATTAGAAGGAATTTTCAAACATATTGGTCTCACGACATGGACACACGCATACATATGGATGGAGCGACTTGGCATTTTAATTCCAAAAAAAATGATCAGAAAAACATGAAACCTTGTTTGATCTAATGTCATGCCACCAAGATGATGTGGTAAAAAAATTGGCCTGTTTGATGAAAGTTTTCACACACACCCCTCACAAACCGGAGCAACTCACTAGAAGGTTCGTGGTTCTGAGAGGGAACAATGCATTTTTTATGACGAACGGGAGATAGCTTCCTCTTACGGCCTTCTATTTTTTATACGTCTAACGCCCACTATTACAACTGTGATGTGAAATTTTTGAAAATTTTAGGGGTCATTCGACCTTTTAAAGACATTTAAGTGATTTTCTAACCATTTAATGACCGTAATTCAAATTTGAACTACATCTACATGCAACGCCTAACCATAATTGTTTGAAAAATCATATTTTGTGTACTTGTGTGCGAGTTAATTCCATGTGCAGTAAATCAGAAGGAATTTTCAAACATATTGGTCTCAAGGCATGGGCACACATGCATGGAGTAGCATGGCATTTTAATTCTAAAAATTAAAAAATGATCAGAAAAACATGAAACCTTGCTTGATTTAATGTCATGCCACCAAGATGACGTGGTGAAAAAATTGCCCATTTTTAGAAAGTTTGGACACACACCCCTCAAAAACCGGAGCAACTAACTAGAAGGTTCGTGGTTCCGAGAGGGAACAATGCATGTTTGATGATGAACGGGAGATAGCTTCCTCTTACGGGCTTCAATTTTTTTTTATGTTTAACGTTCACTAATACAACTGTCTTGTGAAAAATTGGAAAATTTCGGAGGTCATTTGACCTTTTAAAGACATTTAAGTGATTTTATAACCATTTATTGACCGTAATTCAAATTTGAACTACATCTACATGCAACGCCTAACAATAACTTTTTGAAAAATCATATTTTTGTGTACTTGTGTGCGAGTTAATTCCATGTGTAGTAAATCAGAACGAATTTTCAAACATATTGGTCTCAAGGCATGGGCACACATGCATGGAGTAGCATGGAATTTTAATTCCAAAAAATTAAAAAATGACCAGAAAAACATGAAACCTTGCTTGATTTAATGTCATGCCACCGGGATGATGTGGTAAAAAAATTGTCCTGTTTGATGAAAGTTTGGACACACACCCCTCACAAACCAGAGCAACTCACTAGAAGGTTCGTGGTTCCGAGACGGAACAATGCATGTTTGATGACGAACGGGAGATAGCTCTTACAGGCTTCAAATTTTCCTACGTTTAACGTGCACTAATACAACTGTCTTGTGAAAATTTGGAAAATTTCGGAGGTCATTTGACCTTTTAAAGACATTTAAGTGATTTTCTAACCATTTATTGACCATAATTCAAATTTGAACTACATCTACATGCAACGCCTAACCATAATTGTTTGAAAAATCATATTTTTGTGTACTTGTGTGCTTGTTAATTCCATGTGCAGTAAATCAGAAGGAATTTTCAAACATATTGGTCTCAAGGCATGGGAACACATGGATGGAGTAGCATGGCATTTTAATTCCAAAAAATTAGAAAGTGATCAGAAAAACATGAAACCTTGCTTGATTTAATGTCATGTTTGATGAAGGTTTGGACACACACCCCTCACAAACCGTAGCAACTCACTAGAAGGTTCGTGTTTTCGAGAGGGAAGAATGCATGTTTGATGACGAACAGGAGATAGCTTTCTCTTACAGGCTTCAAATTTTTTCTACGTTTAACGTGCACTAATACAACTTTCTTATAAAAATTTGGAGGTCATTTGACCTTTTAAAGACATTTAAGTGATTTTCTAACCATTTATTGACCGTAATTAAAATTTGAACTACATCTACATGCAACGCCTAACCATAACAGTTTGAAAAATCATATTTTTGGGTACTTGTGTGCGAGTTAAAAAATCCTCAGATGATGTAAATATCTGGTGTTCAAAAAAGAAAATGTAAAGAGCTGGCAAGACAACTGGCTGTCGGATGTGGGGCTCTGGCAAACCCTTAAGGTTCGAACACAGGGGTGCACGCGAAGTCTTCCCCTCCTACCGATCTTCGCTCTAGCTCGCTAAGATCTTGCGGACGAACTCGATGAACTCACAACACAGAAAGACACAGGGTTTATACCGGTTCGGGCCACTGTTGTGGTGTAATACCCTACTCAAGTGTGGTGGTGGTGGATTGCCTCTTGGGCTGATGATGAACAATACAAGGGGAGAACAGCCTCCTGAGGTTGAGGTGTTCTTGCACGTGTGAGCTTGTGGTGTGTCTCTCGATCTCTGATGATCTCTCGGGCTCTCCCCTAATCTCTTCTCTCGGATCCCCTCTCTACTATGGTGCCTAGTCCTATTTATAGAGGCCCTGGTCCTCTTCCCAAATATCGAGTGGGAAGGGAGCCAACAATGGCGGGCTAATTTAAAGGGGGACAGCTAGTACAAGTTATCTTGACAAAAGTAGTCTTCGCCTGCACAAAGCTCTGGTGGTGACGCTGCTTTGGGCTCCAAGATGACCTCCGTCTTGTAATCCGTTGTCTTGGTCTTGTTGCACCGGAATGGCAACCTTTACCTGATGCCTTGGTACTCCGCGGCTGCGCTTGCCCCCTTTGCACCAAAGAGGAAACGAGGATGTTGCGCGCGCTGGCGCCCGCCTGGTGTCGATCGTCATGGCTCACGTCACGAGAGCCTCATGAGGTTCGCCTTGCCTTGATATCTCCGCTCCTCGTGAGCATGCCTAGCTAGGCCACTCCAGAGGAGGTCTTGCATCGTCCGCCTCGCGAGGCTTGGCCCCTCGCCAGGGTGTTGGATGCTTCGTTGTTGAAGACGGGCCGTACGGCCTGCTGGCTCCACCATGCCGCAGGCCGCAGGCAGGCAAGTCTAGGGACCCCCGTTCCCAGAACGCCGACAGTAGCCCCCAGGCCCAAGGTGCGCTCGGGCTTGGCTTCGCGGCAAAGCCAAGGGTGAAGCTCGAAGCACCGCGGGCCCCAAAAGCCTGCGACATTGGTTGACGTGGGGCGGTTGATTGGGCGTGGGCATCTCCGCTTCCCCATGCTGCCTTCGAATCCGCCTGGCTATGCGGCCCCGCTTCTTGCATAGTTATTCTTCCCTCTCCGCGCCTGGCTCTTCCAATCTTCCAATCTCCCTGCTTCCTCGACGTCCTACTCCGCCTCCTCAATCCGACCAGCGCTCCACCCGCTTCACCATCATGGCACTGAAGCATGCCGACAAGGGGAAGAAACCTCTGCCCTCGCCAACTGCGCCCCCATCCTTCGAGCCGGTGCTCGGCCGGCCTAGGGTGCTTCAATGAGTGGGGAGAGACACCGGCCTGGCCTGCGTCTGGCCCCAGCATGGCCCGGGCAGTCACCGAGGTTCCGATCTTCATCGACGCCCTCTGGGCTGGCCTGCTTCCTCCCTTCTCCGCCTTCTTCAACACGGTGCTCGAGCACTATCAGATCCACATGCTCCATCTCGACCCTCAATCTGTGACCCTTCTTGCCATCTTCGCTTTTGTGTGTGAGGCCATGGTGGGCATTTCCCCCTCCGTGGCGCTCCTCCGCCACTTCTTCTCGCTGCATCTCACTGGTGCCCGGCAGAGCTCAGGGTGTGTGGGCTTCCAGGCCGTGGCTGCGACAACAGGCATGTGGATCGACTTCGAGCTCCCTTCATGTGCGAGCGAGTTCCGCATGCGATGGGTGTTTGTTGATGCCGGCGTGCTCAACCCTTTGCTCCAAGCTCCGGTGGGGCCTGCCATTCCAAACTCTGGCGGGGGCCATCAGAAGCTCACGAGCCCCTGCCTTGCCCCCGTCTGGGCCAGGCTGCGGTGGTTGAAGGACCTTGGTGTGACCGCGGCCATGGGGGTGAGGGAGTTTGTCAGGCATCGAGTTGCTCGGCTTCAGCGCCATTCTCGCCCAATGTGGGACTTGCTCAGAAGTCAGGACAACATGAGGGTTCAGGAGGAGGGGCTCCCTCTCACTGCGTGGCAAACGGTGCTCGCGGTCCTATCTGGTGTCCCTCTGCCGGACGAGATGCCCAAGAAAAGCTTCATGTTGTACCGCTGCGAGAACAAGGTCACCTTTGCCGCAGGCATGCCTTCCTTTGATGAGTGGGGACTGCGCCTAATTGGCTTGGTTGGTCCCTGCGAGAATCCCGTCATCGTGGTCCCATTCTTCGCCGCCGGTGCCTAGCTCGCCCTAGGTGACGGTGCAGGGGAGTGAGCGGAGACGGGTGCCGGCTGCTCAGATGTTGAGGAGCACATGCCGAGCGGTGATCCGGGGCGTCGTCCTTGGGAGGTTGCGATGCCCCTCCTGAGGCGCCGGTTGCTGACGAGATGCGGCATGCGGCTCCCGAGGCCAAGGCTCCAGGGGCCTCAGGAGGTCGCAGCGAGGAAGAGCCTGGCTGTTTGCCATAGCCAGGCTCTCCTAAGGCTATCCCTCTTGGTTCTTCTTCGGCTCCGCCGCGCGCCGGCCGTCACGTCCAGCACTTCGGTCGCCTTTGTGTGGACTTCGAGGAGCTCCGCAAGAGGAAGGGATCCCCCAGCGGCAGCAACATCTTCGGGATGTTGAAGTGACAGAAGTACATCGCCGTCGATGAGTAAGTACCTTATCTTGGTGATCCCCTATGTGCCGCCTTCCTTTCCTGACGATTGTCCCCTCAGGTACTCTTCTGATAAGGCCGCGAAATCTCCAGAGAAGTATCTCCCTCTCGTCCTATCGCACTCTCCAAGCTCCAGTGCTTCAGGCTCGGATGTTTCCCACGGTGTGGGGTCAGCCTCAGGAGCTGGTCCGTCATCAAGGCGCCCCAAGCTTGCGCCTTCTCCGTCCTTTCTTCGCGGCCTTGCTCGGAGCGCGATAGGAGTGCCTATGGTTCCTCCCTTGGTCACGATTGGTAGATGGCTAGCCTCGATTCTGGAGCCTCCTTCAAGTAGCAGGCCTTGTTCGGTTTGGGCATCTCGTGAGGGTCAGCTGGAGCCTGGGGCTGCGCCAGCCCCCAATCGAGAGATGGCGCACCACTTCATGCTCCACCCACAGCCCCCGAGGCAGAGGACGAGGTGGGCCGAGCGTTCGAGCTCGAGCACAGGCGCAGCGTGGTTCTCCATGAGCTCTTCCATGAGGCGATGGGCGCAATGAACCGTCTTGGTGAAGAGCTTGCTAGTGTCGACTCCTGTCTTGAGGCTGAAGGTCTTCGGTTGGTGGAAGAGCGGCGCAAGCTGCGAGTGGCCATCAACCTTGGCCGTTATCATCGCGACCTCGAGAACGCGAAGGCTGAGGAGTCCCTCTAGATTGCCAATGAGGTCCGCTCACGAGCTTTGGAGGAAGCTCATGAGGCCGATCGCCGCCGCGAGGCTGCGGAGGAGTGCGCATGGCAGCTCCAGGCCTGGAGCGCGTCCCTTGAGCAGCAAGTCGAGGCGCGCGGGGCCGCCCTTGCATCTATGAGGGGGACGCTCGCGGAGGAGGAGGAGGTCCGGCGGTGCGAGGAGATGCTGGCCCTGGAGGCCGTGGAGCGCAGCCTCGAGGTCGAGCGACTGGAGACGAGGGAGCGTCAAGTCGCTCAAGCTAAAGATGCCGTCAGGGCCCGCGAGGCCAGAGTCAAGGAAGAGATCAATCGCCGCGTGGCCATGGTTCGCGCTGATCTGGAGGGCAGGTACGACTTGAGGCTGGAGCTCGCCGGACAGGAGGGTGCGGGCAGGGCCGCCGCCCTCAGGCCCAGGTTGGACGAGGCCGAGAGGCGTGCTGAGGCCACAACCGCCGCCCTGGTTACGGCGCAGGTGGACCTGGCCTCCGCCCACGCCGAGCTGCTTTCCCTCCGGAGACGAATTGACGAAGCCTAGGCCATCGCTCGGCAAAACAGAGAGGAACTGCTCCAATGCCGAACGCTGGAGCGCGAGCATGATCCTATGCTTCAAGACCTTCGGAACAAGGCCAACATCGCTCTGGGTTATATTTGCGACGAGAACGCCCCGACCCATCACTCAAGTGACTACGCCAGCAACCTGACCTTCTTCACCGAGGTGGTGACGCGCCTGGAGGCTCAATCTGCCAGAGCTCGGCAGCTTGTGGAGGAGAGGGGTCGTGGCCTGCTTCAGCGCGCCTTCTCTCGTGTCTTCAGCCACCTTCTGAACGCCGACCCCAACTTAGAATTTGATGCCTCCATTCCTCCTGTGCCCATTGTCGTTCGGGGCGACATGACGCGTTGGCTAGAGGACCATGTCGACGCGTTGGTCAGGCCCTTCACTCGGAGACCGATGGGGTGGTGGTCATCGCAGACGAAGGTGACGTGGTCAACGACGGTGATGGGGGTGTCGCCGACGGCGTCGACGATTCCGACGAAGGTGATGACGATGCGAGCGATGCATCCCTGGACGACACAGCGAGCGATGTCTCTGGCTGATCCCATATTCTCCTGTTGTTTTATTCTGCACCAAAACTCGGGCGTGGCCCTTGGAAAACATGTAAGAGAATTTTGAGAGGGGGAGCCCCTCGTGCAAGCAAACTACAGTTCTTACTTTCCTATGTGATGTGGGTATGTGTCCTCATGAGTTCATGGAGCTGGGGGTGAGTTTTCCGACATGGATTACCTTAGTCAGTGCTAACTTAGGGCTGGGTCGTGCGGCGACGAGTTCCTGAGAATCCTGCGGAGCTTATTGCCCCGTTTGAGGGGGCCCCACAAGGGGTGAGCACCAGGCGTAGTGCTAGTGCGTGCTCTGCGCGGTCCGGCTCGCGAGGAGCTTTGCGAGGGAGAGGCGATGGATGTGAGTCCCAAACCAAACAAGATCCAGCAGGCGAAAAATGGCTAGAACAAGAAAAGGCACCCCCCGCGCGCAACGATAAAAATTCAGCTTCAACTTAAGTCCAGAATCAGAAAGCAAAGCCACAGAAAGAGAGATCCAAAGCAAAAGGCCACGTCCGGAACCTAGTCTAGTCTTCGGGTCTTCAAGTCTTCTCTCCAGTGCAGAGCTAAGTGCCATCCACTAGGCGTGGGAGGGAGCCCCAGGGCCCGAGACTCATTATTACAAGAGAGTGTCATGGCGGTGAGCTTCACAGGCACCGGGCCTTCTTCACAGGTACCGGCCTTGCTTCATATCGCTAGATGAGGGCCCCGCCTTGTGCCACTCTTGACCTCCTTTGAACCGGCCAGAGACCAGGACGACGCAACGGAGGGAAGGAGGACGCCAGCTGTTCCCTCGGCGAACACGAGTCCTCTGACGGAGGAAGGGTCGTTGAAGCCACCCCGACAGAGGGCCTACCTCCAGGTGTCCCCTAGCGTGCCTTGGGGAGGGGCCTTGCTCCTTGCTCCCTCTCAGCGCCCCCCAGTGTGTCTCCCTTGTTGAGATAGGTGCCTCCATGCCGGCGTCATCGATCGGTGCTGCAACCTAATTCATCTGTAGCCCATGGTTAGCATGAGCCTGTTCCTGAGAGGTTAGTGGTACCCTGTAGTTGTCGTCGCTGGCGTGATCGCTGTGGTTCTCCGCTGTCTCTGGGAAAGCTTCGACTCCTAGCGCCCCTTCTCCCCAATCTTCTCCAACGAATTAGTCGATGTCGTCCTCTGGTGCGTGCCCTTGGTCCATCATGCGGGGCACGTAGGCTTCTGGGGCCGTCACCCCGAACACCTCACCGTGGTGCCCCACACTCCATGTTGCTCCGCCCATGATGGCGTCTTGGGGTTGATAATATGGCATCCGTCCGGGACCATGGGGGGTGACGCTTGCGCTCGTGCTTGTCGAGGGCGGCATGGGGGGGGGGGGGGTTGGAGCCCCCTACGCCGCCAGCCGTGCTGATGTTGGCGAAGCCCCTGGGCATAGTCGACGGCGTGCAGATGTGGTGAGGCTCGCCGCACGACCTTGCATTGCCCTGGTGGGGGAGTCGATAGCTGAAGGGTGGCGCTCCCGACGCCGCTGTGTCCAGCAGCTCAGCAACACGCTCAAGCAGCGTGTCCCGGCCGCTCTCCATCAGCCTGCATCGCAGCAACTTCCTTGCCACTGTGAGTGCCGCCCACATGTTCGCTTGCTCCCGCCATGAGTGCGGCGCCGTTGCTGCGGCGCACCTCGCTGCTCTCGTCGCGACTCGTGCTTGCCGCGGGGTGAGGGTGGATGATGCCTGGCCGCGCTATCCACGCCCGACAGAGCTTGGTGACGCCCGCGCCGCCTGGGGTGCGGGGTCGAGATCTTCATGGGTAGGCAGCACCGTGCTGGCCGGCCAGGCTGCCTAGCGGTCGGATCCGGCCCTTGGATCGCTAGACATCGTCGCCGGTGAATGTCGGAGAGCTGATTGGCGGAGAAGAGGCTCCGGAGTACCCCTACCTGGCACACCAAATGTCAGATGTGGGGCTCCGGCAAACCCTTAAGTTTCGAACACTGGGGTGCGCGTGAAGTCTTTCCCTCCTACCGATCTTCTCTCTAGCTTGCTAAGATCTTGCGAACGAACTCGACGAACTCACAACATAGAAAGACACAGGGTTTATACTGGTTCGGGCCACCATTGTGGTGTAATACCCTACTCTAGTGTGGTGGTGGTGGGTTGCCTATTGGGCTGATGATGAACAATACGAGGGGAGAACAGCCTCCTGAGGTTGAGGTGTTCTTGCGCGTGTGAGCTTGTGGTGTGTCTCTCGATCTCTGATGATCTCTCGGGCTCTCCCCGGATCTCTTCTCTCGGATACCCTCTCTACTATGGTGGCTAGTCCTATTTATAGAGGCCCTAGTCCTCTTCCCAAATATCGAGCTGGAAGGGAGCCAACAATGGCGGGATAATTTGAAGGGGGGCAGCTAGTACAAGCTATCCTGACAAAAGTAGTCTTCGCCTGCACAAAGCTCTGGTGGTGACGCTACTTTGGGCTCCATGATGACCTCCGTCTTGCACTCCGTGGTCTTGGTCTTGTTGCACCAGAATGGCAACCTTTGCCTGATGCCTTGGGACTCCGCGGCTGCGCTTTCCCCCTTTGCACCAAAGAGGAAACAAGGATGCTGCGGGCGCTGGCGCCCGCCTGGCGCCCGCGTGGTGTCGATCGTCATGGCTCACATCACGAGAGCCTCGTGAGGTTCGCCTTGCCTTGATATCTCCGCTCCTCGTGAGCCTGCCTAGCTAGGCCACTACAGAGGAGGTCTTCCGTCGTCTGCCTCGCGAGGGTCTTGGATGCTTTGTTGGTGAAGACTGGTCGTACGGCCTAATGGGTCCGCCACGCCGCGGGCCGCAGGCAGGCAAGTCCGGGGACCCCTGTTCCCAGAACGCCGACATCGGCTCCCACACAATTGGCAGTCTATGTCACGGCTCGAGGTTTGGTAGGTGAATGGCGGGGATCATTAATCAGACACAGTTTTGCATTGGAAACCGTCATCTATTATGTTCACACACGGATTTTGCTGTGGGAACCGTGTGTAATTCAAATTACAGTACTTATAAATTCCGGCGACCTGCATTTGTACTGTCCCCGTCGATCTATATTCCAGCCGCCAATAAATACTACCTTGCTCACGCCGTCCTACCTGCATTCTCATCTACATCCTCCCCCCCCCCTCTCTCTCTCTCTCTCAAATCTCTACCATGGCGCCGCCGGTCTGCCCACGCGTCGATAAGGAGTCGCCGCCCCCCGAGGACACTCACTCTATTAGCAGTGATGAGGACCCCTACGCGCTGCCTGACGAGGTTGTGCCGGACCCCCAAAGTTGGATTGGTTTTGGGGCCAGTACAATCTTTGTCTGTGGAAGTCGCTGCCGCCGGTTGAGAAAGCCAGGCAAATGGCCTTCAAGAAGGAGATGGCGGAGAAGGAAGCTAGGTACCAGGCGACCTGTGAAGCCCGTGATGCCGCCTGGAAAAAGGAGGCGGTGGACCTTTGGGGCCGGGCGTGTCATCGTGCCGAGGAGGTGTACGAAGATGGGTACTTCGCGAGGAAGGTCATAGGCTCTGGGCGCCTCGTTGCTGCGTGGAGGTGGGCCGATAAGCTCCAGCGTGCCACCGACGAGGAGCTCTGGTGGGCGCCCAACGAAATAGCAAGATCAGTCGCGCGCGTCCGCCAGCTAGTGGCAGATCGGTACGTCAAGCGCTGCGAGGCAGAGGTGGTGGAGTACTGCCTCCGCACTGGGAAGACGCCGCGCACCAGGGAGCTGCTGGAAAGGGGCTGCCGGAATACTGTCCCCAGGAGGGATTATTAGTTTTAGTATTCTTCGTTTTCAATTTTATGCATTGTACCTAGTAGTTAAGTATCATCACGTATCTGTGATGATATTATATATGTATATATATATTCTGTGATGAACTAATGAGCATTTAATATATATATATATATATATATATATATATATATTATATGAATTCCATTTTCTAACTGTTTTTGTATACTAATTTGAATCTAGTTGTTATCATCCACATATACAGAATGGAAAGCGTATACACACACATTGAAACAGAACGTATAAGAATGGAAAACAGAGTACACATATTGAAACAAAGCAACAAATAGAGCAATACTATGATTGCTGTTAATACATAGCTATCCACATCGAAACGACTTTTGAAAATAAAATGCGTCCATGAGACCATGACTAGCAGCCCTTGCCTACGGTAGCTCTTGGCTCTGCCTAAACTCGTGCAGGCGTTCGTCCAAGCGGTCGACACGCTCGCGGTACATCTGGAGCGCGATCTCGAGCTCCAAGTTGGCTATTTCATCAGAGATCACCAGCTCGAGGAAGCGACGGACATGTTCCTCTATTGCGCCTAGGTGGACACCTAGGCCAAGGAGGTGGCCGAGCCTATGGACCAGTGCGTTGGCATCCAGCGGGCCGCGGACAAGGCGAACGGCGGCACCCATGCGAATGGCATGGCGGGCGTCCGGTGCAAGTACGGCGCGGCCGGCCTTTGGTGCAAGTACGGCGATTAGGGCCTTTGCCCATTCATGGTGAGGAATGGGGGTACTGACCGGACGTGTACCCAGATGTGATGCCGTGTCGACAGAAGGCAAGCACCGATGGTTCCGCTCTTGCTGTGCGGCATGCCGCGCCTCTCGCTCTGCGGTGCTCCAACGGTCTCTCCATGCGGCGAGCCGCAGCCTATCAGCGCGGACGCGCCTAGCTTTCTCTACGACACGCCATCGATCATGTTGTGCGGCGAGCTACAGCCTGTCAGCGCTGACATGCCTATCTTGATTCGCGGCGCTGAACCGCCATGCACAAAGGTCTTCTCAACCCTGGCGATGATGCGCATCAGGGCATCGTCCATCGCGTTTCCGGGGAGCACCTTGGCCTTGACAGGCCATAGCTCCTGCTCGTTTTCCTCGTCGACGAGTTTGATGGTAGAGGCAACGCTTTGGTGGGTTGGCATGCTTGGAAAAGGTGGATGTGCTGCGCTTGTCGCGTCCGTGCGTCACGCATCGCCTATGCGCAATATCGCTGGGTGGCGGGAAACAAGTGAGGAAATGGCGGGAAATGGTGGCGTGTTCATAAAACACCATCAATTAATGGAAACTTAGCATAGAAGGAACATCGAGCTAGCACAAGAAGGAGATGATGATCAGATGAACACGGACCACACTAGGGAACCATTTCTGTTATTATCGGTATTCACACACATTTCTGATTACAGACCTGTTTGCGGCATATCACAAACATCTTGTTATATTGAACCATTTCTGTTCTCTTGCCTCAATGCAAACAGTTCATTCGAGTGAACCGCATGTCGTATCGCACACACCTTCATCTAGGTGCCCGTTTCTTTTGTGTTGCCTAATCACAAATAGTTCATCCGAGTGAATCGTATTTTGTACATCGCACACACACCTTCATCTGGCTGCCCGTTTATTTTGTTCCTCCTCATCGCAAATGGTTAATTGCGCTGAATCGTATGCCCTGCATCGCACACGCAACTAAAATCTGAACCATGTTTGATGCATCCTCCATCGTGAATGTTTTGCACCTTTTTTGATGGGTTTTTTACACCACCGTTTGCGATTATGGCATCGCACACAGTTTCGTCGAAGGGTCTCTGATCATAGTGTCGCGTTAGCAGCATCCTGCAGTAGTGAAAGCCGAATGTTGATGTGCCAATGCCGGACGCCTCCCCTTGCTGAATGGCCCGCGTTTCTCCGGCGAAGGCCACCGCAAGGGCTGCAGGGCTGAGTCCTCTGGCTTAGGGTGGCTCGGCACCCGCCCATAGTGGTACCGCCTACAGGGTTTACTCAGGCTCCTCTAAGTGGGTCAGTGGTGGTTCCGGCTCTGAGGCCTGTGTCTGCGTCTCCATCGGCCCCAGCTACCTCCTCCCCCCTGTACCATGTCCCTGAATAACAAGTGGGGGCGAGCAAGGAGGCTTTGATCCAGGTGGATTTGATGTGCAACTGGCTAAAGGAGGCTTATGAAGCCAGCGCTGCACTGCAGGCCAACGTTCGAGTAAGTACCATTGTGTGTATAATTTCCAGTCAAAGTTTTTTTTATTTTTCCCTTGTTACGGTTTTGTCAATGGGTTTGCATAGGGCACACCCAGTGGGTGTTCATGATCTAGTGGGGGCACGCTAAGTGCACCCACTGGGTGTAGTCCCCGAGGCTCCTGTCGACTGGATTCAGTCGGCAGGAGTCTTCGAACTTTTTGTGTTTTTTGTTGTATTCACTCGGAGTCTAGTCGGAGCATATCTGAGCGGACATGATCCAGTGGGGGCATGCTGAGTGCACTCACTGGGTGTAGCCCCAAGGATACCATCAACAAGAGCAGTCGATGATAGTCTTAGAACTTGTGGTTGTTTCTCCCTAAGGCTGTTTGTCATTTTTTAGCTCATCGACGAGTAACTTTCCAGTGGGGGCACACTGAGTGCACCCACTGGGTGTACCTCCGAGACTGCCATTGATTACGGGCAATCGGTGGTTTTCTTTAGAACTGCTACCAGACATTTAGGACACTCAGCACCACCCCAGTGTTGGTGAGACAATAGGTAGGATCTTCTTCATTGTCGACTCAGAGGTTAGCTTAATGAAGCAGATCATCTCATGTTGTTGTCCTCTATCTTCTTCATCACTATCTCGGGAGATGGCCGAGTGAGGTTAGATCAGTGGGTACTTCAGGATTTGGTATTGATCAAGCTTTCTCCTCTTGGGGGTGCTTGGACGACCCAGTAACGAGAGTGTATTTGAGAATTTGGTACTGGTCAAGCTTGTTCATCTTGGGGGGCTTGACTAAGTTGGTAGCCCAAGGGTACTTTAGGATTTGGTATTGATCAATCTTGTTCCACTCAGTAGTGTGCAGCCGACTCGGTAGCCAGAGGGTACTTGAGGATCTGGTACTAGTCTAACTTGTTCCTTCCGGTAGCACCTCTTCGGATGTTCGCGAGTTAATGTTTTGTTTTGTCCTTCTAGTCCTCCGAATGATCATTTCTTGTATGCTGCAGAGGACTTGCGAGTTATGATCCCACTACGCTGCCATGGAGAAGGAGGTGATATCCCTTCAACTGGATCTAGAAGCTGAGAAGCTCAAGAGCGCCCGACTGGAGAAAGAGAAGAAAGCCTTGGGAGGTACATCCTTTCCTCCGCTCGGTAGCTGCATACTATTTTCCCATTTTGATCCGAGTCATTCCGCTCAAACAGATGTTCATAGCAAGAACACCCACTCGTAGCGAGGCTCATGACTTCTATTTCTTTAGAAACCATGAAGCATGCTCTGGAGAACAAAGACAAGCATCTAGCGTTGGCCCAGAAGGAAGCCAGGAGCATGACCAAGCTTGCTGACGAGAAGTTGCTTCAGTTGGCAAGTTGGAGGACGAGATCAAGGACCTCAAGGATACCATTTCCGCTACCGAAGGTGAGTCTTCTGAATGGAAGAATAAATGTGAAGATAAAACCATTTCCTTTACACAGGAGAGGCAGACGCTGGAGGAGAAGGTCGTGCAGCTGACTGAGAAGAAGAATGCCCTAGAGGCACACATTGAGGAGTTCTACACGGAGTTCAGCGAGAAGCTTGCTGGAAATTTTTCTTTGGCCGAGTCAAATCCATATGTCATCAAGCTTTCCTCCGTCCTTCGCTTACGAATTTCTTTTCCCCCCAACAGAGCATTGCTATAACAAGGAGTTGGAAATGGAGAGGCTCGAGAGGGATTTGCATCCTTCCAGGTCACTCATGGCTGACAAAGCAGCCCTCGCCATCCTGCAACTGGAAGGCCGATTGGAGAATGCTCTAGGATATATCACTCGGACAAGGGGCTCTTTGGGCCGGATCGATAAGGAACTGCAGCTCGGCGATGAGACTCAGATGGACTTGGAGTCCATCATGACGCAACTCAATGAAATCCCTGCGCGGGTGAAGGCTTCAAAGAAGTTGGCTGCTCCTAGTGGTGCTAATGTGGCACTGTCACTCGTCTGCGTTCATTGCAAGAATGTAGACGAGGAGAAGCTGAAGGCCTTCGAGTGATGAATAAGAAGAATCTCAAATTTGAGGATTTCATGGAGACCTTCACTGAAGCCGCCACCCACATCACTGACAGGATCGACCTAGAGACCTTTGTCGACCCAGCTAGCCCTCCGCCTCAGGCTTGAAAACACTTGGTTAAATTTGCCCCGGAATGCTGGGTGGTTGATGTAATAGAATATTTCGTCAGGCTTTGGGCTCATTTTACTTCTGCTTGAAACAATTGGATGGATCGAATACTTGATTTGTGTTCCTTCGGGATTTATTTGCTTTCTATGCTTTTGTTTGAGTTAGGCGAAAACTGGTTTGCAGCTAAGCCTCTGAGTATGGAGCAAATCCTCCCTTGGATTGTTTTTAACTTGTGTGAAAGCTGGTTCGCAGCTAAGCCCCCGAGTGTGGAGCAGATCCTCACTCGGATTGTTTTTAACTTAGGCGAAAGCTGGTTCACAGCTAAGCCCTCGAGTGTGGAGCAGATCCTCACTCAGATTGTTTTTAACTTAGGCGAAAGCTGGTTCACAGCTAAGCCCCTGTGTGTGGAGCAGATCCTTACTTGGATTGTTTTTAACTAAGGTGAAAGCTGGTTCGCAGCTAAGCCCCAAGTGTGGAGGAGATCCTCACTTGGATTGTTTTAACTTAGGCTAAAAATGGTTCGCGGATAGCCCTCGAGTGTGGAGCAGATCCTCACTCGGATTGTTTTACCCCTAAGCAAAAGCTGGTTCATAGCCAAGCCCCCGAGTGTGGAGTAGATCCTCACTGGGATTGTTTTTAACTTAGGCGAAAGATGGTTTGCCACTAAGCCCCCGAGTGTGGAGCAGATCCTCACTCGGATTGTTTTTAACTTAGGTTAAAATTGGTTCGCAGCTAAGCCCTCTCCTCCTATCTACACTCACTGGAGGTGTATTTGTTTCCAATGCAGTTAGTTAGATGGGTGAAAATGCGACTGTAGGTCGAACTAGACGATATATGAGAAAAGTTAGACTTTTATTCATCTAAGTTCATCCGGACTAACTATTATAGAGGAGAAATTTTATTTTATGTATAAAACTCGTGGAGCAGATCGACGTTCCAAGCTCTGGGTTGTTCTGTTCCTTTGACGAAGCTGTAAAGTAGGTATGCTCCATTATGAAGAAGCTTAGATATGGTGAATGGTCCTTCCCAAGCGGGGGCAGTTTGTGGGCTTTCTGCTGATCCACTCAGAGGACCAAGTCTCCTTCCTAAAAAGTGTGACCTCTGACATGCTTCTCGTGGTATTGGCGTGGATCTTGTTGGTACAGGGTTGATCTTATGAGTGCCATCTCATTCTTCCTCCAGGAGATCTAGGCAGTTTCTCCTTGCCTCTTCAGCTTCGTCTTCGGAGTAAAGATCCACTCAGGGGAATTGTGGAGCAGATCACTCGGTAAGACTGCTTCTGGCCCATACAACATGAAGAATGGGGTGCGATTGTTGGATCGATTTGGGGTCATCCCCAGGCCCCAGAGGACAGATGGTAGCTCGGTTACCCAAGCCCCTGCCGCATGCATTAGATCACGCATGAGCCGAGGTTTCAGACCTCGAAGTATTAGTCAATTCACTTGCTCGGCTATCCCATTCGACTGCGGGTGTGCCACGAAGGCGTAATCGACCCGAGTGCCTTGGGTGTAGCAAAACTCCCGGAACTCATCTGAGTTGAAGTTAGATCCAATGTTGGTGATGATGCTGTAAGAGGCTCCGAATCTGAAGATTATCTCTCTGATGAACTGAATGGCAGTGCGTGAGTCCAACTTCTTTATTGGCTTGGCTAAGATCCACTTGGTGAACTTATCGGCTTCCACCAGCAGGTGCGTCAAACAACTCGCACTTGTCTGGAGTGGGCCGAACATATCGAGTCCCCAGACGGTGAACAGCCAAGTGAGGGGAATATTATTCAGAGCAGATGCCAGCTTGTGTGACTGGTTCGAGTAGAACTAACACCCGACGCAATGATAAACTATATCTCAGGCGGCTTCATTGGCTCGGGGCCAGTAGAACCCAGCTTTGAATGCTTTGGCGACCAAGGTCTGAGAGGATGCACGGTGTCCACATGTTCCCGAGTGAATCTCCTACATAATTTGTTGTCCTTCCTACGGCGATCTGCATCGTTGAACGACCCAGGTGGTGCTTTTCTTGTACAACTAATCTCCCATGACGGTGAAGGCTTTGGATCGGCGGACGATCTGGCGGGCTTCAGCTTCATCTTTTGGGACCTCCTGCCTGAGCATGTACGCTAGATATGGCTCAGTCCATTCGGGTGTGATAACGAGGATCTCCTGGACCAAGTCGATTACTGCAGGGACATCAACTTCAATTGGATTGGATGGGTCGACTGGTTGCGGGGGCTCCTCCATGAAAGGGAGTTCCTTGATCCTGGGCGAATGCAGGTGCTCTAGGAACATGTTGTGGGGTACCACTTTCCGAGTGGAACCCATCTTTGCCAAATCATCACCTGCTTGATTGTTGAGGCGTGGGACGTGGTGGAGTTCCAATCCTTCGAAGTGTTTTTCTAGTTTTCTGACAGTGTTACAGTAGCTAGTCATCACCGGACTACAGATATCCCACTCCTTCATGACTTGATTGACCACCAGGTCCGAGTCGCCATAGACCATCAGTCGGCGAATTCCCGGGGAAATTGCCATTCGTAGCCCATACAGGAGAGCTTCATATTTAGCTTTGTTGTTAGAGCAGTCAAAGTGAATCTGAAGCACATAACTGCGTCGGTCGCCTTTAGGAGACACCAAGACTACTCCAGTCCCGAAGCCGTGGAGCATCTTGGAGCCATCAAAGAACATTGTCTAGTGTTCGGGAACGCTCAGGACAGGCTGCTCTTGCTCAATCCACTCCGCAAGAAAATCCACCAGGGCTTGCAACTTGATGGCCTTCTTGGCTTCAAACTTGATGTCTAGTGGAAGGAGCTCGATGGCCCACTTTGCCACTATACCTATGGCATCTCTGTTATTCGTGATCTCAAACACAGGAGTGTCACTTATCATTGTCATGGTCGGATTTTGAGTCTTACTCAACTTCACACCTTGTAACACAGGCAAGAACTCCTTCTTTGACTGTTCCATTTTGAACTACTTCAAAATCTTGTCAAGGTATGTACTCATTGAAAAAACTTATCAAGCGTCTTGATCTATCTCTATAGATCTTGATGCTCAATATGTAAGCAGCTTCACCGGGGTCTTTCTTTGAAAAACTACTTTCAAACATTCCTTTATGCTTTGCAGAATAATTCTACATTATCTCCGATCAACAATATGTCATCCACATATACTTATCAGAAATGTTGTAGTGCTCCCACTCACTTTCTTGTCAATACATGCTTCACTGCAAGTCTGTATAAAACTTATATGCTTTGATCAACTTATCAAAGCGTATATTCCAACTCCGAGATGCTTGCACCAGTCCATAGAAGGATCGCTGGAGCTTGCATATTTTGTTAGCACTTTTAGGACTAACAAAAACTTCTGGTTGCATCATATACAACCCTTTTTAATAAATCCATTAAGGAATGCAGTTTTGTTTATCCATTTGCCAGATTTCATAAAATGCGGCAATTGCTAACATGATTCGGACAGACTTAAGCATAGATACGAGTGAGAAACTCTCATTTTAGTCAACACCTTGAACTTGTCGAAAACCTTTTTACGACAATTCTAGCTTTGTAGATAGTAACACTACTATCAGCGTCCATCTTCCTCTTGAAGATCCATTTAATCTCAATGTCTCGCCGATCATTGGGCAAGTCAATCAAAGTCCATACTTTGTTCTCATACATGGATCTCATCTCAGATTTCATGGCCTCAAGCCATTTCGCGGAATCTGGGCTCATCTCAAATCATCTGTGAAGATCAGAAAATAATGATACCTGCCACGAGCCTCAATATTCATTGGACCACATACATCATTATGTATGATTTCCAACAAATCTTTTGCTCTCTCCATTGTTCCAGAGAACGGCGTTTTAGTCATCTTGCCCATGAGGCACGGTTTGCAAGTACCAAGTGATTCATAATCAAGTGGTTCCAAAAGTCCATCAGTATGGAGTTTCTTCATGTGCTTTACACCGATATGACCTAAACGGCAATGCCACAAATAATTTGTACTATCATTATCAACTTTGAATCTTTCGGCTTCAATATTATGAAAATGTGTATCACCACGATCGAGATCCAACAAACCATTTTCATTGGGTGTATGACCATAGAAGGTTTTATTCATGTAAACAGAACAACAATTGTTCTCTAACTTACATGAATAACCGTATTGCAATAAACATGATCCAATCATATTCATGCCCAACGCAAACACTAAATAACATTTATTTTAGGTTTAACACTAATCCCGAAAGTATAGGGAGTGTGCGATGATGATCATATCAATCTTGGAACCATTTCCAATACACATCATCACTTCACCCTTAACTAGTCTCTGTTCATTCTGCAACTCCCGTTTCGAGTTACTATTCTTAGCAACTGAACTAGTATCAAATACTGAGGGGTTGCTATAAACATTAGTAAACTACACATCAATAACATGTATATCAAATATACCTATGTTGACTTTGCCATCCTTCTTATCTGCCAATTACTTGGGGTAGTTCCGCTTCCAGTGACCAGTCCCTTTGCAGTAGAAGCACTCAGTTTCAGGCTTAGGTACAGACTTGGGTTTTTCACTTGAGCATCAACTTGCTTGCCGTTCTTCTTGAATTCCTCTTTATTCCCTTTGTCCCTTTACTTGAAACTAGTGGTTTTGTTTACCATCAACACTTGATGCTTTTCTTGATTTCTACCTTCGTCGATTTCACCATCACGAAGAGCTTGGGAATCGTTTCCTTTATCCCTTCCATATTATAGTTCATCACGAAGTTCTACTAACTTGGTGATGGTGACTAGAGAATTCTGTCAATCACTATTTTATTTGGAAGATTAACTCCCACTTGATTCAAGCGATTGTAGTAACCAGACAATCTGAGCACATGCTCACTGCTTGAGCTATTCTCCTCCATCTTTTAGCTATAGAACTTGTTGGAGACTTCATATCTCTCAACTCGGGTATTTGCTTGAAATATTAACTTCAACTCCTGGAACATCTCATATGGTCCATAACGTTCAAAACGTCTTTGAAGTACCGATTCTAAGCCGTTTAAGCATGGTGCACTAAACTATCAAGTAGTCATGATATTGAGCTAGCCAAACATTCATAACGTCTGCATCTACTCCTACAATAGGTCTGTCACCTAGTAGTGCATCAAAGACATAATTCTTCTGTGCAGCAATGAGGATAATCCTCAGATCACGGATCCAATCCGCATCATTGCTACTAACATTTTTCAACATAATTTTTCTCTCAGAACACAATAAACTGGGAGCAACATCGCGAGCTATTGATCTACAACATAGATATGCTAATACTACCAGGACTAAGTTCATGATAAATTAAAGTTCAATTAATCATATTACTTAAGAACTCCCACTTAGATAGACATCTCTAATCATCTAAGTGATCACGTGATCCAAATCAACTAAACCATAACCGATCATCACGTGAAATGGAGTAGCTTTCAATGGTGAACATCATTATGTTGATCATATCTACTATATGATTCACGCTCGACCTTTCGGTCTCAGTGTTCCGAGGCCATATCTGCATATGCTAGGCTCGTCAAGTTTAACCTGAGTATTCCGTGTGTGCAAAACTGGCTTGCACCCGTTGTAGATGGACGTAGAGCTTATCACACCCGATCATCATGTGGTGTCTGGGCACGACGAGCTTTGGCAACGGTGCATACTCAGGGAGAACACTTTTATCTTGAAATTTAGTGAGAGATCATCTTATAATGCTACCCTCAATCAAAGCAAGATAAGATGCATAAAAGATAAACATCACATGCAATCAAAATATGTGACATGATATGGCCATCATCATCTTGTGCCTTTGATCTCCATCTCCAAAGCATCGTCATGATTTCCATCATCACTGACATGACATGTCGGGGGACTGATCCACGAACACCTATGGGACCGGCGGGCCGAGTCCCTTTTGATTCCGTGAGGGCGGAGGTTGCGCAAAGAGCGGATCGAGGCGAAGCACGCGAGCAGTTTACCCAGGTTCGGGCCGCACGGATGCGTAAAACCCTACTCCTACTTTGTGGTTTGTATTGAGTTCTTGCTCGGGAGCGCGGAGTGCTACAGTACACACCAGCGGCTAACCAGACCGAGTGTGAATGTTCTCTGAGCTAGCTAACTCGCTAACCCGCTAACCAGCCAACCCCCTCTACGTTGCGCATGGGCCTCCTTTTATATGCTCAAGGGGTCACCGACAGGTGGCAACGTAGACAAGGGTAGAAATGGAAAGGTGCTGCGGTAGGTACAGCTACCTGCTACAGTGTATCATACCTAACCCTGATGGTGGGGGACAAGGGCATTAAATGCCCGTCTGTGTCGCCTAAACAGTGCAAAAGGGACCGCCAGGGACGCCACCGCTTGCCACGATGGCAATCTTGTCAGCGCCGCTTGCCACCGCGCACCCTTGGCTGCACAGCCTCCCGCCACATACGCCTGGAAGGGTCCCAGAGCGACACATTGGTGGATGTGCTGGAGCGCGGGCGCGGAGTGGTGGCTTGCCGTGGCAAGCGCCTTGCCGCCGTCATTGTCTTGTCGCGTCCGGGAGCTTGTCGCTCACCGGGCCTTGCCGGGGCGCGTGGCGCGTCGCGGCAAGCTCCTTGAGGTGCCTTGGTTGGCCTTCCCGGCAAGCTCCTCTTGCCGGGGTCTTGAGATGCCTTGGCTTGGATACTTTGTTCTTGAATGGCTCCAAAGGAACCATGGAGGACCTTGGCGGTCACCCGGCAAGCCTTGCCGCGGGACGCTGCGACTGCCCGTGCACAGGTTCGGGATACTAGGGTACCCCTACTCTAGTACACCGACAGGAGCCCCCGGGCCTGGGCCATACACTGTGCCGAGCGCTGTTGGGCCAGGCCCAAAACAGGGCACGGGCACGCGCGGCCTAGGTTACGCCGTAGCTCTCTCCGTATCCACCGCGCCCTCCCGAAACGGCACACGTTGAATGCGGCATCGTGGGAGAGATCGTGGGTGGTTTCTTTATTCGGAAATGCTAAACGTCCGCCCCTCCCTCTTTATAAGCAGGGGAAACAGGGGAAGTCCGCCCATTCGCCCGTTGCTGCTTCCAATCTCAGAAATCTCCGCCATTCCCTCGCCTTCCCAAAGCTGAGAGAGAGAGAGCAGCGCTCCGCCCCCCATCGCCACTAGTACCACCAACGCCGTCGACCTCCTCCACCACTTCCGCCATGGCTCCAAAAGCCGACAAGGGGAAGGTCGTGAAGTCGACCGAGGCGCAGCGGCTTGCGGCGCTGCGGAAGGAGCGGGCCATCTTCCCCCCCAAGCTTGTCGCGAAGGAGCTGAGGGAGAACTACTACCTCTTCTGGTCGACGGAGATGCGCGCGCATCTGCGCACGAAGGTACTCCCCGCCGCCGCTTGGAAGAAGGCCCCAAACAGATACCCTTTCTTCGCCTTGTTCTTCTACTGCAGGCTCTGCCCGCCCTTCTCTGAGTTCTTCTGCGACATCATGAATACCTACGGATTCCACCTCCTTGACTTCACCCCCAATGCCATTCTGACCATGGCAGTTTTCGCACATCTCTGCGAAAACTTTGTCGGAGTCCATCCCAACGTAGCCCTCTTTCGCCACTTCTTCATACCCCGAGTAGAGAGAGGAGAGCCCCTATCCGGCGGAATCGCCTGGATCTCAAGGGCCGGCAAGAAGGAAACGTATCTGGAGGGAGAATTCTGCGGCAAGTGGGAGGAGTATAGAGCAGACTGGTGCTGGATTGACGAGGAGAACCCGCTGCCATTCACCACCCGGCGCAAAACCCCAGTAGCACGCGGCAGCGATTGGAGTGACGTGGCCCCGGAAGACGACAGGCTGAAGATTGCTGTCACCCGGATCCTACGCCTCAGGCTTGCCGGGCTTACTGTAGGCGCTGTTGGCGCAGACTTTCTTCGCTGCCGCATCGCCCCCCTGCAGGAACGAGGGAGGCCCACTTGGGAGTTCAAGAATGCGGCAGATATCATGAGGCTGCGGCCGGGCCTCAGCTACAACTTCACTGTCCTGGAGCTCCACGCGATGCTGCAGGAGCTGTTCAAGTATGACCCCCAACATCCCGAGGTCTTCAGGTTGTCGGGGGGCGTCGTTCCGCTGTGCAACAATTCCTCGCTCGATCGCATCCATGCAATGATGCCGGAGTGAGACTCGTACGGAATTGTGCCAACTTGGCAGGAGCCCGCAGACGACGTCATGCAACAGTTCTTCGATGACTTGGTGGAAGTGCCGATCCGCTCCGATGAGAAGGATGGCCTCACCCGCGACACCACTGATGCGGAGTTTGCACTCATCGCCACTAGGGTGGAAGAGGCGGCGGCGGCCGCAGCCGTGGGTGTCTTTGGATTCACCGTGGAGGAGGCCGATGCAGCAGAGGCGGCAAGCCGTGCCGAGCGAGGGGAGCCCGCCGGCAAGAAGGAGCTTTCCGGGCGTGACGCCGAGCCAAGCGAGCCTGCCAAGGATACGAGCGGCTCGCTGGACATCAACTCTTCTTCCTCCTCATCTTCAGGCAGCTCACCGCAAGCAGAGCCTCCATCCCCACCAAGAAGACGTCTCCGCAAGGCCGGTGACGTGGCAGAGCGGCAAGCGGGTCAACAGTCGCCACGCCGCGTGACGCGCTCCACCGCGGCAACCACCGTTGCCACGGGAGCGCCTCATGCGGCGACGACAACTGGAGCGGAGTCTAGCTGGACCACCGCTTCAGTTCCTGCGGCTGCTCACGCCGCACCGGCAGCCGGCGCGGGGTCGTCTCAGACCACCGCCACTGCTCCCGCCAAGCGGCCAAGGGAAGCTTCTCCTCCGCCTCCTCGCGCCGGGCGTGCGCCGGACTTCGACTTCTCCGCGTTCAGCTCCGACGAGGAAGAAGAAGAAGAGTAAGCTTCTCTTGCTGTACTTGCGTTTCTTCAATTCTTGCTGTTTGTCTTGTTTCTCACTTGCTTTTCTCTGAACTTGTTCCTCTTTAGGACTCTGGCCCAGAGAGCAGCAAAGAGGGCCAAGTTCCGGTGATCGTCATCGAGGACGAACCCACCGCGACGGCGGGGGGCGCGCCCGAGACAACCTTGCCGGACCCGGCAACCCTTCTCCAGAGCAGCCCCCAGCGTAAGTATATGGTTTACTTTCCGCTGCGAGGCGCGATGGGTACTTGTCTTTGCTGATATCTGCTTGTTGATTTGTATAGGAGCAGAGCAGCCTCACCAGGAGCCAAGGGAGGATCCCCTGACAAGGGAGAACTCTCCGGCAAGGGAGGGCTTCCCGGTAAGGGAGAAGTCTCCGGCAAGGGAGGGTTCTCCGGCAAGGGACAGCACCAACGGCCCCCCGACAGCGGAGACCACGACTGCAGAACCTGGTGCAGGTACTCCTCTTGCTTCAAAACTTCCCTTGGGTTCTTCTTCTCTTGATCTTCTTTTTATTGGATTTTTGCTTGACTCTTCTCCCCTTTCCGGCTGTCAGATCCATCTGCTACGGAGCCGATGGAGACCGAGGTTGCCGCCGAAGAAGCAGCCGGCGTTGGCGATCCCGCCAGCGCAGAGGCTGCCAAGGCTGCCGCCACAGCAGCTGGCGAGGGGTCTGGCGATCGCACTGACGGCCCTGAGGCCGCAGGAGCGCCAGGCGCTACACCGACCGCCGACCCGTCCGCCGATGCTGCATCGCCAAACTCCGAGGAGCCCCAGCCATGCGTCTATTTAAAGGCCGGCGATGACGTCTTCATCAACCTCCCCTGGGCGTCAAGCTCCAGGGCGCCGGTTGAGGGAGAGATCTTCGACGGGGAAGTGCTCGCCTCCGCTGGGTTGACGGTGGTTGACGCGCCGAGCAGCAGCAGCAACGAGCCTGAGGAGGAGCGGCTGCTGCGGAAGCTGGTGTCGCTCTACCGCGCGCGGCAAGCCAAGCTGGAGTCCCGTGAGGCGCTTGTCGCGAAGGCGGGAGCAGACATCGAGAAGCGCGCGGAGGAGCTCCGGGGCTTCCATCAGGAAGCTCGTCGGTCCTTGGTAGAGGAGCGGGAGCAACTCGACGAAGCGCAGAAGGCCTTCCTCCTCGAGAAGGCTGAAGTCGAAGAGCAACAGCGGCTTGCCGCTGTGAAGCTATCCGCGGAGAAGGGCGAGCTGGCGCAGCGGAAAGTCAATCTTGATGCCCACGAGGAGGAACTTGCCGTGCATGAGGAAAGACTTGGTGGAGCCCTCAAGCAAGCGGAGGATGTTGCCGCCGCCGCCGAGGCCGCCAAGAAGGAGTTGGAGACGAAGGTGGCGCGACTGGAGGCCGATCTCGCTGAGAAGGGCAGAGAGCTCAGCGCCGCCAAGGACTCCAACGCGAATCTTGAGTTGAAGCTGACCGCTTTGACCAAGACGTTGGGCAGCGCCAAGAAGCAAGAGGCGGCCTTGAGGGAGGAGATCAAGGCCGACAAGGCACTGCTAGAGAGTGTTGCCGCCACCCAAAATGCCTTCAGGGAAACTGTGGAGCACTGGACGGAGAGTCTTGTGAATGCCGCCACAGACATCGACAAGGAGCTGGCGCAGCTGGGGATGGAGGATCTCGGGTATCCCTCCGACGAGAACCTCCAACCCAGCGCCAAGCTCGTCTTGTTCTTCAAGTGCGTGGCGACGGCCCTCCAGCGACTCCGGGAGAGGATCCCAAAGCGGCTGGCCGACGAGTCACGCAAGATCTGCGCGGGAGCCCTTCAGAAGGTGTTGATGAAGGTGGCCTTCCGCAACCCGGGCCTCCGCCTCACCAATGTCCTCAAGACCTTGCCACCGGATGCCGATCTGGAGGAGCTCAAGGCCCTTGTCGCACCCATTGTGGACAAGGTGAGCGGGATCAAGAGGATTGAGGGCGATCGCGCAGACTAGGCCGCCCGTTTCCTCCTTTTTCTTGTCGCTGTTGATCAAGTTATGAAAACGATCTGTTAGAGCTGCGATAAGCTATTTTGTAATATAACTTTATTTTGGGTAATGCTTGCAATGTTATTCCCTTTACTTGACTCCTTGCTTTGTATGCTTTTACCCTACACTTTTAGGGAATTTGCCGGCGCGGGCACCTTAGCCGTGAGCGTTGAGTGCGGGACGTCAGCAGCCTGCTGGCGGTGCCGCTGCCGACAAGAAACCTTGTCGCAACTAGTCGCAGCTCACTTAAGTTGTTGAGCGGACTCGAAACAAAGTAAGGGCGCAACAACTAGTCGCAGCTCACTTAAGTTGTTGAGCGGACTCAAAACAAAGTAAGGGCACCACTAGCTACGAGCTGGTTCCTCCGCGCACAGGATTTCCATACAAAGCACGGTCGTTCAAGGAAGATAACTTAAAATTTTTAAAAAATCTGACTGCTCAAACTTTGGCAACTTATCTTTTCTGTTGTTTGCTTCCCGGCAAGGCGAAATTCTTGAACGACGCCTGGTCCATACCCATTTCTTCTCCTTTCCCCCCCGGCAAACTTGTGCGCGAGGGAACCTTCCTTTCCTTGTGAAAAAGAAAGAAGAGAAAATACAGATATGGAGCCTTATGGCTCGTTATTGCTTACCGGGGAGTAGATTCTGCACAAAGTGTCAGAACACACATGCAAAATATAGAAAGCATGAAATTGACAAGATGCGCGGAGCATATGAGCTTTACTTATGCACGGGGTCTGCGCCCGGCTTTGTACAAAGGATTACATGCAACAGCGGCAAGACTTGTACAAAAGGTGGTTGCCGGAACGAGTTCCGGCAACCGCGCCTTACGGGTAAAACTTACGAAGATGCTCAATGTTCCAGGAGTTGCTCACCGGAATGCCATCTTCGGTCTCAAGGCGGACAGCGCCAGGCCTAGTGACTCGTTTCACCCGGTAAGGGCCTTCCCACTTCGGCGTCAACTTGTTGGAATTCTTGGCGGACTGAACACGCCGAAGAACAAGGTCGCCTTACTCGAGACTTCTGGCGTTAACTTTGCGGCTATGGTAGCGGCGCAAAGCTTGCTGGTAGCGAGCAGCTCGCACAACAGCCTGAAGACGATCTTCCTCAAGGAGCAGCGCGTCATCTTGTCGCAGCTGCTCTTGCTCAAGCTCATCATAAGCGAGCACTCATGGTGACCCGTATACGAGTTCCGTGGGGATAACTGCCTCTGCTCCATAGACTAGAGCGAAAGGTGTCTGGCCAGTGGCTCGATTTGGCGTCGTTCTGATCGACCAAAGAACCACCGGCAGATCCTCGATCCAGTTTCTTCCGCACTTGTACAGCCTGTCGAAAGTTCTGGTCTTGAGCCCGCGCAGCACTTCAGCATTTGCCCTCTCCGCTTGACCGTTGCTTCTCGGGTGGGCAACAGAAGCGAAGCAGACCTTGGCGCCAAGATCTTGGACGTACTGCATGATGGTGCGGCTCGTGAATTGTGTACCGTTGTCGGTGATTATCCTGTTAGGGATCCCGAAGCGGCAAACAATCGACCTGAAGAACTTGACTGCTGACTGTGCTGTCACCTTCCTCACTGGTTCCACTTCCGGCCACTTTGTGAACTTGTCGATTGCAACGTACAAGTACTCAAAGCCCCCGACTGCTCGGGGAAAGGGGCCGAGGATGTCGAGCCCCCAGACCGAAAATGGCCAGGATAAAGGGATCGTCTGGAGAGCTTGAGCTGGTTGGTGTATCTGCTTGGAATGGAACTGGCACGCTTCACACTTGGTTACTTGTGCAGTTGCATCTTGGAGGGCTGTCGGCCAAAAGAAACCTTGCCGGAATGCTTTGCCGACAAGTGCTCTTGCGCCAATGTGGTGTCCACATATGCCTCCATGTATCTCTGCCAACAGCTTCTGTCCGTCTTCCCGGTGAATAAACTTCAATTTCACACCATTGAGTCTTCTTCTGTACGGTGTCTTGTCGACAAACTGGTACATACTTCACTACCAGGCTACTCTTTCCGCTGCTTCTTGTTGTTCGGGAAGTTCTCCTGTCTGAAGGAAACGGACAATCTGTTGTGCCCATGCTGGAGCTTGTGGCTCGACAACAAGGACTAAAGGCAAATTTGCTGCTGCGGGAACATCCGCTTCTACGGCGAGAATCTGCGGTTCTACCGGAGCTTGACATTCCCCGGCAAGCTTGCCGGAGCAAAACTTGTCGGGAGCTTCTGCTTCAACGGAACAAACCTTAGGGCTTGCCGGAGCAGATTGCTCCTCAGCGCAAGGCAAATCTGTTGCTGCGGGAAAGTCCGCTTCTACGGCAAGAATCTGCGGTTCTGCCGGAGCTTGACGTTCCCCGGCAAGTTTGCCGGAGCAAAACTTGTCGGGAGCTTCTGCTTCAACGGAACAAACCCTAGGGCTTGCCGGAGCAGATTGCTCCTCAGCGTTCTTGGCGTTGATCTTGGGGACCTTCTTGGCGGCGGCTTCGGGGAGCTCTGCCGGCAAATAGTCACCAGAAATCAACTTCCTCTTCTTACTCTGTCCAGTTGATGGCGTTACAGACGGTTGTGTCAGCTTGAGCACAAAAATCCCTGGTTCCACAGGTAATTTAAGTGCGGCGCACTTTGACAGGCCATCGGCAATGGCGTTCTGAGCTCTTGGAACATGCTCCATCTGTAGGCCGTCAAAGTGCTCTTCTAGCTTTCTCACTTCGTCGACGTAGGCTTCCATCAACGGACTCTGATAATTCTTGTTTACTTGACAGACGAAAAGTTGTGAGTCACCCCTGACAATGAGCTTCTTGATCCCAAGGTCTGCCGCGATCCTGAGACCGGCAAGCAAGCCTTCATACTCTGCAGTATTGTTTGTTGCTTGCTCCTTGGGAAAGTGCATCTGGACTACGTACTTGAGGTGCTCTCCGGCGGGCGCGACAAGCAGCACGCCAGCGCCGGCGCCTTGCAGCGAGAAGGCACCATCAAAGTACATCAGCCACTCTTTGGTCGCTTCGTTGACGGGGATGCTCGTTTCTGGAATTTCTTCATCTGGTGTTGGCGTCCACTCTGCTATGAATTCTGCCAATGCTCTGCTTTGGATAGTTGAAGTACTCTCAAACTTAAGGCCAAAGCTTGACAATTCCAGTGCCCACTCAACAATCCTTCCTGTCGCTTCTGGATTCTGTAGTATCCTCTTCAGCGGAAAGCGAGTGACAACTGTGATCTCATGTGCTTGGAAGTAATGGCACAGCTTTCTCGAGGCCATGAGAAGGCCGAAAAGCAATTTCTGCATGCCAAAGTACCTTGACCTAGCCCCCTGCAGAAGGGAGCTGACAAAGTAAACTGGGCGCTGCACCATTTTCTTCTGTATTTCCTCATGCATCTGCGCAGATCCATCCTTGTCGGGACCAGAGCTTGTCGGGGAAGCCCCCTGCTTGTCGCTGGATGCGCCTGCCGTGGTTGCTGGCTCGTCATCTGCCTCCCTCTCTGCTACTAACGTAGCACTAACCACTTGATTGGTTGCCGCTATGTACAGCAGCAACTTCTCTTGTGGCTTAGGTGCGACAAGTATTGGAGGGGAGGACAGGTATCTCTTCAAGTCTTGCAGCGCAGCCGCTTCCGGAGTCCATTTCATTGGACCTGCCTTTTTCAATAATTTGAAAAATGGCAGGGCGCGCTCAGCAGACCTAGAGATAAACCTGCTGAGAGCAGCCATGCAACCGGCAAGCCTTTGTACATCCTTGACGCGCTTTGGTGCTTCAATCTGCTCAATGGCCTTGATCTTGTCGGGATTGGCTTCAATTCCCCGCTGAGACACGAAGAACCCGAGAAGCTTGCCGGAGGGGACTCCAAACACACACTTCTCTGGGTTGAGCTTGGGGCTAATTTTGCGCAGATTTGCAAAGGTCTCGTCTAAATCTTGAATCAGAGTTGCTCTGTCCTTGCTCTTGACCACTATGTCATCCATGTAGGCTTCCACATTTCTGTGTATTTGTGGCTCAAGAGCGACATGGACTACTCTTGCAAATGTTGAACCAGCATTTTTTAATCCGAAAGGCATCCGTACGAAACAGTACGTGCCACATGGAGTAATAAATGCGGTCTTCTCCTCATCCTCTTCTGCCATGAAGATCTAATGATATCCTGAGTATGCGTCAAGAAATGAAAGCAAATCACATCCGGCTGTGGAGTCAACAATCTGGTCAATGCACGGCAAAGGAAATGGGTCTTTGGGACAAGCTTTGTTAACATAGGTAAAGTCGATACAAAGTCTCCATTTCCCGTTTGCCTTGCGCACGACTACATGATTGGCCAACCACGTAGGATGGAGCACTCCTCTGACAACGCCTGCTGCTTCCAATTTCTTGATCTCTTCTGCAATGAATTCTTGGCGCTCCACTGCTTGCTTCCTGACATTCTGCTTGACGGGCCGCCCATGAGGACAAACGGCAAGATGGTGCTCAATTACTTTCCTGGGAACACCGGGGATGACAGACGGTTGCCACGCAAACACGTCGACATTCGCCCGCAGGAAAGCAATGAGCGTGCTTTCCTATTTAGGGCCGAGAGTGGCACTAATGGTGAAGGTACCACCAGCGCCGTCCTCCTTTGCGGACACCTTTTTCGTCTCTGGCGGAGCTGCCATCGTCTTCTTATACTTGCCGGTGGAGCTCGATGGTGCGTCCTCGACGGCAGCGCAGCACTCCGAAGAGGTGCGCTTGCCGGAGTGGGCATCAGAACTCTTGCCGGACTTGGTCTTCTTCCCCCCGGGAGCTTCAGCGGAAAGTGACTTGCGGTCTGTTGCGGCCGCCGCTTCCCGGTAAATCTTGTCGGCGCAGATAAGGGCATCCTTCTTGTCGCCGGGGACAGAGATGACGCTTATCGGGCCTGGCATCTTTAGCATGTTGTATGCGTAGTGAGAGGCTGCCATGAACTTGGCGAGTGCTGGACGACCAAGTATCCCATTGTAAGGTAATGGAATATCGGCAACGTCAAAAGTGACTCTCTCAGTCCTGAAGTTCAGCTTGCTGCCAAATGTTACTGGCAATGTGACCTTCCCCTTCGGCTTCCTCCTTCCCGGGTTGATTCCTTGGAATGTGCCGGTCTCTTCGAGCTCGCTGTCAGGGATTTGGAGTTTCTGGAGTACAGCGGAGGAGATCAGGTTCAGGCCGGCCCTGCCGTCAACTAACATCTTAGTGACCTTTAGGTTGCGGATAGTTGGTGAAACCAACAGCGGCAAGCACCCGACCGCGGTTGTGCGATCAGGGTGGTCCTCAATATCAAAGATGATAGGCGTGATGGACCATTTCAGAAGCTTGCGTGACTCGATAGGTGGTTCCGCCGCATTGACTTCCCGCACCCACTACTTGAGTTGACGGTGTGAAGTATGCAGAGATGCACCGCCATCAACGCACAAGACCTCTGTGGCTTTCTGGAACTCCTGCTCACTGGTCTCGACATCATCCATGTCTTCGTCGTCGTCGTCATCTTCGTCCTTGTCACGGCCGCGGGGAGGTCTGTCTCCTTGCCGCTGCTTGGCCTTGCCGCGGCGTCCTCCCCGGCCGGCGTGCTTCTTACCGGATTCTCCATCGCCACCTTGGGCCCTCTCCTTGTCGCGTCGCTCGTACTCAGCCTTTTGTTGCTGGACAAGCTGCTCGACCTTCTTGCAGCTCTGGAGGTCATGGCCCTTGGTGCGGTGGATCTTGCAGTACTGCTTGTCGGAGCCATCCTGCTTGTTGGCGACCACCACAGCCTGGCAGTTGGTGCATGCGGCAATCTCCTTGCCGGAGCTACCAACTTTGGCTTTATTGGCGCCACCTTCGTTGCCGGACTGCTCAACGACTAGCACATCTTTGCCTTTCTTCTTCCTGTTCCGCCGCCAGTTTTTCTTTGTCGGGGCTGCATCCTCACTGTCAGATCCTCCTGCTCCTGTATTCTCTCCGGGGAGTTTCCTCCCTTCCTCAGCACGTTCACACTTGTCGGCCAGGGCATACAGCTCACTGACGTCTCTGATCTTGCACATCGCCATCTCCTCCCGCATCCTGCGGTTACGCACGTTCTGGTGGAACGCGCTGATGACCGCGGCGGGGTGGACATCTGGGATGTTGTGCTGTACACGGCTGAATCTTTGAATGTACTTGCGCAGAGGCTCTCCTTCCTTCTGGGGGAGCAAATGAAGGTCACTTTCTTGGCCATGAGGTTTGTGGCCGCCTGTAAAGGCGCCGACAAACTGATGGCAAAGGTCTGCCCAGGAGGATATGGAGTTGTCCGGCAAGTGCATGAGCCAGGACCTGACGTTGGGCTTGAGCACCAGCGGGAAGTAGTTGGCAAGGATCTTGTCGTCCCGTCCCCCGGTAGCCTGCACCGTGATGGTGTAGATGCTGAGGAACTCCGATGGATGCGACTTGCCGTCGTACTTCTATGGTACGTCTGGTTTGAAGTTCTTCGTGCTGGGCCACTGGACTTGCCGCAGCTCATGAGTAAACGCAGGGCAACCTACCGCGTACGGCAAGTCGCCTGGTTCCCCTGGCGCATGCATGTCGACAGAGGGCCCAGCGCGCTGGTCTGATTGACGTCGCGCTTCTCTTCGGCGCTCGATGCGAGTACGAGCGTCTTCTTGTTGTTGTTCGTGAAGAACTTGGCGCTGATCGCGACGAGCTCGTGGATCTGATGACGCGGTGGAGTCGCTATCGAGGTGGATCCGGCGAGTCGGCGATCTTGGCCCTCGGGGCGGAGAGTGCACAGTGGTTGCACCCCCACCGGTCTTGTCGCCATCGGCTTGTGCCTGGCTGACTTGCCGCGGCTGCGACGTGCTCGGTTGCCGTTGGGCGTCGCCGTTGGCGAAGCCGATGAGACTCCGAATGGTGGCCCTCCAGTCGTCGATCTTGTCCGGCGCTGGAGGGTAGTCCAGGAGCAGTTGAGCTCGGGCCAAAGCTTCTGCGGCAGTGGCGGGTGGCGGTGGCGAACGGTGCGAGGAGCGAGATATGATCGGACTTCTAATTATGTTAGAAGGAGCAGTATCTCATCCAGGCGATCGTGCCTCGCTCGTGCCAGCATGTTGGCGTACATGCTGGTCTTGAGCACTCCGGGACCCACCAGCTCGATCTTGGTCCAGCAAACGCATGGTACCGTGAGTACCATGACGCTGCCGGTCCCGCGCCTCCTGAGATGGGCGCGGTGCATGCACGGACGCCGAGGTCTTGGAGCGCGCCCGGTCATTGTGGGAGCCAGCCACGCCGCCGATGGGCAGCGCAGCCTTGTCCTTGGACCTGGCAGCACCGCGAGCTCCCTCGTCGACGCCCGTTCTTCCGTCGGCGTCCGCCCCACCAGCCGTTTGCTCCGGCGGTGGTGGGTTCGGCGCGGACAGAGCACCTGCCTCCAAAACCTTCTTCTTTGGCGACATGTTGATGGAGATGATGAAGATCTAGCTCGCGTGAACGCCGGATCTGGTTCACACAACCTCGACGCCCCCCTACCTGGCGTGCCAAAGATGTCGGGGGACTGATCCACGAACACCTATGGGACCGGCGGTCCGAGTCCCTTTCAATTCGGTGAGGGCGGAGGTTGCGCAAAGAGCGGATCGAGGCGAAGCACGCGAGCAGTTTACCCAGGTTCGGGCCGCACGGATGCGTAAAACCCTACTCCTGCTTTGTGGTTTGTATTGAGTTCTTGCTCGGGAGCGCAGAGTGCTACAGTATGCACCAGCGGCTAACCAGACCGAGTGTGAGTGTTCTCTGAGCTAGCTAACTCGCTAACCCGCTAACCAGCCAACCCCCTCTATGTTGCGCATGGGCCTCCTTTTATATGCTCAAGGGGTCACTGACAGGTGGCAACGTAGACAAGGGTAGAAATGGAAAGGTGCTGCGGTAGGTACAGCTACCTGCTACAGTGTATCATACCTAACCCTGACGGCGGGGGACAAGGGCATTAAATGCCCGTCTTTGTCGCCTAAACAGTGCAAAAGGGACCGCCAGGGACGCCACCGCTTGCCACGATGGCAATCTTGTCAGCGCCGCTTGCCACCGCGCACCCCTGGCTGCACAGCCTCCCGCCACGTACGCCTGGAAGGGTCCCAGAGCGACACATTGGTGGATGTGCTGGAGCGCGGGCGTGGAGTGGTGGCTTGCCGCGGCAAGCGCCTTGCCGCGGTTGTTGTCTTGTCGCGTCCGGGAGCTTGTCGCTCACCGGGCCTTGCCGAGGCGCGTGGCGCGTCGCGGCAAGCTCCTTGAGGTGCCTTGGTTGGCCTTCCCGGCAAGCTCCTCTTGCCGGGGTCTTGAGATGCCTTGGCTTGGATACTTTGTTCTTGAATGGCTCCAAAGGAACCACAGAGGACCTTGGCGGTCACCCGGCAAGCCTTGCTGCAGGACTCTGCGACTCCCCGTGCACAAGTTCGGGATACTAGGGTACCCCTACTCTAGTAATGCCTTGGTTGGCCTTCCCGGCAAGCTCCTCTTGCCGGGGTCTTGAGATGCCTTGGCTTGGATACTTTGTTCTTGAATGGCTCCAAAGGAACCACGGAGGACCTTGGCGGTCACCCGGCAAGCCTTGCCGCGGGACGCTGCGACTGCCCGTGCACAAGTTCGGGATACTAGGGTACCCCTACTCTAGTACACCGACATGACACCATGATCTCCATCATCTTGATCTATATCAATGTGTCGTCACACGGTCGTCTCGCCAACTATTGCTCTTGCAACTATTGCTATCGCATAGCGATAAAGTAAAGCAATTATTTGGCTCTTGCATCTTATGCAATAAAGAAACAACCATAAGGCTTCTGCCAGTTGCCGATAACTTCAACAAAACATGATCATCTTATACAACAACTTATACCTCATCACGTCTTGACCATATCACATCACAACATGCCCTGCAAAAACAAGTTAGACGTCCTCTACTTTGTTGTTGCAAGTTTTACGTGGCTGCTACGGGCTGAGCAAGAACCGATCTTACCTACGCATCAAAACCACAACGATAGTTTGTCCAGTTAGTGCTGTCTTAACCTTCTCAAGGACCGGGCGTAGCCACAATCGGTTCAACTAAAGTTGGAGAAACTGACACCCGCTAGTCACCTGTGTGCATAGCACGGTGGTAAAACCAGTCTCGCGTAAGGGTACGCGTAATGTCGGTCCGGGCCGCTTCATCCAGCAATACCGCTGAACCAAAGTATGACATGTTGGTAAGAAGTATGACTTATATCGCCCGCAACTCACTTGTGTTCTACTCGTGCATCTGACATCTACGCATAAAACCTGGCTCGGATGCCACTGTTGGGGAACGTAGTAATTTCAAAAAAATTCCTACGCACACTCAAGATCATGGTGATGCATAGCAACGAGAGGGGAGAGTGTGTCCACGTACCCTCGTAGACTGAAAGCGGAAGTGTTAGCACAACGCGGTTGACGTAGTCGTACGTCTTCACAATCCGACCGATCAAGTACCGAATGCACGGCACCTCCGAGTTCTGCACACGTTCAACTCGATGACGTCCCTCGAACTCCGATCCAGCCGAGTGTTGAGGGAGAATTTCGTCAGCACGATGACGTGGTGATGATGGTGATGTTCTACCGACGCAGGGCTTCACCAAGCACCGCTACGATATGATCGAGGTGGATTATGATGGAGGGGGGCACCGCACATGGCTAAGAGATCAAGAGATCAATTGTGTGTCTTTGGGGTGCCCCCCTGCCCCTGTATATAAAGGAGTGGAGGAGGGGGAGGGCCGGCCCTCTCTATGGCGCGCCCTAGGGGAGTCCTACTCCCACCGGGAGTAGGATTCCCCCTTTCCTAGTAGAACTAGGAGCCCTTCCAAGTAGTAGGAGTAGGAGGGAAGGAAAGGGAAGGGAAAAGGAGAAGGAAGGAAGGGGGCGCCCCCCCTCCCTAGTCCAATTCGGACCAGCCCATGGGGAGGGGTGCGGCCACCCTTTGAGGCCTTTCTCTCCTTTCCCGTATGGCCCATTAAGGCCCAATAAGAATTCCCGTAACTCCCAGGTACTCTCGAAAATACCCAAATCACTAGGAACCTTTCCGATGTCCGAATATAGTCGTCCAATATATCAATATTTACGTCTCGACCATTTCGAGACTCCTCGTCATGTCCCCGATCTCATCCGGGACTCCGAACTCCTTCGGTACATCAAAACACATAAACTCATAATATAACCGTCATCGAACTTTTAGCGTGCGGACCCTACGGGTTCGAGAACTATGTAGACATGACCGAGACACGTCTCTGGTCAATAACCAATAGCGGAACCTGGATGCTCATATTGGCTCCCACATATTCTACGAAAATCTTTATCGGTCAGACCGCATAACTACATACCTTGTTCCCTTTGTCATCGGTATGTTACTTGCCCGAGATTCGATCGTCGGTATCTCAATACCTAGTTCAATCTTGTTACCGGCAAGTCTCTTTACTCGTTCCGTAACACATCATCCCGCAACTAACTCATTAGTTGCAATGCTTGCAAGGCTTATAGTGATGTGCATTACCGAGTGGGCCCAGAGATACCTCTCCGACAATCGGAGTGACAAATCCTAATCTCAAAATATGCCAACCCAACAAGTACCTTCGGAGACACCTGTACAACACCTTTATAATCACCCAGTTACGTTGTGACGTTTGGTGGCACACAAAGTGTTCCTCCGGTAAACGGGAGTTGCATAATCTCATAGTCATAGGAACATGTATAAGTCATGAAGAAAGCAATAGCAACAAACAAAACGATCAAGTGCTAAGCTAAAGGAATGGGTCAAGTAAATCACATCATTCTCCTAATGATGTGATCCCTTTAATCAAATGACAACTCATGTCTATGGTTAGGAAACATAACCATCTTTGATCAACGAGCTAGTCAAGTAGAGGCATACTAGTGACACTCTGTTTGTCTATGTATTCACACATGTATTATGTTTCCTGTTAATACAATTCTAGCATGAATAATAAACATTTATCATGATATAAGGAAATAAATAATAACTTTATTATTGCCTCTAGGGCATATTTCCTTCACAACTTGCCTTCCTATTTGCTGTTAAGGGTGGTGGAGATGTTGTTTGGGGCAACATTTGGGTCCTTGGGCTAGATGTGCACCGACTTTGTCTCCCTTGCCGACTGGAAAGCGGATTCCACAATTGGCTTCCTGGATTTCAGCAGCTCACTTGAATCCACCGCCTTTTTGTACTCGTCTAACTCGGCCATCACCATCTATTCCTCGGCGATCTGACAACCCTTTTAGATACACTCTTCGGACAACTTCCGATTGTCCGTGATGATGATCACGCCTTTCGGTCCTGGCATCTTAATCTTGAGATACACGTAACATGGTCAAGCCATGAATAGTGCATAGGCTGTCCTACCTAGGATAGCATGGTAAGCACTTCAGAAGTCCACCACTTCAAAAGTTAGCTGCTCCTTGTAGAAATTCTTCTCTTCGCCGAATACGACATCGAGTGTAATCTATGAAGTGATTTGTATTTCTTCCCAGGGATTACCCCGTAGAACTGCATGTTGCTCTTGCTGAGGTGGGTCATCGGAATGCCCATTGCTTGCAGCGTGTCGGCGTAGATAATGTTGAGCCCACTGCCACCATCCATTAGGACTCTGCGCAATCGAACACCAGCAACGACTGGGTTAACTACCAAGGCCTGCTACCCGAGGGTCAGTATGTGGGTTGGGTGATTCGACTGATCGAAGGTCACTGGTGTCTTGGCCCAGTCGAGGTACTTGGTGACAGTCGGAACTACCTTGTTGACTTCTAGGTTAATGACTTTGAGGTGACTCTTGCTCTCGACATTGGCGAAGATCATCAAGACGTTCTCGACATTTGGGTACCTGGAAGTACCTTTGCCTCTGTCATCGGCATCTTCAACCTTGTCCCTAGAGGAATCTTGCCACATCTCTTGCTTCAGGAGTTGACACTCCCAAGTGGTGTTCTTGGGCAAAATCAAATTTCCCTCCTCGTCTTTCTTCATGTGGACCTGACAGGGTTGGTCGAGAATGTCACTTTTCCGGGTGACTTGCTTTTCCCCTTCCAGTCCTTCTTTTGATTTTGGGAGCCTTTGCTTCTGCCCTGGCTGGCCAGAGCCGTAGCCTCAGCGCTCCCTCCATCTTCGGCCTTCCGCTTGTGCTTCTTGCCCTTGTTGTCCGACTGATGAGCATCGCATGTTTGGCTTTTGCCGCTTCTCAGTTGGTCTTCGATACGTCTTCCTCATATCTATAATTTTTGATAGTTCCATGCCAATATTATACAACTTTTACATACTTTTGGCAACAATTTATATGATTTTCTTGGACTAATATATCGATCCAGTGCCCAGAGTTCCTGTTTGTTGCATGTTTTTTGTTTCACAGAAAATCCATATCAAACGGAGTCCAAACGCGATAAAAACTTACAGACATTTTTTTTTGAATATATGTGTTTTTTGGGAAGTGGAATCAACGCAAGATGATGCCCGAGGCGGCGGCAAGGTAGGGGGGGTGCCTTGGGCCTTGTGGCAACCCCATAAGGCAGTTTGTGCCCTTCTTCGGCTGCAAGAAAACTAATATCCGGATAAAAATTGTGTTAAAGTTTCAGCCCAATCGGAGTTACAGATCTCCAGAAATTTAAGAAATGGTGAAAGGCCAGAAACAGGGAGCGCAAAAACAGAAGGAAACAGAGAGGAGTAGATCCATTTTGTCCTATGCGTTAATTGATGATCGTGATTGGTTTGAGTTGTATGGTTTATTGTTGGTGATCTCGTATGGTGATCTTTGTGTCGCGCAAGCGTGAGGAATCTCTGTTGTAGGGTTTGCAATATGTTCATGATTTGCTTATGGTGGGTTGCTAGAGTGACAGAAGCTTAAACCCGAGTAAGTAGGTTGTTTGCGTATGGGAGTAAAGAAGACTGGATACTTTAATGCTACCATTGGGTTTTACCCTAATGATCTTTAGTAGTTACGGATGTTTGCTAGAGTTCCAATCATAACTGCATATGATCCAAGGCGAGAAAGTACGTTAGCTTTTGCCTCTCCCTCATATAAAATTGCAATAATGATTACCGGTCTAGTTATCGATTGCCTAGGGACAAATAACTTTCTTGTGACAAAAAGCTCTCTACTAAAACTAAATTAGTTGTTTCTTTATCTAAACAGCCCCTAGTTTTTATTTATGTGCTCTTTATTATCTTGCAAACCTATCCTACAACACCTTCAAAGTACTTCTAGTTTCATACTTATTCTAGGTAAAGCGAACGTAAAGCATGTGTAGAGTTGTATCGGTGGTCGATAAAACTTGAGGGAATATTTGTTCTACCTTTAGCTCCTCATTGGGTTCGACACTCTTACTTATCGAAAGAGGCTACAACTGATCCCCTATACTTGTGGGCTATCTGGCGCCGTTGCCGGGGAATAATAGCGTGGGGTGAATATTCTCGTGTGTGCTTTTTTTGCTTTATCACTAAGTAGATTTTATTTGTTGTTCTAAGTTATTCTCTGTCTTTAGTTATGGATATGGAACATGAAATACCAAAAAATAGGTTTACTTTCTACTCATGGAGATGGGGAACCTCCTAAAACCCTTGATTCTCGATGTTATGCACTACTTTAATAATCCTGAGAAAACCCCATTCATTTATATAATGGGATACACGTTGGATCGACGTGGATACTTTAGGGATTATCGCTTGAATCAAAAGGGAAATTGTTATGGGATCAAATTCATATGTTGCATTGGTATGCTCGGAATTTATGCTTGAGATATGATTATACTTGTAAATTTAATGATAATGAAACCTTGGCTTCTTATGCTAATGGTATATATGATTACTATGATGTGGAGCGAATAGAAGAATTCATTGCTTTTAAGGGTGCTTATGAAATTGAATATTTGTTTGAAAAGTATGAAGCTTTTGATGATGATGTTTATAGGCCTGAAATTTTGCTATACTTAAATATTGCTATGAGAATTATGAATATAACGCCGATATTGATGCGTTTACTAAGAAAGTCTCCCCTGTCCAAGAAGAGATTAATATTTTGCAGGAAACTATGGAAGAAGAAATTGATGACACTGTGATCTCATTAGATGAAAAAGATGACGAGGAGAGCAAAGAACAAAAGGAGGAATAGTGGATTAGCTACCCATGCCCACATTCTAATGATAGTAACTCTTCAACTCATACATTGTTTAATTTCCCTTCGTGCTTATCGAAGGATCAATGCTATGATGATGGATATGATCCCTTGGATACATTTGAAATATCCCTTTTTGATGAAATTAATGCCTGCTATGCTTGTGGCCATGATATCAATATGAGTGATGATTATGGAGATGAACTGTTAATTGAAATTGGCTTTGATATACCTTGGGATTTGGGTGGATCCATTACTTGAGCACTATATGCCTAGCTTAATGGCTGTAAAGAAGGCGCTGCCAGGGAGACAACCCAGAAGTTTTAGAGAGTCATTTATTTCTGTTGAGTGCTTTTAAAAAAGTTTAAAAACAAAAAAAAGGTGGGGAACCTAAAACTTTTCAGAAAGAAAAGTGTAAGTGAGAAAGACAAACTTTGTTGAAATGGGGGGCGTCCTTGAACTCTGTTCATGCCCATGGAAACTTTGTGAATCTCGATTACAGAAACATTTCAACAAAAATAATTATCTCCTTGTACAAATACATTGTATTATAAAAATAATGTGCCAAGATTTTCCTTTAGGATGATTACATTGCTTGTTTGGTATGTTCACCACAAAAACAGAAAGTTTTGCTATAGCGCGTGAATTTACATTTTTTACTGAAGATGATACGTCCATTTAGCATCATGCTTTTATATCGATATTTATTGCATTATGGCCTGTTATGACACATTATGTCACACTACATATGCATATTCTCTCTTATTTTACAAGGTTTACATGAAGAGGGAGAATGCCGACAGCTGGAATTCTGGGCTAAAAAAGGAGCAAATATTAGAGACCTATTCTACATAGCTCCAAAAGTCCTGAAACTCCACTGGAGTCATTTCAAGAATATATAAAAAATATTGGGCGAAGGAAGCACCAGAGGGGGGCCACCCGCCATCTACGAGGGTGGGGGCGCGCCCTACGCCCATGGACGTGCCCCCCTACCTCATGGTCCCCCTGGCAGGCCTCCGGTGCCCATCTTCTCCTATATGAAGTCTTTCATCCGAGAAAAAAGCATAACCAAGCTCACGGGATGAAAATTCGCCGCCACAAGGAGGAACCAATCTAGGGCTCCGGCGGAGCTGTTCTGCCGGGGAAACATCCCTCCGGGAGGGGGAAATCATCACCATCGTCATAACCATCGATCCTCTCATCGGGAGGGGGTCAATCTCCATCAACATCTTCACCAGCACCATCTCATCTCAAACCCTAGTTCATCTCTTGTATCCAATCTTTGTCTCAAAACCTCAGATTGGTACATGTGGGTTACTAGTAGTGTTGATTAGTCCTTGTAGTTGATGCTAGTTGGTTTATTCGGTGGAAGATCATATGTTCAGATCCTTTATGCATATTAATACCCGTCTGATTATAAACATTAATATTATTTGTGAGTAGTTATGTTTGTTCCTGAGGACAGGGGAGAAGTCTTGCTATAAGTAGTCATGTGAATTTGGTATTCATTTGATATTTTGATGAGATGTATGTTGTCTCTCCTCTAGTGGTGTCATGTGAATGTCGACTACATGACATTTCAGCATTGTTTGGGCCTAGAGGAAGTCATTGGGAAGTAATAAGTAGATGATGGGTTGCTAGAGTGACAGAAGCTTAAACCCTAGATTATGAGTTGCTTTGTAAGGGGCTGATTTGGATCCATATGTTTCATGATATGGTTAGGTTTACCTTAATACTTCTCTTCTAGTTGCGGATGCTTCCAAGAGGGGTTAATCATAATTGGGATGCTTGTCCAAGGAAGGGCAGTACCCAAGCACTGGTCCACCCACATATCAAATTATCAAAGTGCCGAACGCGAATCATATGAACATGATGAAGACTAGCTTGGAGATAATTCCCATGTGTCCTCGGGAGCGCTTTCCTTCATATAAGAGTTTGTCCAGGCTTGTCCTTTGCCACAAAAATGATTGGGCCATCTTGCTGCACCTTATTTCCTTTTGTTACTTGTTACCCGTTACAAATTACCTTATCACAAAACTATTTGTTACCGATAATTTCTGTGCTTGCAGAGAATACCTTACTCAAAACTGCTTATCATTTCCTTCTGCTCCTCGTTGGGCTCGACACTCTTACTTATCGAAAGGACTATGATAGATCCCCTACACTTGTGGGTCATCAAGACTCTTTTCTGGCGCCGTTGCCGGGGAGTGAAGCACCTTTGGTAGGTGGAATTTGGTAAGGAAAAATTTATATAGTGTGCTGAAATTTACTGTCACTTGTTACTATGGAACATAATCCTTTGAGGGGCTTGTTCGGGGTATCTTCACCCCGACCAATAGAGCAAAGAGTTGCTCCTCAACCTACTGAACCTACTAAAAATATTTACTTTGAAATTCCTTCGGGTATGATAGAGAAACTGCTAGCTAATCCTTTCACAGGTGACGGAACATTACATCCTGATTTGCACCTAATCTATGTGGATGACGTTGGTGGATTATTTAAGTTTGTGGATTATTTAAGCTTGCAGGTATGCCCGAGAATTAAACGAAGCTCTGAAGATTGGGATCTCCATGAAGGTAAGGAGTCAGGTATAACCCCAAAGTTTGATTGTGTTAATTCTTTTATGGATATCGACGCCTTTCATCAATTTAGCACTAAATATGGACTTGACTCTGAGATAGTAGCTTCTTTCTGTGAATCCTTTGCTACTCATGTGGATCTCTCTAAGGAGAAGTGGTTTAAATATAATCCTCCCATTGAAGTAAAAGTAGTTGCACCTATTAAAGTTGAAGAAAAGACTATCACTTGTAATGTTGATCCTGTTGTTCCTACTGCTTATATTGAGAAACCACCTTTCCCAATTAGAATAAAGGATCATGCTAAAGATTCAACTATGGTTCGTAAGAGTAATACTAGAACACCTACACCCTCTGAGAAAATTAAACTTGAACCTAGTATTGCTATTGTTAAAGATCTCTTGGCTGATAATATTGTTGGGCATGTTATTTACTTCTGTGATGAAGTTGCTAGAATTGTTAGACCAGATACTAAAAATAAACATAGACCTGTTGTAGGCATGCCTGCTATTTCTGTTAAAATAGGAGATCATTGCTATCATGGCTTATGTGATATGGGTGCTAGTGCAAGTGCAATACCTCATTCCTTATACAAAGAAATTATGCATGATATTGCACCTGGTGAGATAGAGGAAATTGATGTTACAATTAAGCTTGCCAATAGGGACATGATTTCACCAGTTGGGATTGTTAGAGATGTTGAAGTCTTGTGTGGGAAAGTTAAATATCCTACTGATTTTCTTGTTCTTGGTTCCCCACAAGATAACTTTTGTCCCTTTATATTTGGTAGACCCTTCTTGAATACTGTTAATGCTAAGATAGATTGCAAAAAGGATGTAGTTACTATTGGTTTGGGGGATATCTCTCATGAGTTTAATTTTGCTAAATTTTGTAGAAAACCCCATGATAAAGAATTGCCTAGTAAAGATGAAATTATTGGTCTTGCTTCTATTGTCGTGCCTCCTAACGATCCCTTAGAACAATATTTGCCCGACCATGAAAATGATATGTTTACGAATGAAAGAAGGGCAATAGATGAAGTATGCTTTAAACAGGGACCTCTTCTGAAACACAACTTGCGTGTTGAAATTCTAGGAGATCCTCCTCCACCCAAGGTTGATCACGTGTTTGAGCTTAAACCTTTACCTGATACTCTTAAATATGCTTATCTTGATGAGAAAAAGATATATCATGTTATTATTAGTGCTAACCTTTCAAAGCATGAAGAAAAGAAATTATTGAAAACTCTGAAGAAGCACCATGCTACTATTGAATATACTCTAGATGATCTTAAGGGCATTAGTCCCACTCTATGCCAGCACAAAATAAAATTGCAGAAAGACGCGAAACCGGTTGTTGATCACCAACGAGGGTTAAATCCTAAGATGAAAGAAGTGGTAAGAAAAGAAATACTAAAGCTTCTGGAGGCAGGTATAATTTATCCCATTGCTGATAGTTAGTGGGTAAGTCATATCCATTGTGTCCCTAAGAAGGGAGGTATTACTGTTGTTCCTAATGATGAAGATGAATTGATCCCACGAAGAATTGTTACAGGTTATAGAATGGTAATTGATTTCCGCAAATTAAATAAAGCTACTACAAAGGATCATTACCCTTTACCTTTTATTGATCAAATGCTAGAAAGATTATCCAAACATACACATTTTTGCTTTCTAGATGGTTATTCTGGTTTTTCTCAAATACCTATGTCAAAAGAGGATCAAGAAAAGACAACTTTCACTTGCCCTTTCGGTACCTTTGCTTATAGATGTATGACTCCTATATTCTCTGACTTTTGTGAAAATATTGTTGAGGTATTCATGGATGATTTTTCTGTATATGGAACTTCTTTTGATGATTGCTTAAGAAACCTTGATCGAGTTTTGCAGAGATGTGAAGAAACTAATTTTGTCTTGAATTGGGAGAGGTGCCACTTTATGGTTAATGAAGGTATTGTCTTGGGGCATAAAATTTCTGAAAGAGGTATTAAAGTTGATAAAGCTAAAGTTGATGCTATTGAAAAGATTCCGTGTCCTAAGGACATTAAAGGTATAAGAAGTTTCCTTGGTCATGCTGGTTTTTATAGGAGGTTCATTAAGGACTTCTCTAAAATTTCTAGGCCTCTGACTAATCTCTTACAAAAATATGTTCCTTTTGTCTTTGATGATGATTGTGTAGAAGCATTTGAAATACTTAAGAAAGCTTTGATTTATGCACCTATTGTTCAGCTTCCTGATTGGAATTTACCCTTTGAAATTATGTGTGATGCTAGTGATTATGATGTAGGTGTTGTTCTAGGACAAAGAGTTGAGAAGAAATTAAATGTTATCCAATATGCTAGTAAAACTCTAGACAGTGCCCAAAGAAATTATGCTGCTACTGGAAAAGAATTTTAGCAGTTGTATTTGCTTGTGATAAGTTCAGACCTTATATTGTTGATTCTAAAGTAACTGTTCACACTGATCATGCTGCTATTAAATATCTTAAGGAAAATAAAGATGCTAAACCTAGACTTATTAGATGGGTTCTCTTGCTATCACGATAACTGTGACAAAACCTGGTATAATCATAGATGTGGTGGGCTTGTACTTCTATGACAAAAAAATCATGACAGAAAATGGGCTTTTCATCCAGAGCGGGCCAGAAACGCAGCTGCATGACATTCTTTGGGCCGTCCATGACGGAAAAAACCGTGGTAGAAGCGAGGGGGAGGAAAATTTCGGGGAGTTCTCGGTTACGGTGGGAGTTCGGGGGCCGAGCGATGCACGTTTCTCTCGTACACGTACGCGTGTGTGTGCGAGGCATTGGCTCTAACTGAACCCGAGCGAGGCGTTGGGCTCTAACTGAACCCAAGCGATTACACTGCAGGCTACGTGTTACTGAACCCGAGCGATCAATCGATGGCTGTTAACTGAACCCGATCGAGCGATTCCTTCGCTACTGCTGCTAACTGAAGCCGATCGATTGGATGAACAGTGAGCGTTGCAGGGGGGTGGATGAACAGTGAGCGGTGGCGTTGCCTCTGGATGAACAGGACCCCGTGGTGTGGAGGGCTGGATGAACAGTAGATGATGGAGGGGTGCCCGTGGAGGGGTGGTTGAACAAGACCCCGTGGTGTGGAGGGCTGGTTGACCAGTAGCCGGTGGAGTAGCGTGCGGTGGAGGCTGGATGAACAGGAGCCCGTGGAGGCTGGAGGAGGTCGACGGTAGCCCGTGGAGGCTGGAGGAAGTTGACGGTGGAGATGAACAGTATCCCGTGGAGTCCCATTTTGCGGTATGCCACACCCCTCCCGATCAACAGGACCCCTGTTTCGACCGTAGGGCTCCAACACAAGTCTGTTTCCTCCGTTTTGCGGTATGCCACACCCCTCCCGATCAACAGGACCCCCATTTCGACCGTAGGAGGTCCGTTTCCTCCGTTTTGCGGTACGCCAGACCCCTCCCGATGAACATGATCCCGTTTTGAACATGGCTGGTCGAACACAAGGTCGTTTCCTCCGTCTTGCGGTACGCCAGGCCTCGTTTCGATCGCCTGTTTCGTCCAAGCCCTCCCGATGAACACGACCACACATTCCGTTCCGACCCAGTCGGTTGGCTCCCACGCGTTCCGTTGCCTCCCGATGAACACGACGCATTCCGTTGCCTCCCCATGAACACGACGCATTCTGTTGCCTCCCCATGAACACGACGCATTCCGTTGCCTCCCCATGAACACGACGACGACACTGTTTTTCCGTTCTGACCCAGCCATGTACACGAGCCCTGGCCGTACATATGCGCGAGTAGGCGTTCGAGACCCTGCCCATATGTACGTACGTGGCTGTATTTTCTTTCTTGCACCCTGGCCGTTGTACGTACGTGTACATTCTACGTGCGCGCCTCTACTACGACACGTATGCGCCTCTACTACGACACGTGTGTAACGCCCCGGACCGATGTGCCAGGTGTCATCCAGTTATTCGCTGTTGTTGCGTTGTCATTGCTTGCGTGTCATGCATTGCATATCATGTCATCATGTGCATTTCATTTGCATACGTGTTCGTCTCACGCATCCCAGCATTTTCCCCGTTGTCCGTTTTGCATTCCGGCGCTCCGTTCTCCTCCCGTGGTCATTTCTACCTTTCTCTCGTGTGTGGGGATTAAACATTTCCAGATTGGACCGAGACTTGCCAAGCGGCCTTGGTTTACTACCGGTAGACCGCCTGTCATGTTTCGTACCATTTGGACTTCGTTTGATGCTCCAACGGTTAACCGAGGGACCAAAAAGGCCTCGTGTGTGTTGCAGCCCAACACCCTTCCAAAGTGGCCCAAAACCCACCTAAACCTTTTCCATCATCTCGGTCGTTCGATCACGATCGCGTGGCCGAAAACCACACCTCATTTGGACTCTCCTAGCTCCCTCTACCTATAAATATGTCCTCCCCGTCCATTTTCGCGGACGAAACCCTAGCCTCCCTCTCCCTCGCGCCGCCGGACATGTCCGCCCAGCAACCGGACATGTCCGCCCTCACCCTCAGCCAATCCGGCCTCGCCACCTCACCCCGCCGCCCTCTCTCTCCTCCTCCCACCGCCGCCGGCCCGCGGGGCCCGAGGCAGGCCCGCGCGGGCCCAGATCCGCCAGCCGCCGCCACCCGCGCGCCT
>NC_041388.1:214938780-214950321 GCF_002162155.2 Triticum dicoccoides
CCCGCCGGCGCCGCCCTTCGCCGTCGGGGCCCCGCCGCCGCCACCGAGGCGCCCCGCCGCCACCGCCGCCTAATGCTCCAGATCCGGCCACCGGAGCTCCTCCCCGTCCTTCCTTCCGGCGAGATCCGCCTCCGGCGAACCTCGAACTGCGTGCATGAACAATGCCGGCCCAATCTGGATCTGAGATCCGTTTGCCGCGGTTGACTTTCTACTCCCGAAACCCTAATAATTTGTGTTTTTCATCATGCTATATCTCCGCATCCGTAACTCCGTTTTGCGCATATAGCATATCAAAATGTTCGTCTCAGAGAGTACATCACTTCATCTCATTGCGTCATTTTCATTTGAGTTCATCTTGATGCCCGAAATGCTGTTAGAAGAATGCTATTTGAGATAATTGTCAGATCTGCTGCTCCAATTAGATATTTGTCATTTTTGCCATGATTATTGTGTGCGTGATATGCCCATGAGCTCTACATGTGTTTTGTTATATGTTTTGCCATCTATCCATAGGTGCAACCCATGTATTTTTGTGATGTGTGTGGTGACTAGCACAAGCTTGCAAAGTGAGACATTTGTTAATGCTGATTTCAGGGACTTAGCATTTCCACTAAGTCCTTGACCTGTTTATCTCATATGGTCATATGTTCATGTTGTTTCCTAGTGATCCGTGCCTCTTTTGAGGATGATCAGTACGTATGTTTTGTTAATCTTGTAGTGATCTATCCATCCATGTCTTTATTTGCAATTATGGAGCACCCTAGCTTGAATCAATCGAGATCTACTTTTGTCACTTCATAAATCTGGGCAGATTGTCTACTTGTTAGCGATTTTGCCGAGGATGTTGTAGTTGATCCGTGCATGCTATGTTATTGTTCTTGCCATGTCTAGCTTACATTTTGTGTATTCTTGATGGGTGTATGCTTAGCTTGTCATGACTTGCTCTGTAGTGAGTGCATCGAGCTCGTAAACATGCCTACTTGATATCTGATTTTGCATGCTCCAGTTTGTCCACTAAGTCTCTGAACTGATTATGTTTTTGCCATGTTCTCATGCTTGCAATTGTATTTTCTGATCCCTTTTGGCTCAAGGTCACTAAGGGACTTTTGTTATGCTCTTTGATTAGCTCCATGCCATGCCTTGCTTTGCCATGTTAAGTTCCTGTAGCATATAGTTTTCATGCTCCAAAGAGTGCTATCTGATTTGAAATTCCAGGCTTGTGTTAATTTCACTAAGTCTGAGATCTGTTTACTAAATGCATTTTCGCCATGCTTGTTTGAACCTGTTAACGGATGAATTAGCCGTAGCTCAGTGTTCATCTTTTGTTAAGCTTCTTGAGTGAATCCCTGTCATGTATTTTGTTGCCATGTTTGGGTACTGTAGCTTGTTCATATCATTGCATTTAGATGGCTACTTGCTGTATTTCGCAGACCGGTGCCATATTTGAATTGCTTGCCATTTCCAAACCGTAACTCCGATTCCGGTGATCTTTATATCGTTTTCAACCGATTTCTTCTCATTTTTCCGGTTGCACACTTGGATTTCCATGTTGAAGCCAGGTTCATTCATTCCTTGTCAAATCATGCATATGCATCGCATACCGCATCCCGCATATCATACCATGTTCATGTGTTGGTTGTTTACTATGTTGTGTGCTTCTTTTCCGGTGTTTGCTTCTTCGGGTTGGTTCCGATAACGTCTTGTTTGTGAGGACCCGTTCGACTACGTCCGTTTTTCTTCTTCATGGACTCATTCTTCTTCCTTGTAGGATTTCAGGCAAGATGACCATACCCTCGAAATCACTTCTATCTTTGCTTGCTAGTTGCTCGCCCTTTTGCTATGCCTATGCTGCAATACCTACCACTTGCTTATCATGCCGCCTATATTGTTGAACCAAGCCTATAACCCACCTTGTCCTAGCAAACCGTTGTTTGGCTATGTTACCGCTTTGCTCAGCCCCTTTTATAGCGTTGTTAGTTGCAGGTGAAGATTAAAGCTTGTTCCATGTTTGGAACATGGATATTTTGTTGGGATATCACAATATCTCTTATTTAATTAATGCATCTATATACTTGGTAAAGGGTGGAAGGCTCGGCCTTATGCCTGGTGTTTTGTTCCACTCTTGCTTCCCTAGTTTCCGTCATATCAGTATTATGTTCCCGGATTTTGCGTTCCTTACGCGGTTGGGTAATAATGGGAACCCCTTGACAGTTCGCCTTGAATAAAACTCCTCCAGCAATGCCCAACCTTGGTTTTACCATTTTCACTAACAACCTACCACCTTCCCTTGGGTTCTGCAGACTCAAGGGTCATCTTTATTCTAACCCCCCCGGGCCAGTGCTCCTCTGAGTGTTCATCCGAACTAAGCTGCCTGCGGGGCCACCTCGGGGAAACTTGAGGGTTGGTTTTACTCGTAGCTAGTCTCATCTGAGTGTGCCCTAAGAAAGAGATATGTGCATCTCCTATCGGGATTTGTCGGCACATTCGGGCGGTGTTGCTGGATTTGTTTTAACCTGTCGAAGTGTTTTGAAGAACCGAGGTACCGAGTCTGATCGGAACGTCTCGGGAGGAGGTCTATTCCTTCGTTGACCGTGAGAGCTTGTCATGGGCTAAGTTGGGACTCCCCTGCAGGGATTTGAACTTTCAAAAGCCGTGCCCGCGGTTATGGGCAGATGGGAATTTGTTAACGTCCGGTTGTAGAAAACCCGAAGTTGACCTTAAATTAAAAGGCATCAACCGCGTGTGTAACCGTGATGTCTCTTTCCGGCGGAGTCCGGGAAGTGAACACAATGTTGGAGTAATGCTTGACGTAGGTTGTTTTAGGATCACTTCTTGATCATACTTTTATCGACCGTGCTTTGCCTTCTCTTCTCACTCTCATTGGCGTATGTTAGCCACCATATATGCTAGTCGCTTGCTGCAGCTCCACCTCTTACCTTTTACCTTACCCATAAGCTTAAATAGTCTTGATCGCGAGGGTGTGGGATTGCGGAGTCCCCGTGGCTCACAGATACTTCCAAAACCAGCTTGCAGGTGCCGATGAGTCCGTGCAGATGACGCAACCCAGCTCAGGAGGAGCTCGATGAAGACCTTCTCCTTTGTGTTGTTTCGTTCAAGTTGATCAGTAGTGGAGCCCAGTTGGGGTCGATTGGGGATCTGTGTAGCATTTGGGGTAGTCTTCTTTTAGTTTGGGTTCCGTAGTTGGACCTTTATTGTATTTGGATGTTGTAATGCTTTATTCTTGTAATTGTGTGAAGTGGCGATTGTAAGCCAACTATGTATCTCTTTCCGTTATGTATTACATGGGTTGTGTGAAGATTACCTCACTTGCGACATTGCTTTCAATGCGGTTATGCCTCTAAGTCGTGCTTCGACACGTGGGAGATATAGCCACATCGAGGGTGTTACAAGTTGGTATCAGAGCCTTCCCCGACCTTAGGAGCCCCCATTGCTTGATCATTTTTAGCGGACGAGTTGTGTCTAGAAAAATGTTTTGAGTCATTTAGGAATTATATATCGAAGAGTTTAGGAATTCTTTTTACTCCCCAGTCCCTTCATCACTCTGGTGAGGCATCCTGACGTAGAGTTTTGACTCTTCTCTTCTCAAATTTCACTAATTTTTTTTTAGGATCACGCGGGTATCTTGGAATCGTTCCGATGGTTTTGTGACGAGAACATTGTCTTGGTGCCTCCTGTCAGGGGTTTTGTGGCAGTGTCCCGGGGAGTTGAGCTCTGAGGTGTTGTCGTCACAATTTTATCGTTAAAGTTCTAGAATACCTGAGTTTAGTTTTGCCGACATCGAAAATCTCTTTTATGCAGTTGTTGGTGAGATAACCTCGATGCCACCCAGTACTGGGGCGGGAGTTCGGGAGTATTGCCATAACTCTTATAACGGATGCTTTTCGAATGTTGAGGTAGACGATTTCCGAAGGTTTCTTGGTTATGTGTTGAAGGATGGATACAGCTGGATGTAGGATTTGCTAGATTTGGATGAGATATTATGCTTCCCCTGTATCCCCAACACCTGATTGCATAACCGGAAAATTTCGGGAGTTTATAAGCGGGAATTCAAGTAGCTCTTAGGATATCTTTCGACATATGTATGATATTAAATTGGGGTTCGACGTCTAGTGGTCCGCCTATTCACGGTCGGTTTTAAAGTGGTCTCGTTGTGTCTTAAAGAGTCCTTGGCTATGCCGACTCGGGGACGCTTCGTATGTCATGTGCACTGCCTTGTACATGATGGTGCTGTATGATCGAGCCCGTGTAGGCCCTACCACGAAAACTTCGGACGAAATCTCTGTCATATGTTTATTCCGGCTTATTTTGCAAGCCAATCCTTTGTTTTGTTTTGAGTTGTGATATTCGAGTTGCTTCAATGTCAAATGTTGATTCCATCCCTTGTCTAAGCGGTGTTCTCATACTTCGATGTGAATACCAATCCTTCTTGATCATCGAGATTGTGCTGTCAATCCTTTTCAACCAGCGTGTTTCTCTTCAAGTGGATCCAATCACTTCAACATTCGCAAGATCTATTACTAGTTCTTCTCAACATTGTTTGTTTCATCCATCCCAAGTTGCCTTTGTTTTCCCACCCTCCCACCCTTGTTTTCTTCAATGACTCAGATTTCTTATTCAAGTATCCTTTTATTGATGGGAAATCTCTTCATTCTTTTTCGTCAATGTTCTTATCCGTTGATTCTCAGAAGATGCTAACGAAGCTTCAAGTTCGTCTCTCATCACTCGTTTTCTTCTCCGGTGGATTCAAATCAAGCTTTGGTGTTGATCATATCCTTTTTTTCTTGTTTCAAATCCCTTCTCATGCCGGTGCACCTCATATTCATTCACTTCTCGCTATTTAATTGTTCCGGAGTGCTCAAGATATCTCGAAGATTTGTGTTTTCCACTATGCTTTCGTTCAAGATCTTTCGAGGTTGTTATCTCATTCAAGTCATTTAATACAACCTGTGCAATCTCTCTTTTCAAGTAATCGTTCTACGGTGTTTTCTTTTGAGTGGGCCCTAACCCACAGGTCTTTTCCCAGGATCTTACCTGACTCTTCTATTTTTCCGGAGCTATCCAAATTTCTTTTCGAAGTTTGATGTAAGAATGATTTATCATCAGTCAAATGTCTTTCTCCAAGATCTTTCAAATTCTTTTCATCTTGGCTCAACCTCTTCGTTTTGATTCTTCCGGAGTGTCTAAATAATTCTTGGTGGTGTTTCTCGTCGTCATTCTTAGATTTTGAAGACCGAAGAAGAGTTTCTCTTTAATCTTGCTCCATTCTCTTCAAGATTCGTGATTCTAGCTTGTTGCCATCCTCTCGTAATTGTTTTGATCGTGAGAATTCTTTTCACCTATCCGGAGTAATTCAAGAGTCTTCTCAGTTTGTTATCCGGAGTCCATCAATTCAGGTTTATTCATTCTCAGCTGTCAGTTATCATTCTCCTATCTTACCGGTGCATCAATCAAATATCCTCTAATCAGTTCTTGATCTCTACGCTCTCTCATATATAAATTCTCTCAAGCATCTTCTTTCATTTGCTAATTCTTCCCGGTGTTTCTTTATCTTTACTTCGTTCATTTCCAATTCTTACGGTGGTTTGTTCAAGATTCTCTTCCATGGTTATCATATTAATTCATTCGTTGTTTAAATTCATAATGGTGGTTCGTCGAAGACCTTCTCAAATTTATGCAATATCTATCTTAATCCTTTCTACGAGAATAAGTAGTATGCCAAATCCGTTGCTTGTCATCAATTTAAATTGGTGAAGGATAAGCATAATGTAATTCTTATTCTTGTTTCATCGAGTGAATTTAATTCTTTATTTCGTAGGCTCATCAAATTCTTGATTTCATTTGTTCATCTTTCTTTTCTGGAGTTCCAAGCTTTTCCGCATTATCTCGTCGCGAAGCTCCATCTAAATCATTGCAAGGCTTCACCTTGTGTTTTCAACTACCCTTTCTTTCCGTTTGATCATTCTTTTGTTTAACGGAGTTCTTCATGGAGGTTCTACATCATGGTTCATCAAGGTTTTATATTCCTTTTCGAAGTGTTCATCGAGATTCTTTTCTAAGGAGCTCAAGCATTCTCATCTTGCAATCCGGAGTTCAATCTTTCTTTCGTATCATTGGAGATGGTATTATGTCATTCTTAATAATTTGAGTTCATGTTTCATAACTCACATGTTGTTAGGAATGAGATATTTTAAATCCATCAACCTATTCGTTGGAATTATCTTGGGTTATATTTCACCTAAAGCTTTCCCTAAGGATTGTTGCTATCTATGGTGCTTATAAATGATCCAATGTCTTCTTTTATCCTTTCCGGTGTGATATAGTTTCTCGTCTCCTTGTTGATATCAATCCAATTCTTTTTCCGTGAGTGGCAGGTTGTCACCTTATAATTTGAGATGTATTCCATAAGACCATATCAAGCTTATGCTTTTCGTTGTTGGTGTTCTAACAACTCCGTTCGACCCTTCTCCTAAGGATGTTTTTTTCAAGCTCTTTTGTAGCAGAAGTTGGCATTTCCTTCTCAATTCTCCTATCTCAATTATCTATCTTCTATTCTTTTGTTCCGGGGCATTGTCATGTTGCTCTTTTCAACCCATCATCTCGTTTTGTCAAAGATCATCTTCTTTTCGTGCTTATCCATTTAACCGGAGTGTTGTGACCTTTTGCTCAAGTTCTTTTCGCCTCATCAAGTTTTTTCATCTCTTCTAAACCGGAGTGCTGCTCAAATTATATCATTCTTAATCCTTCTCTATCTTGTTTTAAGCGGAGTGGTTTCAATATATGTCTTGCCCTTCAACCTCAAGGTTTTCGCAAGGTTCTTTGTTCCTCTTTTCTAACGGAGTGTTTTCGACTTTGTTCACATCCGTTGTATTATTTTCTTCAATTTGTTTAACCTCTCAAGGTTCTTTGGTCTCGCTCGTTTGTGAAAAAAGCAACTTAGTTTTACCTCTCCTCTTTCTCTTCCGTTGTCCCTCCAGTGCCATTCTAGATCTCGGGACGAGATCCTCTCGTAGTGGTGGAGTGTTGTAACGCCCCGGACCGATGTGCCAGGTGTCCTCCAGTTATTCGTTGTTGTTGCGTTGTCATTGCTTGCGTGTCATGCATTGCATATCATGTCATCATGTGCATTTCATTTTCATACGTGTTCGTCTCATGCATCCGAGCATTTTCCCCGTTGTCCGTTTTGCATTCTGGCGCTCCGTTCTCCTCCGTTGGTCATTTCTACCTTTCTCTCGTGTGTGGGGATTAAACATTTCCAGACTGGACCGAGACTTGCCAAGCGGCCTTGGTTTACTACCGGTAGACCGCCTGTCATGTTTCGTACCATTTGGACTTCGTTTGATGCTCCAACGGTTAACCGAGGGACCGAAAAGGCCTCGTGTGTGTTGCAGCCCAACACCCTTCCAAAGTGGCCCAAAACCCACCTAAACATGTTCCATCATCTCAGTCGTTCGATCACGATCGCGTGGTCGAAAACCGCACCTCATTTGGACTCTCCTAGCTCCCTCTACCTATAAATATGTCCTCCCCGTCCATTTTCGCGGACGAAACCCTAGCCTCCCTCTCCCTCGCGCCGCCGGACATGTCCGCCCGGTGACCGGACGTGTCCGCCCTCACCCTCAGCCAATCCGGCCTCACCACCTCACCCCGCCGCCCTCTCTCTCCTCCTCCCACCGCCGCCGGCCCGCGGGGCCCGAGGCAGGCCCGTGCGGGCCCAGATCCGCCAGTCGCCGCCACCCGCGCGCCTCGCCTCCCGCGCTGCAGAGCGCCGCCATCCGCGCCCGCCCGCGACCGCGCTGCTCTCGCCGCCGCCTTCGCCGGCCAGGGTCGTCGTCCGGCGCCACCGCTCCCTCCCGCCGGCGCCACCCTTCGCCAGCGCGGCCCCACCGCCGCCACCGAGGCGCCCCGCCACCACGGCCGCCTAATGCTCCAGATCCGGCCACCGGAGCTCCTCCCCGTCCTTCCTTCCGGCGAGATCCGCCTCCGGCGAACCTCGGACTGCATGCATGAACAGTGCCGGCCCAATCTGGATCTGAGATCCGTTTGCCTCGGTTGACTTTCTACTCCCGAAACCCTAATAATTTGCGTTTTTCATCATGCTATATCTCCGCATCCGTAACTCCGTTTTGTGCATATAGCATATCAAAATGTTCGCCTCAGAGAGTACATCATTTCATCTCATTGCATCATTTTCATTTGAGTTCATCTTGATGCCCGAAATGCTGTTAGAAGAATGCTATTTGAGATAATTGTCAGATCTGCTGCTCCAATTAGATATTAATCATTTTTGCCATGATTATTGTGTGCATGATATGCCCATGAGCTCTACATGTGTTTTGTTATATGTTTTGCCATCTATCGATAGGTGCTACCCATGTATTTTTGTGATGTGTGTGGTGACTAGCACAAGCTTGCAAAGTGAGGCATTTGTTAATGCTGATTTCAGGGACTTAGCATTTCCACTAAGTCCTTGACCTGTTTATCTCATATGGTCATATGTTCATGTTGTTTCCTAGTGATCCGTGCCTCTTTTGAGGATGATCAGTACGTATGTTTTGTTAATCTTGTAGTGATCTATCCATCCATGTCTTTGTTTGCAATTATGGAGCACCCTAGCTTGAATCAATCGAGATCTACTTTTGTCACTTCATAAATCTGGGCAGATTGTCTACTTGTTAGCGATTTTGCCGAGGATGTTGTAGTTGATCCGTGCATGCTATGTTATTGTTCTTGCCATGTCTAGCTTGCATTTTGTGTATTCTTGATGGGTGTATGCTTAGCTTGTCATGACTTGCTCTGTAGTGAGTGCATCGAGCTCGTAAACATGCCTACTTGATATCTGATTTTGCATGCTCCAGTTTTTCCACTAAGTCTGTGAACTGATTATGTTTTTGCCATGTTCTCATGCTTGCAATTGTATTTTGTGATCGCTTTTGGCTCAAGGTCACTAAGGGACTTTTGTTATGCTCTTGGAGTAGCTCCATGCCATGCCTTGCTTTGCCATGTTAAGTTCCTGTAGCATATAGTTTTCATGCTCCAAAGAGTGCTATCTGATCTGAAATTCCACGCTTGTGTTAATTTCACCAAGTCTGAGATCTGTTTACTAAATGCATTTTCGCCATGCTTGTTTGAACCTGTTAACGGATGAATTAGCCGTAGCTCAGTGTTCATCTTTTGTTAAGCTTCTTGAGTGAATCCCTGCCATGTATTTTGTTGCCATGTTTGGGTGTTGTAGCTTGTTCATCTCATATCATTTATATGGCTACTTGTTGTATTTCGCAGACCGGTGCAATATTTGAATTGCTTGCCATTTCCAAACCGTAACTCCGATTCCGGTGATCTTTATATTGTTTTCAAGCGATTTCATCTCATTTTTCTAGTGGCACACTTGGATTTCCATGTTGAGGCCAGGTTCATTCATTCCTTGTCAAATCATGCATATGCATCGCATACCGCATCCCGCATATCATACCATGTTCATGTGTTGGTTGTTTACTATGTTGTGTGCTTCTTTTCCGGTGTTTGCTTCTTCGGGTTGGTTCCGATAACGTCGCGTTTGTGAGGACCCGTTTGACTACGTCCGTTTTTCTTCTTCATGGACTCATTCTTCTTCCTTGCGGGATTTCAGGCAAGATGACCATACCCTCGAAATCACTTCTATCTTTGCTTGCTAGTTGCTCGCTCTTTTGCTATGCCTATGATGCGATACCTACCACTTGCTTATCATGCCACCTATATTGTTGAACCAAGCCTCTAACCCACCTTGTCCTAGCAAACCGTTGTTTGGCTATGTTACCGCTTTGCTCAGCCCCTTTTATAGCTTTGTTAGTTGCAGGTGAAGATTAAAGCTTGTTCCATGTTAGGAACATGGATATTTTGTTGGGATATCATATCTCTTATTTAATTAATGCATCTATATACTTGGTAAAGGGTGGAAGGCTTGGCCTTATGCCTAGTGTTTTGTTCCACTCTTGCTGCCCTAGTTTCCGTCATATCGGTGTTATGTTCCCGGATTTTGTGTTCCTTACGCGGTTGGGTAATAATGGGAACCCCTTGACAGTTTGCCTTGAATAAAACTCCTCCAGCAATGCCCAACCTTGGTTTTACCATTTTCACTAACAATCTACCACCTTCCCTTGGGTTCTTCAGACTCAAGGGTCATCTTTATTCTAACCCCCCCGGGCCAGTGCTCCTCTAAGTGTTCGTCCAAACTGAGCTGCCTGCGGGGCCACCTCGGGAAACTTGAGGGTTGGTTTTACTCGTAGCTAGTCTCATCTGAGTGTGCCCTGAGAAAGAGATATGTGCAGCTCCTATCGGGATTTGTCGGCACATTCAGGCGGTGTTGCTGGATTTGTTTTAACCTGTCGAAGTGTCTTGAAGAACCGAGGTACCGAGTCTGATCGGAACGTCTCGGGAGGAGGTCTATTCCTTCGTTGACCGTGAGAGCTTGTCATGGGCTAAGTTGGGACTCCCCTGCAGGGATTTGAACTTTCGAAAGCCGTGCCCGCGGTTATGGGCAGATGGGAATTTGTTAACGTCTGGTTGTAGAAAACCCGAAGTTGACCTTAAATTAAAAGGCATCAACCGCGTGTGTAACCGTGATGGTCTCTTTCCAGCGGAGTCCGGGAAGTGAACACGGTGTTGGAGTTATGCTTGACGTAGGTTGTTTTAGGATCACTTCTTGATCATACTTTTATCGACTGTGCTTTGCCTTCTCTTCTCACTCTCATTTGCGTATGTTAGCCACCATATTTGCTAGTCGCTTGCTGCAGCTCCACCTCATACCTTTTACCTTACCCATAAGCTTAAATAGTCTTGATCGCGAGGGTGTGAGATTGCTGAGTCCCCGTGGCTCACAGATACTTCCAAAACCAGCTTGCAGGTGCCGATGAGTCCGTGCAGATGACGCAACCCAGCTCAGGAGGAGCTCGACGAAGACCTTGTCCTTTGTTTTGTTTCGTTCATGTTGATCAGTAGTGGAGCCCAGTTGGGGTCGATCGGGGATCTGTGTAGCATTTGGGGTAGTCTTCTTTTATTTTGGGTTCCGTAGTCGGACCTTGATTGTATTTGGATGTTGTAATGCTTTATTCTTGTAATTGTGTGAAGTGGCGATTGTAAGCCAACTATGTATCTCTTTCCGTTATGTATTACATGGGTTGTGTGAAGATTACCTCACTTGCGACATTGCTTTCAATGCGGTTATGCCTCTAAGTCGTGCTTCGACACGTGGGAGATATAGCCGCATCGAGGGCGTTACAACGTGCGCGCCTCTACATCGACCGGTATATTTGTATGTACACATTCGCGACTAGAATGACAACGCTACGTACGTTTCGACCAGGTGGGTCCCGACTGTCGGGCACTTCCTTGCTTGCGAAGATGTAACTGGTGGGTCCCAGCAGTCAGCGGGGCGAATCATTTTGTTTTTGTTTTTTTTTGCCCGGACGCACTTCCTTGCGTGCTAAGGTGTAGCTGTTGGGTCCCAGCAGTTAGGGGGGAATCATTTTTTTTGCCCGGACGCAC
>NC_041388.1:214950803-214966168 GCF_002162155.2 Triticum dicoccoides
TCCTTGCGTGCGAAGCTGTAGCTGGTGGGTCCCAGCAGTCAGGGGGCGAATCGTTTTTTTTCGGACACACTTCCTTGCGTGCGAAGATGTAGCTGGTGGGTCCCAGCAGTCAGGGGGAAACGTTTTTTGGAAAAATACGGTGGCCTGTCCGGTGGGTCCCCGCTATCAGGTGGAGGAATAATTATTTTGCGCGTAATAAGGAGGCACTTCCTTGCTGCGGCCGAGGACCCAGCTGTCAGCCTCTCCACGTACAGTCCACGTCTGATGGAAGCCATTCCTTGACCACGTTGACCACGCCGCGCCGAGTGCACCAGGGCGGTGGACGATGGTGAGGCCTAGGAAGGGGACGACATGGAGCCGGGGAAGACGCTGCAGTGGATGCCCACGCGTAGAGGAGTATGTGGGTTCACTCGTTCGGCTGCGGTGTGAGGCTGCCGTCGCTGCGGAATAACATGGGGTGTGGGTGAGTAGAGGGATGCCCTGGCCAGCGGTGGGAGTAGTAGGGGGCGCTGAGGCCTGCGCGGCATCACAGCCGGCCACGGGAGGCGGGAGTATGCGGTCCCGCCGACGCTGCTTTGGCGGCTGGAGCAAGAAGATCAGAGATTGAAGAAACACGACGGCCGTTGGATTGACATCCAACGGTTACGTCTGCTAGAATCGTTTGTTGACGTATATAAAAACTAAAAAAATCTTGCATACGCGTCAACTAAACAGGCCCACAAGTCAGACCACTCCCTCTTTTTTTAATAATTTATATATAGCTCATGGCAACTTCTTATGCAATTTATGGCAGTCATTTTTTTGGTTGGCCAGGGCCAATTTCGCATATTTCTGTGTGTTCCAAACTATTTTTAATACCGAAATGTCAAGCCAGATTTAAAGTACTTTGAAGATTTATTTAAATTAGGTAAATGCCCAGTGAAATAGGAATTTGAAAATGTGAAAAAATTCAGAAATTATAAAGTAATTGCCAATTTGTCATCTGTATTTATATTTACAACCCATTTCATATTACTTTCAAGATTTGCAGGCGTCTTGAAAGAGTTGCAACCCATCAGGGCATAGGAAAATAAGTAGGCATGGATTGGGTATTCTTCAGAAAAAAAAAAAACTGGGCTCATTTTCACAAAGAAAAAATAGGCGGGCTGGTCACATGGTGAACATAAAATATAAGCCTGGGCTAGACGGGCCACAACCCAGTTGAAACCCTGCTCCGTCTCAACAATACCAAACAAAAAAATACTGCTCGAGTAGCTACGTCCCAGGTGTCAGCCGATCTTGTGTTGTTCTCTTGTCTATTGACTATATATGCTCACAATGTCGTGGGTCCCAGATGTCAGGAAAACACTAGGAGGAAGCATTTTATTTTTTCATACGCTGACATGGTGGGCCTCTACTGTCATCCTCTCCACGTACTTATGCCGATTCCTATTGTTTGTTGACCATGTTGACAATGCGAGAGGGCGGCGCCGCGCCGAGCGCACCAAAGCGCGCGGAGGACATCGGCATTAACAATTTAGGAGACGGTGGGGCGGCGATGCATGCGCTGAAGCGCAGCTAGCCATGGGAGGCGGAAGCAGGTGGCCCCGCCGGCGCTGGTTTGGTTTTGTTGGCTGGAGGAAGACATGACTGAAGAAACATGACAGACTCTAAAAGCAGCCGGAGTACTTAACAACCTTAACTGAAACCCAGTAGGGGCACTTAACAACCAAAGCTGAAAGCAGTATGAGTACTTATACAGGTTCAACCATACAAAGCACGCCTCGAATAGTATTACTTTGGCTACAATTAACCAAGGGTGAGGCCGCCAAGCCCCAGGACAAGGCCCAGGCGCCACCCCTCGCATCCACAACCTTCTGAAAGCAGCTTCATCTCGCAACGTGGTCAATAAACAGGATATTCGCTTTAGAGCCGTGGAAAAGCATGAACATAATCTTCTGTCCTATTCTCCAAGATGGATGGGCCTTCATTATTTGAGACCACCCATGAAGAAGTATCTTTTCACCTCCAAGGGGAATTGAGTAGGTCGACATAAACATCATGTTGTGACCAAGCGCAAGTCTGACCCGACCATGGTCAGGCATCTGTATAGGAACAATAGAACTCGGCAGTTCCTGTTTCAAGAAGATCACAATTGTAAACTGTGTATACGCAATATTTTATGAACAACATATATAACAGAAAACAGCTCGTACCATAGTTTCTCGACATAGTTGGACCTGTTCAACGAGTGCAGCAGTGGCACACATATCCCACGTGGCCTTCCACCATTGAAACGCCCCACAAGGACCTCAAGACGAGCAACAAAGTGTAGGAACTTGTGGATGTCGATCCAGTCAACTTTAGTGCCATTACTAACAGCCGAGTTATTACAGAGTAACAAACAAGCAGACTGCTTAACTCTGAAAAAACCTAAACGTGCCACCAATTATAAGAAAATAGTAGTTAGAAGTAGCATCTTCGTGAGAGATTCGTTGCTACTTCTAAAGTTAAATTGTGATTAGTTAGACAGAATAGGTGGATTAAGAAGTAATCGAGGCAACAAGAAAGAACCAGATAGAAAACTAACATGGATGAACAATTGGAACGACGTCAGGGTGGAAGATCACAGTGAAGATGAGACCAGGTTTTGCTATTTCCATCAACATTCGTGCGCCAACTTTCAGTCCGTAACACTTGAGAAAGTTTATCCAAGTTCGGCCATAAAAAAAGCAGCGATCTTCTTGGTTCATGAACCCAACTCGGAACATATATCCATGGCTTGTCTTCACTGTGACCATTAAACTAGTATATTCAGTTATGGCAAGGCCGAGCATCTTGAGTACATGTGTTCTGGCAGAGCAAATAATACACTGCAGGAAAAATAATATGAGAACACAGCATGTTCAAAAAAAACCCCACCCTCCCGGATAGAAAAGAGGATTCTAGGAACATACTGTGCACGTTTCAAAATGTTGTGTTAGGATGAGAAGGAACAAGTGTGGCTTCTCGCCGAGGGCGCAAAAACCTGTAGGGTACTCGCACTTTGGGCATTGCAAATGAAACACACTAGATTCAGTAGGAAGAAAAATGCATCAACGGCGGCGGCTGCCATCCTAGCATTACCTGCGACCAAGGGACTTGGATTTATCGGGGATCGATGAAGAATTCGTACCTGGTTCTCCATGAGAAAACCCTATGCAATCGCCGAGAGGGGGTTTTCTCTGAACAAGCAGACGAGGGAGAGGGGGATTCAGGCCCAGTGAAATATTGCTGCTTCGTCCGTCCAGCTTACTGGTAAAGCTGGAAAGGGGGGGTTGTGATTTGACTGCTCATTGGGCATTACTGCGGTGCTACGACCGGGGTGTGTCTACCATGAAGTTGTGCACTCTAGTTTGTGCATATGGCACGTGGACCCCATTGCCGGTTGCCCCACATATCAGCGAAAGGAAGTAGAAAGACAGGAGTAACTAGTTACACATAAATATATTTTTTGACAGAGAGATACTCCCTCTGTAAAGAAATATACAAATCTTTTATATCACAGGCCCACCTTGCCGAGAAATATACTCCCTCTGCAACGCACGGGCATTATGGGTCACAAATCTTTTATATCACAGGCCCACCTTGCCCCACATTCCAACGCCGAGGGCCCATGTGTTCTACCTCAGCGCTTTTCATATTGCAAGCTATCGGTACGGCGCTGGTTTTAGATGCTATCGCAAGGCGAATACACAAAATTGAATAAAGCACGGCAGGTGTTGGAATGAAATCGAACGACAGTTCCTAACCAGCAGTCAGAGTTGCAATTCTATCAATGATATACCATTTGATAAATAATACTGTCGTACTACTTATACACACAGGACACTTGTTTCACCATGCCAGATTATTAGATCAAAATCTCTCGGAGGATAGATCAGTCTGGCAGTTGTGTGCTGCTACTAAAGAATTTCAAAGTTGATTTGGACCAGCTCTCCTTGCCGAGAAAGTTTGATTTTGACATCATCCCCTACCGCAAGATATGATTTAGATTTGAACCTTGACCATCCTTTAACATCAATCATCATGCGACCATCCTTTGTACTTACTGTATATTGAGCAGGTTCATTCACACCAAGGCTGCGCATGGTAAGAGAAACTTGGCCGCGGTCGCCCGGATTGTTGAACGACTCCCTCGCTGCTCTAGGAATTCTCTGTTTACAAACAAGTAGACATACCCAAACAGTTAGATCAACACAGTGAATCATGTGAAACAACATGGAAAGAAAAAAGAATGAAGCACTTGGGCGGCCAATGCTTACCAAGAAGGTGGACATGTCGGGTTTTGTAAGGACTTTGGTATATGAAATGCGAACTGCAGCCCAGTCTGCTTCCGGTGCAACTGCATGGGCCGGAGTAGATGCAAGTGCAAGTGTTAATGCAGGTGCCGAAGTCGTTGCTGCTGCCGGAGATGGTGCTCCTTGTAGAGTTGGTGCCGGTGTCGGAGCAGGTGCCGGTGTCGATACCCGATCCTTCGGTAGATCAGACTGATCCGCTGATGCTGTCGGTGCCCAATCCTCAGCTGGATCAGACTGAGCTACTGCCGCTGTCAGTGCTAGAGCAACTGTCGGTGCTCGATCTGTGCGAGACAATGGCGATTGTGTCTGGTCTGCTATGATCAGCTTTCTAACTTGACTAGGATCCGTCACCGTGATCCAGTTTTTTTCTTCATTTCTTTTAAACGCGAGAAGGACTAATTGTGGCGTTTTTGTTAAACCAAACAGCAGTTCATCATAGAGATTTAGCTTGTACTCAAACAACAGACTAATCCAATTTTTTCCAGTAATATAAGTGATGGACAGTGTGTTCGTTACTGACACGACATAAGAAGTGAAACCTGCAAAAATAGCCATCGTAGAGCAAACCAAACGGTTTATCTTGTGATGAATGTCACATGGCAAGACCTACATCATAAAATTGCAGGAAAAGAAAGAAAAAATGACATTAAATCAATCAGATTTAGACAGAAATGAATAAGATTTACTTGATGTGACATGAGTGAATCCTTACCAGGGAATCACTATGTTGAAGTACTAAACAGAAGATTGATCGTCCAACTACGCGTGGCATGCAGCGGCCCCGCCTACTCCCACAAGAAGGACAGTCCAAAGGTCGTGACAAATCGTATGGACCGAACATCCATGCGACTGGAAATCCTGTTGGGTGCGATAAACCCTGCAATGCATACAGATATTGGAGTGTAACCATAATTGATAAACCGCCCTCACAAAAATATGATATGGATACTTCAAAATATACAGACTGAATTGAGTGGACAAACATTAACATAGACCGTTCTTAGGACTGACCACACACCAAAAGCGGGAGTACTAATAAACAATACAGGGTTCACAAACACAAATGATGTACTGAACAATAGTACTTACTACAGACAAGCAAAGTTGCACTAACTAAACTCTGCAGACTATTTCTTGCCACCGACCTAAGGGATGAACCCCGCATAACTGACTAGGCCATGGACTTCGTGTGAGATGTCTACATGCACCATCACCATCTTGTCAACCTTGGAGAACCTAACAGAGTGGTCTTTCCACTCATAAACATGATGATGAAGACATGCCGCATCAGATTTGTTGGGAAGCTTTACAAGAACCACACCCTTTGTAATCGAAGCCACAACCAGGAAATTGTTGTGGTCAAGTACAGCCTCGAGAACACGCCTGACAACAATGCTACAGGAAAACACTAGTTCAGGACACGTGGCGACAAGGACACATCAGCTGGATAGTTCAGCAGTAGAACTCATCATCAGGTCTTCCAGTTCACACGGCATGACTTTGAGAACTTCATCTCCACCGCGGACCTGGTTCTAATTCAAACAGAAACCATATTTTATTACTACCTCCTTTTAGAAATATAAGATGATTTTCGATATTATACTCCATATATGACTACATATACACACAGAAATGAGTGAACAGAGACACTAGAACATGTCTTCAAAGGCATGAGAGCAGAGGGATTACATGCAATATCCATAACACAAGTTACCGAGGCAAATATACCCTCTTAAAAGTTAGCATTGATGTTCATAAAGTACTCCCTCCGTCCCAAAATTCTTGTCTTAGATTTGTCTAGATAAGGTGTATCAAGACACATTTTAGTATTAGATACATCCGTATCTAGACAAATCTAAGACAAGAAATTTGGGACAGAGGGAGTAGTTGAAAGTAATCTATAAGAAATCAGTGTCAACCTCTCGCATGGTTTGGTCAAAAGAGGAATTTAGAACCGTCATTTGGCACACTAAAATCACATGCAAGATCACCCAGAAAGTTGTACTACCAGTACTAGTACTGCGTGTTAGGTGAAAAAACACAATCAAGATCGAGAAAAAGATCGTCAACAAGAGACATTACCTGGACTTGCTTAATGAGGGATCCCGGAGAGGGGGGCTTGGACAGGGCGATGGCTTTGAGCTTGTCTACGGTAGTCTCGGCAGGGTGCTTGCGCTTCTTCGTACCATGAGCCTCGATGGTTTTGGCCAGAGCCATAGACATCACATCGGCCGGTGCTCTGGCGTCCATCCAAGAGAGGAAGCTGAGAGAGAAGAGTGAAAGGAGGAACGAGATGAGGGAGAAGCGAAGCGAGTGGGGGTTTTCTTCAAGAGAGGAAGCTGATAGAGAAGAGTGAAATGATGGTTGCTTCGTTCGTCCAACTTACTACTGGAAAGGAGGGGGTTTTGTGATTTGACAGCTCATTGGGCATTACTGCGGCGGTTCGATCGAGATAGTCTACCGTCACTCTACTATGGAGTAATTTAGTGCATGGCTGGTGGACCCAGGTGTTGACTGTCCCACACGTCGGTGAAAGTGAGTAATTTAGTGCATGGCTGGAGGAGGATCCACACGGTAGAGCGTGTCCATTGTTTTTCTGAAGAAAAAATGATTACAGCAGGCGTTTCCACTCTTACGACGGAGGAGTGCGAAACACAACAACCACTTGAACATACACAGTGCTCCTACTACTAGGCATGTGCAGTGGTTCATATGTCAGTACTACACAATCTTGTTGCTAGTGTATGTAAGAGATGACGATAACAAATGATGTTGTGCGCATGTCAACTACTCCTATATGTAACATAGTACCACTTTTTCGACTGTCCGGTCGAGAATGAACGGTGAGTTCAATGTTAACAGAACTAGGTCCACAGCGCACGGAGAGTACGGTGCTACAGTACTCCACGAAACATGAACCATATGAAGCACGAATAGTGTTAGGCAGGGTGTATGAAGGGTGCATGGGATGGGAGCAAAAGTTCCCTTCTCGACCCACTTTTGGGTGTTTGGCAGAGTGCATGAAGGGTGCATGAGTCCACACTAGTAGGTTGACAAAAATACACGAAGAGGAAACAACTATATTGAGATGAGAATGCAACCAAACACACCCACACACTTTGTGCTACAATGACTGATCTGCACCGTCTGAGTTTGATCCAACAGTCATGTTGCGCCGAGACATGGACATGCCCATGCAGAGGGCGCCTAAACACCACCGAAGTCCCTCTGCTTCTCAAGGCGCACGACGTTGGTGATGCAGGGTGCAACCGCCCGCAAAGCCCGCTCCCGGTCGACGGGAGCCAGTGTCAGGCGCCTCACCTCAGACTCCGTGATCTACTGCGCCGCCATGGCACCAGGTAGAAGCAATGGGGAGAGGAAGCAAAGGGGGCGAAACAGCTGAAAGGCAATGCAATCTACGGGAAGGCGGAGGGAGCGGGGAATCTTTTGGTTTTCACCATAGTAAAACACTAGTCGACGACTTCTCACATCAGGGAGTAGTGGGATTTTACAGGTGGAGTCATCGTGACTAATTGCTGCCACGCCTGCTCCCTTCAATCAAAAAATTAAAAATCCTACCACGCCTGCTCCCGTCAATCAAAAAGTTAAAAATCTTGCCGCACCCAAACACCAGAGCAACGCCGCGGTGGATATTTAAATTTACCTGCCAGCAAGTAGATAAAAAAGGGATGAAAAAACAAATGTGGCGGCGGCCTAGCTAACCGGTCGAACTAGCCCAACTAGCTAGCCGCCGTGCTTCACTGATGTACTCGGCGGGAAAGGTGGTCTTTCGTGATTTGACGACTCATTTACTTGCTTCGGCGCTACGACCGAGGAGGACCCAGAAAATGCGCGGTAGGGCGTCCCACGTCAGGAAGAATATATGCGTGCACCACCCAGGAGGACCCCGAAACCGCACGGTAGGGTGTGCCACATCTCGGCAAGGAGGAAAAATGTGCGTGTAAAAATATACTGTATTAGACGTAGTACCTATGGTTCGACCTCTGGACCCAACCAGTTGGTCGAAAACACCCTACTAGCCACACAACTTCATCATGCAAACGTTGCATGGAGGATAGATGTGGTTAGCTCCGTACCGACCAGCCACAACGTCCCTTGTTCTAGGTGATTCTTCTATTTTCCAAGCTTGTTTAGTTGTAATAACACCATGGCAGGCTAGCGCCGCTCTTCGTGTGTGCCCGTGCAAAGTTTAGATGATGGAGAGAAGAGAGATTGAGATCGCAGACCTAGGACCCACCAGTAAGTGAGACAACGATCATGCACGTGTTGACGAGGCACTCCCTCTACTCTACTCAACGCAAGTACTGTATAAAATCAAGTTATGGGACAAAGCCAACATCCGTTCGTTTTTTCAGGCCATCGACTTACGCTTTGTAGTCTAGGTTGCCAGTTCGAATCTCGTCTTTCAGATTTGTTAGTTTTAGGTCCAAATTTGATTAATGACAAGTGGGAACCCCATGTGTTGTTCCGATATTTCAGTGTAGGATGGTTTTTTTGAACAAACACTTTGCGCGTTTAGACAAGTAACAGCATGATTTACACGTTTTTTGCAAGTTTACGAACAAAAATGGCAGCGCCATAGAATATCACATCAACCTCGTAGCTTAGATACTATGGTGACACGAGTTTTTACACCGTTGGAAGTGAGATCCAATGGCTTGGGAGTAGTCTTTGTAATTATGCGCAATTTCCAAACTCTCCAAAGGTTTTTTTGCAAATAAAACATTCAGGCCTCGTGTGTGCTGCTGCATCTTCGATCCAACGGCTCCCCGGTGCTCATATTAGGTGCTCACCGTAGCTTAATTACCCTCTACGGTGATATGAGCATCTAGGTCGTATGATCAGTGATCAGATGGCACATGCATAGTACTTGTACTTTCTGCGCATTTCCCAAACTCTATCAGCCGTATATTGCAAAAACATTCAAACCTCCTACTATGGGCCGTTAGATCTCAGTGAACTCGTATCACCATAGAATCTACGGTGCGGGAGCAACTCATACTCTCCCGTGCGAGAAAACATAAGGTGCTATCGCAACTTGGATGCTACGGTGATACGAGCTTGGAGGTCGTTTGATCTGAGATCCAATGGCATTTGAGCAGTCTTTGTGCTTCTAAGCAGTGGCCGAACTCTTTTGGGGCTTTTTTTGCAAAAAACCATTCGAACCACCGAGGAGGTGTTGGGTCAAAAATCCAACGCCTCCGAAGAGCTTGTATCACCAAAGCATCTAAGGTGTGGTAGCACATGATATTCTTACATACAGGAGAATATGATGTCCTCCTTCATCTTAGATGCTACGGTGATACGAGCTTCGAGGTCGTTGGATATGGGATCAAAGGGCATCTAAGTAGTTTTTGTACAAATTTTGTGCAATTCTCAAACTCATCAAAGTTTCCTGAAAAATATTAAGACACATAATGTGAGCTGCTATATCTCAGATGTACAAGCTCCAAGCAACTCGTATCGGCATATAGCATCTAAGGTATGGGGGCACATGATATTCTCCTGGGGAGGAGGGGTGGGGTGCACAACAAATCGGTGGTTGGGAGGTGGGGACAAATATAATCTAAACAACCCTAAAAAGAGCTCCAAAATTTTATCTAAGGTCGAGGGGTTGACCCCCGACAATCATAGCTCCGCCTAAACACAACATTTGCATGTACTGTAGTACTAGACTTAATATTCATGTTTCAGTTTCATGTTCATTTTAAATATTGAACTTAGGACCATGGATGTCTTACATTTTACTCCCTTCGTTTCTAAATATTAGTCTTTTTAGAGGCTTCAAATGGACTGGCACATACGGATGTATATAGACATATTTTAGAGTCTAGATTCACTCATTTTGCTCCGTATGTAGTCACTTGTTGAACTCTCTAAAAGACTATTATTTAGGAATAGAAGGAGTATTTTTGAATTCGTGTCGTACATGCATGGTTTGGAAAAATAGATGCACTATACTTATCGGATTGTTATTGTGTTTGTGCGTGTGTGTCTCTGTGTGTGTGTGTGTGGCCATATGCTTGATACATACAAAGTTTTCTCACCTCCATATTGTTCATCTTTTAAATTTGAATTTGCATTTGAAAACATAATAGGGATACCATGAAATGTGAAATCCACGTTGAGATCACTATATCACAAACTCACTCTAATTCAACAACTCGTCATAAATCAATTACCACGTTGAGATTAGTATTTGCAAGGAAAATCTGGGTATTGTAATACACATAGATTCTTTCGGCAATTTAAAAGGTTCCTTTCATATTCTCAAATGGTAGGACCCAACGGCGTACCAGCCAGACCTTGGCTCATGTTGATCCTAAAAAAAACCAGGCTCGTGTCCTTCGGTGGCGTGCGTGGTACGCACATTAGGCAACCCCAACCAGTCGAGCCTCAACGTTTCAAGTCAAAATATCTGGCGGCCAGAATTCCAGCCCTAGGAAATTCCCCTCATGTCCCCGGTCCATAATTACTACCGATGAACAACGGAGGGATGCGTTAGTAACTAGACAACGTTACCTACCGTGCCGAGCATGGTTCAATTCCCTGGGTCGCCGCTCGTCAAGGTCACCCGTCAACTGCATTGCCTAGTACTACTACTACTACACCAGGATGAGCACATAATTGAGCCCGCTTGTTCGTGCCTAGTACTTGCGTTAATATATCAGGCAATGCACTGGTACAGAGGGATTATCCTTTTACTCTGCATATATAACTTGTCTGAAGTCTAACTAAGCAAAATGTTTGACCAAATCCTTTCTTAAGAAATACAATAGGACAGATGTACGGCTTGAAAATTTATTGCATGATGGAGGTTATGATATTGTTTCGAATCCTGGATCTTAAATTTTAGAAAATCCAAAAGTGAGCATAAATTCTTGAAACTAAGCATGGTCACATGATATGGCACAAATATTACTTCGTAAGTTTTTCTTCAATTTGAGACAAGCTGCTTATGAGAAGTTGCACAAATGAAGAGCCAAGGTATTTTGGAACAAAGACCTGTCACATTAAGCGAACGCTTTCACTATTGAAACCGTGGGCGTTTACGTGCCGCCACGAGTCCCCGCTTCTCATCGGCAAGTTCCGTCCGAGCAAGCGTGTGAGTCGACGGGAGGCGTGTGAGCAGACCGCTGCACCGGCTGTCAGGGAGGCGTGCGAGCAGACCGCTTTGCAGGCTCACCAGGAGGCGAGCCCTTTGACCAGGCTCCGCCGCCCACCGTCGTCCCAACTGCTCCCACTTTTAATGTTGCCGGCGCCGTATTTTAAAATCAACCCCGCCCGGTATCGCTACAATCCTCTCTCTTCCTCTCCGATTCTCGTGTTGTCTACCTCCATGTAGCCTGACCTAAACGTACGCCATGCCGCATCATGATAGTCTGCCCTTAGTCTTCCAGTTCCCTGAGGAAGACACCCAACGGGAGTCTCAAGAACATAAGGCGCTCTGGGACGAGCTTGAACTGGCCTTGCGGGAAGACCCCGCGCCTGTCCCCGCTCCTGTTCTGGCTCCCGTCGCCCCGAGTGCGCCAGCCCCATCCCCGTCGCATTGATGGGTTGGCAGCCGCACATTGTCGCCGAGCTTGATCCCACGGGGTTCCACCCGCCGACTTTCACGCGCCTGTGCATCTGCCAGCACATGCGCCTGTGCGTGCACTAACGCGCACGCCCGTCCCGATGCCCGTGCACCTGCCAGCGCATGCACCTGCGCGTGCACTGACGTGTGCGCCCGTGCCGGTGCTCATGCACACGAATGTCTCCGCTGCGCCGTTGACAGTGCCTGTCCCCACGCGGGTGCCAGTGCTCCCCTGAACGGCATGGATGGCCGCCGTCGACCGCTTCCTTGCACCAACGCTAGTCGCCTCCTCCCGCCAGTTGACTCACTCCGAAGTCCAGAACATTTTGGCCTTCCTTGAATCTAGGCCAATGTCCAGGAGTACGCCAACAACGGTGCAAGACGCTGCCGTCGCCGTCGGTCAGTGGCCCGACGACACCCAGAGCACGGCAGAGGACCCGCGTCCCACCGCGAGACGCCCCCGCCGCCGCCGCATAATCTAAATTTGCCATGAAAAACGTTCGGATTACCATGCTTAAAATTCGAATGTTTATCATTTCCATTTATTTTATATCGATCGTCGTATAATTTAAAGTCGGAGTTAGACTGAACGAAATGTATGGTTTGATCGATTGAATGTTCTGCTAGAGCCGTATCAAATTAAATATAAAACGTCATCAAGCCACATGTATTCATTGTCATCCAACGACCTAGACTGCTTCAATGTCGAGCGCTCAACACGTTTAGCGTGCAGTTAATTTCATGCCAAAAATAGTGCTAATCACATGACAACACGCAAATAATATCCTAGTAGTTAATATCCGCATGCACTTAATATACTTCCAAATTAACGTGCATTGCACGTACACACTGACTAGTGCTGCTCGTATGTGAAACTGGTACCGTGACTTGTGAACGCGTCCAGATATGGTCAACGGCAACATCGCCCGCGAGTTCTTCTTGTTTGCCCGTGCGTCTAAATGCAGAAGGGGAGGAGAGAGAGAGAGCACACATGGAACCCACCAGTAAGTGAAGGAGAATAGTACTAAAAATAATATTACATGTTATCCATTAATTAGGTTGTGATAATATAAAAACATTATGTGAACAAAGGGGGTACAACAAACATTGCTATTCTACGTATGTTGCCTATTGACGTGCGTCTTGAAGGCTCGGTCGCATGTTCGATCCTCGTCCTTTATTTTTTAATTTGTATATGGGTCCAAATTTGTTTCATGACATGTGGGCTCGTCGGTATGTAGTTTGTAGCACTTTAATTTGTGGGTCGAAATTTGTTCCATTCCAAGTGGACTATCGGTGTGTAGTTTTGTAGCTTATTTATAATACTTAAAGAGAACAACATAGTTTTTTCAATAATACCATGGTGCGACGTTGAAGGCGAGAAAGGAGTGCGAGAGAGCAATGACCGAGCCAGAGGGAAATCAACTAGGGGAGTTGCGTGGGTTGCAATGGTGTTTGGAGTAGTTGTGGGCCGAATGCTACGAAAATATAATCCAAACCGATCGGAATAAATGCCTACACAAATTAATCCAAGGTTGGAGTACCCCTCGCCATGTAAATAGCTCCGGCTTTGTGAGGGATGGAGAGGTAGTAGCTTCAACGCATGGAAGATACGGTGTGAGAAAGTGAGGTCAATCGAGAGACATATAGATAGAGAGACAAAGTGAGTGTGGTCCGACATTCATTGAACAAATATATATGCTCTGGAGAGATATTGTCCGATTGACCTTTTTGGCAAGGGTGAGTGCTGTAAGATAGAGCTTGAGAGGATCCAGTCACAGACGTGTAGATATATTTTGTGCGTGGGAGGAAGCAAGGTCAACCGATCACATAGGGTCGCCGTGCGATCGAAAGAGTGAGACGGGTTGGAGAGAGTGACCTAGATAGACGATGTGCGTGAGAGAGTATACAATGTGAATAGGTCGAATTGGGCTCAAACATGGTGATATATAGTTTTTGTCTGAGAAAGAGCAAGGTCAATCGAGACATGCGGAGAGAGAGAGATTGAGTGAGTGTGACCCACCATGAGGTCGAAAGAGTGGTGGCGGCTTGGATGGACTGACCTAGATAGACAATCTGCGTGAGAGAGTATAGAGTGTGTCGATCGAGGCCCGAGCAGGGAGATATATCATTTGTGTGTGAAATAAAACGAGGTTAAACAAGACTCAGATAAAGAGAGCGAGATTGAGCGAGTGTGGACTGCCATGCGGAAGAAAGAGTGAGACAGTCTCGAGGGAGTGACCTAGATATACAACGTGCGTGCGTGCGCACGAGAGGTTGGGGGGCTAGATAGGCAATGCATGTATTTAGCGCGAGAGGGTGAGAGGGAGAGGGGGGAGAGAGAGAGCTCGGCATGGGGTGCAATGGCAGGTGTGTGAGGTAAATACATTTGGTAACAGAGTGGAAAAAGGGGTTGTGTAGTTGGGAGACATAGAGATCGAAACATGGAGAGAAAGAATGAACGTGTGTTGGAAACCGATAGCTTCCTAAGGTGGTTAGGAGAGGAAGATTGACCGATAAAGGATGTATGTAGCGTTTGTGCGGGAGGGGGGGGGCTAAAAACATCATTTGAATGTACATAGTAGGAGAATTAATATCAATGTTTCAATTCGGTGTACATTGTAAGATTTGAACTGAGGACCATGCATACGGGTAATTATTTTGAATTCGTGCCATACTATGTTTCGAAAGGTTGACATTGACTCAGTTTATTGTGCTATTTTGTAGGTCATATGTTTGAATCCATCCAAAAGTTTTCTCATTACCATGGTGTTCATCATATACATATGAATTTGTATTAAAAAAGTAGCGTGGATACAGTGAAATGCAACATCCACGTTAGAATTGGAGATCGCTACGTGACACACACTCTAATTCAAATAACTAATTACGTGACACACACTCTAATTCAAATAACTAATTATGTGACAGACACTCTAATCCACGTTAGCGTGGGTACCGTTTCGATTTTTTTCAAATAACTCCTCATTAATTAATTTATAGTACTCCCTCTGTTCACTTTTATAAGACCTTGAAGACATTTCAGACAATGTGCAAAACAGTTCATTTTAAGTTGTCTGAAACGATTTACAAAAGTGAACGGATGGAGTATCTCGTTTTGAATAACTAATTATTGCAAGGAAAACACGGGCATGGTAATACATACAGATTCGTTTGCAAATGAAAGAAGATTCGTTTGCATTCTCAAATGTAGGCGCACCAGGCAGACCAGGGTTGTGTCGGGGTGGATGCTGCTTCGGTGCCTTAAGGCACCAAAGCATAGTCCTGTCGGGGTGGTCGCGTGTGTCGGACGGACGCGTAGCACCCAGCCACCCTCCCCCTCCCCCCAAAAAACGTTCGGCGACAATATAAGTTCGCGCTTCCACGTTTCGGATTGAAATATCTGGCGGCCCCAATTCCAGCACTGCAAAATCTCTCTTCTCCACCGT